>NC_090831.1:101311367-101614397 GCF_028021215.1 Eschrichtius robustus | reverse complement strand
TTCCCACCTATGCAATGAGGATAATGGTGTAATCACTGTGCTGTCTCCTTCACTAGGTTCTTATGAGGATTCGATGAGCATATTAACGTGAAAGTGCTTTGTAAATGTAAAGCACTATTAATATGAATGGGATTGTTATTGCTTCTCCCTGGAATTGCTCCCTGCCCCCATCATTGCTCTGCAGTTTCCACCCCCTGCTTCAGAACGTGACCATTTTCCAAAAGAAAAACCATTTGTTTTCCACAGTGTAAAAAATATTAGATTGCTTTTCATTTATTTTCCTTTTATTTTAGAATATCAAGCACCTTGCATATGTCAATGGTGACTTTTAAAAGTACAGCCAGTCAGTTCAGTAACAGTGGTGTTTTCCCTCCTTCCTTTGTTTTGATATTGTTTATTACTTAGATGAGGCCACCTGAATACTCAGTGCTTTACGTCAGAATGAGAGCCAGGCAGAACGTGGGGAACGGAGTGCCTGCCCACTGGGACATATTCACACCAGGACCAGATTGAGAGTCTCACCATTACAGGAGCAGGGGAGGTTGCCTTTTGTGCTTCCTAGAAGAGTACTTTGCTTCTCTCATCTTTATTTCTTTGGGTTTTTGTCTGTCTGGGTCTTCTCATAGAAGGTAAATCCATGAACTGCCTCTGGACCCTGACCTTCTAACATCCTCAGGTCTCCTTTAAGCCAAAATCTGAAAGGTTCCAAATTGGGACTGAGTAACTCAATCCCAGTCAATCTAAATTTTAAAAGCTAAATGAAATAATACCCACAACATTTTAATTGCACTTCTTCAAGTCCTCAGTGTAGTTTCTATAGTTAACATTGTAGCAACTGTAGATAGATGAGGGAAAGGTTACTGAACAGTATTGTAAACTGGGAGATTTAATACCTTCATCATCATCATAATTATTACTCCTGAAAATAACAGTATAAAGCTAGTGTGTGACATACATGTTAGCACTTTCCTTGTCTGATGCTCCTGTATCAGCAGCTATTCCTCAAAACTCTGAGACGTTAGTGATTTTTATAGATCAGAGGTAGCAAGAGAGATACTATATGCTCATGGTCTCAAATGGGAAAGCCATAGTAAGATGAAAATCAGGCCCATAAATCTCAGTTGAAAATCAACCTGCCTCTTTTCCTTGAGTATTTCAGGCTATTATTTTAAACTATTATTCAGTGTCCCTTTTAATATTTAAAATAACCTCCTCTTTGGAAGGTTTTCCCCAGTGATACAACAAAAATGTTTGAACATACTGATGCTTAAATCGATGAACACATTATGTCACTATTTAGAAGGAATAGTATGAAGCATTTGTGTGAATTTTCAGAATGAAAACAAAATGACTACATAAATTATAGGAGCATTAATTATAGCAGATTCTGATATAAGATATTCTGATAGCATTGTGGTAGGAATATGCTTTTTATTGACTGTGCTTACAGGGAGCAGACAGAAGTATCCAGGGTAAGAACTCTGGAGTCATAGAACCTTCTCCCTTAGAATGTGGGACTGAGTGAAATTACATACTTAAAACACATATGTTACATGCTCCAAGTCTGAAAGATATTTTTCAAATGGATGTGGATGCCATTATCTTTCATTCAGAATTTTCTGCATCCTAATTTGGAGTCAAAATGCATAACAGTGTAAATTAATGGAATTTTGAATAGTGCTACATTTAACAAAGGGAAAGGTGACTGTGGCCACTGCCTTGCAATAATAGTTGGGAGTTTTTCTAAAGAACAGTGAGAATTTTTTTTGTTCATTGTTTTAAAACAATGACAAACCATTGTTAGATAAACCATTATTAGAAAATCTTGAAATTTTTATATTCTTGTGACTTTTTCATTGTTTAAATTTCTTCCCCCCTTTCCCCTTTTTTATGAATTAGTCCTCTTCCTGGGCTTATATAATATTTAAGTTAGAATAAATCTAATTTGAAGTCTTTAGTTCTGTTCATTTCCTTTTGCTTTTCTATGTGGATACAATATAAATATTCTACTTTGTAGGAAATTTAGTAAATAAATAGGTATATAAGGTATATATTTTTTACAACATAATCATCATAGCTGTACTCAAAACCTTCTTCTATCTTAAATACTTGAGAACTTATGTCTTACTTAAACTGCTCCAAATGCTTTTGAGCTTAATTTTAAGAACATTTTCACTCAAATAAAAAATATAGAAATTGCTGCATAAATGCCAAAGTAATAAGGAATATATTAAACAATAAAAGAAAAAATATGTTGTTGGTAACAGTACCTGGAAAGTTGTGTGTTTGTAGAATTTTGTCCTGTGTTCCCTGATGATCAATCATAGACTCTTCCTGAATCTGAAATGCCAGAGTTGAAATTAATACTGTTCCTATCACAATTGCAGATTGAAGAGACATACTAGTGTTTTAAATCTTACAAGATCCATTTTTTTCAAATGGTAATAATGACCAGGTGCAGGTATTTCATTTACGAAGCATGCAGATTGTCATAAATAATGATATCACAGTTCCACTCCTGATTGTTTCTTCAAAGCAAGCTTTTCTAGGTTATGAGAAGTGCGCTTTCAAATTAAGTCAATTAAACTGTAGCTTCTATTAATCTTTGAGACTGGAATAGTATATTTAAAAATTTGTCTCCTTGTTAAATAGACACCATGACAGTGTTTGCATAGTGTATTGTTAACCTCCCGTGGAAGGTTAAACGGCTTCTTCTGTATCTAAATCTGTAGCTGTGAAAAATGTCTGCAGCATTGCACCCACCCACCCATGAATGGGGAAAGTGAAGACTTGCACCTGTGGGATTAGGTGTAGCAGCAGGAAGTAAGAGCATTTGCAGCGTATAATTAACAGGGAATTTTTTTCTTTTCTTTTCTTTTTTAAACGGCATTTTCATCTCACTGGGTTAACCAGTGATTAGCGCTCGAAAAAAATTTGCTGGAGTCTGCATCCTTACTTAAACTCATTCCCTCGCTGGTGTATTCTATTATGCAGCCAAAGTCAGAGGAACTCACCTTACCATACTCCATTCCCGTCCATATTTATTGATTTCTTTAGGCTCATGGGGGAATGTTTTTAGATATTTGTATCCTTTTACTATAACTTCGTTAGCCAAGTTCTGTTCTTTTCTGAATCGAATTAGAAGTAATCCAGGAAGCCTTATTTTGATATAGAGATTACTACCCTAAGAAACAAGATGGAGAAGTTAGTGACTGGTGAACTGAGGATCTCAAAGTTGTTTTTTTTTTTTTAACATTTTTATTGGAGTATAACTGCTTTACAATGGTGTGTTAGTTTCTGCTGTATAACAAAGTGAATCAGCTATACGTATACATATATCCCCATATCCCCTCCCTCTCGTGTCTCCCTCCCACCCTCCCTATCCCACCCCTCTAGGTGGTCACAAAGCACCGAGCTGATCTCCCTGTGCTATGCGGCTGCTTCCCACTAGCTACCTGTTTTACATTTGGTAGTGTATATATGTCCATGCCACTCTCTCACTTCGTCCCAGCTTACCCTTCCCCCCACCCCGTATCCTCAATCCCATTCTCTACGTCTGCATGATCTCAAAGTTTTAAATGGGAGAATGAAAAACAACATTTACTCTCTTAGTGGTATTTAATACATAATGTGCTCGCTATGTGGTTTTTAACTGTTATTTTCTTGTTCATTAAGAAAACTATAATTACAAATATAGAAAAGATTTCTAAATGTAGCTCTCCAGAACAAAATATCCTTGATAAAAATTCACCCAGATCTACAGTTGTTGAAGTTTAACAGGCTGCTCCCCTGATAAGGTTGGAGACACCCACTTGCACCAGAATGTGTAGCAATATTCTACCTGGTGATGTAGTCACATGCATGCTTTTCATTTACACACCAGCAAACAAAAACTTAACTGAGTGTGTTCAGTTTTTTGCTTTTTTAACTAAACTTTATTTCCTAATAAGATAACATGTAATATGGAATGAGACGCAGTGACTTCCAAAATATGTAGATTTTACTGCCATAAAACAGTCTTTGCACAAAGGAGCACTGAACCAGCGATAATGTCTTCTATCCAAACACATTTGTACTGTAAGTAGAAACTGTTTAAAAGGAAAATTACATCTTTTTCAGCAATTTGTCAGAGATAATTACCCTTCATACACCAAAGGAAGGATAAAGTGTTTTAAAGAACTATAGTTCTAATTGGTAAATGTCACCAGCTGTTGCAGTTATTCTTACTTGTGTATATTCTTTTAATGATTATAGTCTCATGCCACAAGCTACATGAAAATATATTCACTAGGTGTGAAATTCCCGTATGTCACAGTTTCAAGAATATGTAAACAGCTCAAAGATAAAGGAAGAAATAATGCTAATGAGGAATGTAAGAATTGTAGGTTTTGTTTTCTAGGCAAGTGGATCTTAATTTGCCAAAGGGGAGAAAATGTAATTTCAAAAAGAAAAAAACAAAAAGAAAAAGACAACACTTAATTTGTTGAAATAAACTTTTAATTGAGCTTTACTTCACACCCTCAACCAGGGTTGTGATTTTCTTAGAGAGCCGTAGAACTGTCTCAGCGTACAGATTTCAGTATTATATCCCTTGGGTCTGCCAAAGGGAATAGCACTGAGTTTTCTTTTAGGCTTAAACTGTAAAGTATTTGTTAGTTTTAGATGGCAAAAGATAAATTCTTCCTGGACAGTGTTTCATGATGTCTAATGTTATCTTAAAAGTGATCAAGGAAACGGAAAAAAAATTACCTTCGGGTCTGTGGCAAGTGTTTAAAGCCATCATTCTCCATTTCTCCTGGCTGTAACTCAGTTTCCAGTGAGTCTGATGGGTCAAGTGATTGATTAGTTTAAACTTCTAAGCGTACTCTTCTTTTGAAAGGCAGAGATAAAAATGGGGTAGCGGTGGGGAAAAATGGTGGAGGAGGCAAGCCTCTCATGTGTTGATTCTTAACTCTCAGTTCCTCTGGGCGGTGCCCAGCTGCCTTGGTATTCTATATGTCACAGCATTTTGTTTCTAGGCACCTGACTGAAACTCAGATGTGGAGCTGACTTGTTATCATGTATAGGAAGTCGTTCTCCTGTCATTTTCATTCTGCGGCAGTATCCTTTCTGAATGTTCTCACTTTCAGTGTCTTGACAAATTTGAGAGGCATGGAGAGAAATCCTTATCTCATGGGCTAGTTGTCTTCAACTGTTAATAGTAGTTAGTAATCTTGTACAAATTACCCTGCCTTTTCACTGGAAAAACTTACGTATAACACCCCTCGCCCCCAAAAAAGAAAATAACCTAGGCTTCTCTTGAGTATCCTTGTAATTATTTAAACTTTCAATCATTGCTTATGAGAATTATGTAGAAAAATAGTGAAGGCATGAATTTGGTAAGTTGTCTCCATTAAGTTTGGAATATATTTCCTACATTGTGTATGGATGCTCTGGAAGGAAAGATCAGTGAAGACATTTATATAAATAGTTGTTTCGGATTATAGCTAGTCACGAATTTTGTTATATCAAGGTTATGTTTGAAAGGATCCTTCAGTCCATGTGGTATAAATTTCCCTTTAGGCTAAATATAAGAGATAAATATATAAGAACTTTCTGTGATTTTCATTGCCCAGAAATGACTTTGTTACCAAAAAATCAAATTAATTTTTATCAATGAGATATGCCCAATGTCTATACTGTGCACTTGTTAAGAGATGGGCAGTTTTATCATTGTATCAATACATAAAATATAATGCCCTCCCGAAAAAAGAAGTGATAAGAACTTTGTCCTTCATTTAAGGAAAAGGCACTACTACTGTCCTAGCATCTCTCAGATGTATATCTTGTCTTTCCTGCAGTAGTAATAGTTAAATGATTCATATCCTCTTTCACCTGGTTTCCTTACATTATTTACTTTTACAAAGAATCCATTGATGGAGTTTATAAGTGCATCCTATAGATACGAAATTATGCATGACTGGCATTGACTTATTCGGGCATCAGTTCTACCATTTCATCGTTATTGTTGTCCTATTCTAATTAAATGAATTACTCAGTACAGACTGTGAATCAACCCCAGGTATAGAGTATACAGATCATCTACTCCAGCTATGTGAAACTAAAAGGAGAACTAAAGATAAATTTAGAAGGAAAACTCTTTAGGAGCCATTCAGGTTTTTGTCCCTCCCTGGTGCTGATTCTGTAGACTCTGTAGCAAGGAGGAATTCTATTAACTGCCTTATTTTGTCTAATATTAGAAGACACCAAATGTTGAGTAACTTTGGAAAGTTATCTAATCCACACCTTTGGCTCTTCATAGGAGACTAGTTCATCAATATTCTTATTGCATTTCTAAAATAATATAAATCCTTGAGGTAGTACTGATAAATATGGATGAGTAGAAGCAATGGATAACCCACAAAATTTTGATTTGCATTTCACTTTGTAATGCATTAAATGTTTTTTGTTCAATATCTTCCTAATAAGAAAATTTATTTTTTATTCCTTGACCACCCATAGTAGTTGAGGAAGGCAAACCAAGGAAAGCTAACATTTAAAAAAATATATATGGATAAACCAGCCAGAAATGATGAAAAGTAAATTGAACTTGCAATTAGGAAATGATTATTGCATGTGGGAATTTTTTTGAAAAATGTATTCATTTATACTGCTTGGCATATTGACCTAGCAAGGTAGCCATTAAAAAAAAAAAAAAGAGTATCTACTAGCTTACAACCACATATTTCTAATCGTCTTAATAATGATGAGTAACTACGACCTCAAGTTATAGACCTCAATAATAAACTTTTATTTACTTTAATTATGGAATTTGAAGGTGTCCATTGTTGATTTGATCTTAAGCATATTTTTCTACTGTAACTTTTGAAATGACAGAAGGAACGATTCTCTAGGATGGTGATTAAATAACATTTTCACAATCAAGGCCTGATATTGTTTTATTCCCTGTGCTTTTTCCTCACAACAGAAACCAGGAATGGATCTGGCAGACACCTATATTATGTTTGTTCGGCAAAACCAGGATATTCTTCGAGAAAAGGTCAATGAGGAAATGTATATAGAAAAGTTGTTTGATGTAAGTAACTACCCTTGCAAATCATGCTGGCTTTGTAGATGCACTGTGAAGGAAAAAGTTACACTTTGATGGTATGTCTGCAAAGCAGACTCTCTTTTTTTATTTCTTTTTCTTCTACGCAGCTAATATAGTTGATCATTTTATTTCTTTGACTGCTGACAGAAGCCTTAACTGGCTTTTTTCTATACTTGAAAACTGTCACTATTAGAGTAATAGTCTCAAAATCCTTTTAAGGTTAATTTTAGCAAGCAAGATGATATCCGGTTTACCGTTGTGTATAGTTTACGTCACTTGCCTTTGCAGCAGTCCATAAACAGAATCAGACGGTAATGGATTTGGCCCCTACTATAAAAGTTTTTCTTAAGTCAATATAATATTCTTCATTTAAACAAAGAAATAAGCTGCAATAAAGGCAGATATCTGCCACTGTACTGTTAGTGTGCATTTTCATCTTGCTTTCCAGTACTGATGTTTGCTAACAGATAGAATACTGCTGTGGTCTCATGAAGGTCTTCACTGAGGCATGGCAGCTCCTAGAACAGGGAGGTTGTGGTTTTAGATGCCCTGATCCGCAAGTTTCATTCACCGAGTACCTGTAAAAGAGACTAAGAGAGCAGTCCATTTCAACAACAATGTTGTCACTCATTTGTAATTATTCAGCAGTCAGTTCAAAGGAAATGGTACTTTGATTGTGACATAACTTTGCATAATTCACTACCAGTGCTGATTCTGAAATGTAATATTTGCTTTGAACTGTATTTATTTATGTACATCTTCTCTGCATTTTAGAAATACTTTTCTGGCAGTTTCATTTAATTATGCAAGTTACTGCAAATGTTTTCATAACAGCAATTCACGGGCTTCATGGTGACACTTCAGCTGTGGCAGTTACAGAAGGTCCTGCTACGTCATCATCTCCACCATGGTCTGTCATGTCAGTGTTTGCTGTTTGTCAGATTGGGTGGTCAAAATGAGCCTTATCTTTCATATTTTATGTTTCTAGCCTCTACCCAGGCTGTTTTACAATAAAAGTATCATCTGTTTTAATAAGCTAAGTGTTAATATGTGTGAAAAGAATGATTTCCTAAAAGCTTTGATGCCCTGCAGGGGTAGAAAAATTATCACCCATCCAGCTGGCTCCTTTACAAAATACTGAAACCATATTAGCAACTTCTGCTTCCACTTGGTATTGCTCTGAATTTACAAGCATATGTTTCACTTCCAAATTCTCTTTTACTTTTTTTGCTTATGTGGTAATTTTCAAAAATGTTGAACAGAAAAGTTGAGTTGATGTTATTCCCATTATGTTTCTTCTTGGTATAGCTAAAGCACATCTTCTGTGGTGAAAAAATGGTAGAGTCATTCTGGAAATAGGCCACCGTGTGTGTGTGTGTGTGTGTGTGTGTGTGTGTGTGTGTGTGTGTGTGTTTCTTAACATCTTCAATTTTTTGTCTGGGCGACCTATTTACTACAAAGCTTGCCATCCGATTGTAACAGAGGTAGAATTTCTTTTCTTTTCTTTTTTTATAAATTTATTTACTTATTTATTTATTTTTGTCTGCGTTGGGTCTTCGTTGCTGCGCGCGGGCTTTCTCTAGTTGCGGTGACCTGGGGCTACTCTTCATTGCAGGGTGCAGGCTTCTCATTGCGGTGGCCTTTGTTGCGGAGCACGAGCTCTAGGCGTGCGGGCTTCAGTAGTTGTTGCACGTGAGCTCAGTAGTTGTGGCTTGCGGGCTCTAGAGCGCAGGCTCAGTAGTTGTGGTGCACGGGCTTAGTTGCTCCGCGGCATGTGGGATCTTCCTGGACCAGGGCTTGAACCTGTGTCCCCTGCATTGGCAGGCGGATTCTTAACCACTGCACCACCAAGGAAGTCCCAGAATTTCTTTCTTCATAAAGATATTTCCTACTTAAACTCCCCTTCATTCACCAAACTTCTTTTGAAGACTTTTTGTATGGCAGCAATAACAAACGGAGCTAACTAAAGTGGATGCCAGGAGGCCAACATTAAAATGATGTGGTAGTTTGATTGTCCTGGTGATAGGTATATACTTTCAACGCCTAAGCATCAGACATGGCTGTGAGTTTGCTTCTAAAAGGAACCCTTGACAAGCAACCATTCTGTTTTGGTTGTGAAGGTTTTGTCATTCTGTGTATCCCCAGTAGAACATTGGACTTGTTATTTGTAAAATAGTTATAATGTCCTTAAACATTCTAATATTTTTAAGTTGCACATTTTTATTACTGTAATTAAAAATAAAAAGTAAACTGTAATTCTATTGATATGTCACCAAGAATAACATATGAAGGGGTACCGAGAGCCCCTAATTAGCCAAGACTGAATTTGCCTCAATTACAGTTAATAAATGAGAGGTTATCAAGTATGTGTTGAAAGGTAAAGTAGAATGTGTATCTTAAGCAACAGATCATTACTGAGAGACGTTATATAATTATTGGAAATCCACTTGGCTGGAGCTTAAAATAATATTGTTAGGTGTCAGAAACAGTTGAAAGTAATGACCCTATAAATCCTGTTAGCAACCTTAGTCTATTACAGATAAAAGACTGAACAGTTTTATTCAGGCATCATGACAAACTTTTGCTCTTCCAATTCGCTTCCTCAGTAAGTAAGGAAATGGAGCCTCCCACCTTCAGATGCAGAAGAAAATGTGTACACACACACTCACACGCCTGCGTGCAGACGCGTGCACACTCACTGCAGTGAGTCAATACTTAGTGGTTTTAACCCACCCAGACGAGAGTACAGGGCCTGCAGTTTCTGGTCATGAATTATGAGAGCTTAACTCCTTACAAAAGATATGCTTTTTATCCAGATGAAGTTCTCTTCGTTCTAGAACACATAGCAGTATTTCTATATGAAACAATTATTCTGCAAAACACCCATCCTGCCACCAACACTTTAAAAAAGAACGCATGTGTTTTACTAATGAATTTTTTCCCGCATGATGCCTCACGCGTGAAAAAGACTGCTGAAAATTCTGTGAAACTGGCCCTGAGAGTAGTAATTAATTACTTGTGGTGTTCCTGGCCTCAGAAACTTTTTGATCAATTACGCATCTTACTAGTTCCTGATATTTGTGGCTAAATACCTTAGGGTTCTGTTTAAATAATTGTACCAGGGACTAAGGTCAAAAAAATGACCATTGCCCTGGATTTGCGTCCATTGTTTTGGGGATGCACCTGCAAAGGAGAATGGTACCTTCTTGTCCATGTGCAGCACCCCACCCAGCCATACACCATGACTCTGCTTCCTGAGCATCCTTCACTGCTATGATTATTGTTCTAGCCCCTATGGAAGTTTTTTTATTTCTTCAGTGTGTTAAAGAGGGGGATGACTAAAATCTGTATTATCTGAAAGACCATAGGTAGGATAATCTTAGACGTTTACATCAAATCTTGAAATATTAAAACTAAAAGTATCATTTGAAGATCAAAACAGTTAATATTAGGATAAATATCAAGACATTCTGCTTTACTCCATAAGTGGTTAAACTTGTAAAACACTTTCTGCTTAAAACAGAAATAATTTTGAAAAAGTGTAAGTAAATGATGGCCGATCCCCTGTTTAATGGAAGGTACTAAGTTTGATTAAGGTACATCCCTAATCTTTTCAAAGTGTCAAAATAATTATAATAGCCTTACCTGTCACCGCTACTATTCGCAGGGCACCTCCATGTACCAGGAAATGTGCTAGATACTTGACCTATATCATTTCTAACCTTCTGGGTAGATGCCATCACCCCCATTTCAGCCTTATTTTCAGGTTAAGGAATCTCCCACCCAGAGACAATAAAGGACTTGTGAAGTTCTAAATCGGACTTTGAAATTGTGTCTCTCTAGTTTCAAAGTCCACGTTATGTCTACCATACTTCAGACTTACAAAATTTGAAGTGGTAAAACAGTGTTTGTAGGAAGAGGACTAGACCAGGAATCCAGAAACCTCAGTTCCAGCCACTGTTCTGCCATCAACTGGATGAGTGAGCTTCAAGAAGTTATGTCACCTGTTTGAGACTCAGTATAGGTAGTACATATAAACTGAAGAAGCTAGTCTAGAACTCCAGATGGTTTCTGAAATCCCTTCCAGATTATAAACCAACAAATTAAATTAGTTTTAATTTTAGCAGTGGCGCCAAAAGTTACTGGGTTGGTTGCATGCTGAGTCTTGCACCCCGGAGTAGCAATCAATTCTTAAGTTTTTTTGTGATGGCCAGGTGAAAGCAATAAGCAGTAGCAATTACAGTAGATAAGTAGAAAATAGATTCTATATAAAGACTGTCATTTGACATTCTGTACAGCTACCACCATGGTTCTGAACCCTACATTTAGAAAAATGGTTGGAACTCATATATTCTGTATTCATGTTAAGTCTTTCTGAGTGACCAGAATATCTTAAACAGAGGCTGTCTTTGCCTATCAAGTGGTCATTGGTGGTACACAAGCTGTTTAAAATCTATATGTTAATATAAATAGTCCCTGCGTTGCACAACATATTTTTGTAGCTTATATTGTACAACATGGGGAATATAGCCAATATTTTATAACTATAAATGGAGTATAACCTTTAAATATTGTGAATCACTATATTGTATATCTGTAACTTATATAATATTGTATAGCAACTATACTTAAATTTAAAAAAAGAAAAAATTATACACACTTATTACCATTATGTTTTGAATTTAGCCAAAGGAAAAAAATATACATGTTAAATCTACTTTTTCAATTTAAAAAAAAAAAATGTGTCTTATCTGGGTAAGAGAAATCTAAAGGAAGTTCTGTAGCAGAAGAGAATATGGATTCACCAAAAGAAGGTGTTCTGCTTTGCAGGCCATCTCCCTTACCCCAGTGTATAAAACATCATTGTCAGTAGCTGTTTAAAAAATTTTATCAAATCAAAACCATCTACAACTTGTCTGATCCCAATATAAAAGCATGGCAATGATTTTCTAATTCTTAAGTTCCATTTTTAATGCCTACTATGATGTTTCTTCCCACGCTCTCAAGTTTCAGCAAACACAGTGAGAGCCCCAAGTGCCCATGGGTCAGGAGAGAGGCTGGGCAACTTCCCTGAGAGCTTTGGATCTCTGGGTCGGAAAGTGGTGTTGTTTCAGAAATCAAAACTGACACCACGGTAATCGCCACGAGAGCATCCTCTGTGGTCACTTCCTAATGTCCAAGAATATTACAATGCTGAGGCCCGTAGGGGTCGACTGAAGTGCATCCTGCTGTCCAGGAGAGACACTCAACCTACCTACCTCTCTAAACCTTTGTGCATTTACAGGGCATTGCCCGTCTTGTGTCCCTTTGAAACAATTTCGATTTAGCTCTCGTGTTGCTGAAGACACATCAGGGTGCGGTATTTAATTGGTAAATCATGCAGATTAAACATTCTCTTGTGTTATAAACTGATTAAATATCTAATTGTTGAGGAGTTTCATCTCAATGAGATTTTTTTTAAGTCATGTTGTGATGTCTTCTAAAATTAAAAGTAATTCTTTAAATGATAATCAGTGATACTCATCTGAATAGTGTTTTATGAAGGATTAATTTCTTAGGACTTTCCTTGAAAAGAATTCTTTTCAGTAAAGAAACTCTAAATTAAACATTTTAAGTAAAATCGACCTAAACTATGTCAGTGAGTTCAGTAGCCATTTTAAGATATGGTAAGAAAAAAAAATGCAGCTATTGCAAGTGAACATGCTTTTCAAAATAAAACTAATTTTGCACTTCTATGCTCTTGTTTGTCTCTGGACTCCCAAATAAGAAAAGGGGAAAATGCTCAGAATTTTTGAGTTTACCGTTTCACACCAATGCCCAAATTTTTGATTTGAGAATTTATTCATCCTCAGTAAGATTGACACTACTATTCTTAACTTATTTAAAAATTAAATTTACCATGTTGGTTTCCCAAGAATACATGAGATCAATAGGACATGGGTAAGAACGGCTGCTAGATAGTAGGATATATTTAGAACTGACAATCTACTTTTTCAGTCATATTCCTTGGATGAATTTCTTTGTGTATGTCATCAACCTCATTATTAGAAATGCAGTCTGGAACCCGTTAAGATCCATTAAGAAGACTTCTTTGCCTTCTTGCATTTCTTATCATTCCATGATATTATAGATATATTCTCTTATATGTGAATGTCGATTTAAAAATAACACTTTTCCTCTTTTCAATGATCTTTCACTTTCAAATGACGAGCAAGTTGTTATATACCTGCCTAAATCAGTATAGATTCCCGTTACAGAGTATTTTCTTTTTGGTTTTGTCCCTATGTAAAAAGAAGTCAAATATAAAGCATTAACTTTGGCACATTATGCCCAATCATGATTTCCCTATCAACACTCAAAATTAAATGTTACCATCACTCTCATGTCATTCCATTATTTTCCTTTTCCATCACTAGAAAAGATGGATGATAGAAGCTCAGTGATGTACTTGAGACTATTTGAGATCATTTATTTCTACCCACTGTTAGGTCGTGTACCCTGGGCCACACTGTGCACTAAAGGTAGATAAGAAGTTTAACTATCTGTTGCTTACTTGTGTTATAGGACCAGCATCTCATATCTCCTACATTTGAACAATGTCTTATTTAGCTGCTTTAACACATTGTTTTCCAGGTGGTGTTTTTTATTTTCATTATATATATTCCAGCTTTGTTTTACCCACGGTATGCGGACTCCCATTGAAGTTGTTTGACGTCTTTTAAGACAGTTGTAGTCAGACTTGTTCTGTATATGGTCATGTCTGCCTTAATAAATGCCATACAGAGCTTGCTCCTTAGCTGTTTTCTTTTTTCCCCCTCAAAGTTTGTTTCTCTTCAAAACCTCTGCTCTCAAATTACAGCTGTCTCGTTCATTTTGGTTAATAATCCTTATTTTCATGTTATCATTTGTAGGTGTGAGGATTTATGAAAGGATCTACTTTTGATGTATGGTGTGTGCCAAAATAGCTTTGGCAAGTCCAGACGCGGCTCTGCGGCCAAAGGCCCTCATTTGAATCTAAGCTGTTGGTGAATTAAGACCTAAGAAACTTGAGATATGCGTGCCTAATTGCCTAAAAGAGACTCAACAAGAAAATGTATTGTAGCTTGTTGATCTTATTTCTTTAATAATTCAAGAGGATCTTCCAGAAATATGTGGACTTCTTCCTTAGATTCTTGAAATGTGATCACGGGATGCAATTGTCATTTGGCACTTGCCCAGAAATACGCGTCTTTGCGTGAGGCACCTGGACATATGTGGCAGGTCTGGTAGAATCAGCTAATTAACAACACAGGCTTAAACAGGCACCTCATCTGGCAGTGCAGTTAGTTGCCTGATGGTGCTCAGCGGGATCGGGTAGTGCTTTTTATTTTTCTATCCTAATGGTCTGCTGCCCACCTAATTTTGCCTTATTGTCAGTCACTACTTACCGCAGCTTGGGGCCCTCCCAGGAGGCTAAATTATTATCAAAGGATTAGGGAGATGTAGCCTTGCAGCTCTGACATTTCTGATTACTTGTCTACGCCCAAACACTAATTAGCTGTGACTAATTAAGAAAAATGTTCCTGCCATAGAAAACCATTTAAAAGAACTGAGAAGTAGAAAAGCAATTCAAAAGCTGAGCAGTGCTCAGATTTGCTGATGCTCTTTAGATTTCCACCAGAGCCTTAACTCACCTTTAATTGTGCTCAGAATTTAAAAAAAAACAAAAAAAAAAAACTCACGTGTGAACTGATCTGAGGTTTTTGTTTGAATAGGAAAAAAAAAAAATTGTGGTTGATCACCTAAAATCTCTTAGCAATGGTAAAACTCTCTCTGATGAATGGAAAATGTCAAAACTTGCATTTTCATCAAGAAATTTTTCTTAACACTGAACGCATAAATATGCATTTGCTTTCATTCACCCAAGCCGGTAACAGTGACTTAATAGTCATGGAAGAAATTAGAATATTCTCCCTCCTGATTTTATCAAAGATAGTTGAAATAATTACAAGCAACATGTTGAGCATTTCAAAAGTTATTTAGTATTGATTTCATGCTGCCGTCACATGTAATAGGGTCTGAAAACTCTGACTTCTCCACACAGAGCCTGGCTTTTCCTCGGTGGTTTGCATGCTTGCACTGCATCTGGCAACCAGTGACTTATTAATGAAAATACCCAGGACTCCCCTGAGACCAGCATCTCTTTCAGTTGACCAGTGTGATGTTTTCATGGAAATGATAGCTACCGTTCTTCTCTTCAAACCTAACTTCATAAGCAAATGACACATGGTTTTAAAGCCATTTTCTGTGGTAGCCTTTTGAACTCCTCCTCTGTCAGACACTCCCTCTGCAAGCTTTCCATGCAGCCCCATCTACATGGTCAGTGCCATTCACAAGTGGGCACAGCAGTGGCAGCCAGATTGCCACTATTGACTACGTCCAACCAAAAAAAAAAAAAAAATCCATGTAAGGAAACGACTATTGTAGTAAACCAACATCATTGTGGCAAAACCATGTGTTTATTGAATGCATTGAAAGGAAGCTCTATAAAAGAACAATTTTCACAGGTACTTATAAATACCTAAACTCCAGAGAGCCCTCAATTTCTTGATCGCAGCCCAGCCCTAATTAAGAGACCATCTAAATTTTGCTCTCTTAATATGGGCAAAATGTTTTGTTTGAAATGAAGCAAGTTCTAACCCCTATGTCACCAAAATTCTTCATGCTGTTTTTAAAACCCATTTCCCTTTTTCCTCTCAGTGGAGAACAAAAAGCAGGTAGCCAGCATCTCTAGGGAATAATCCTTCCTATATATAAAGACTGTTATTAAGGCGCCTGTCATACTTGTCTACTCCAGGATAAATAATCCCTATTTGCTAAACTTCTCTTCATAGGCCCCTTTTCTAGCCCTTTAATCATCTTTGTGGCTGTCCTTTGAAACTTCTCAAAATGTTCTCGGTCATGCTTAGGGTTTAGAGTCAGGAATAGGATGCAGTATTTGAATGTGGCTGAACAAGATTTTTTTCAAGGCATATTCCTATTTATGCATTCTCATGGATAACTTTCCCATACTTTTGCTCTACTGATCCTTATAAATTTGGTCCCATATACTCCCCATATTTCTTGTTGACTTTCCTCTTACTTACTGCCTATATTATACAGATAAAAATGTATATGTTTATTGATGTAAGATGATCATTCATTTGACGTTTTGGATGCATAAGATCTAGAAAACAAATCCAATTCATCCTTCAAATAGGATGTGCAAGGAATGGTGGTGAATGTTGGGATTAAAAGGTTAGGCCTTGGGATTTCCCTGATGGTCCAGTGGTTAAGACTCTGCACTTCCACTGCAGGGGGCACTGGTTCAATCCCTAGTTGGGAAACTAAGATCCCACATGCTGTGCGGCCAAAAAAAGAAAAAAAAAAGGTTAGGCATTAGTTTTCTCCCACATAGTTGGGTATCTCTGTCACAATGACTCGGTAGGATTTTAATTAAAATAGGAAATCAAAACCCCTCTTATTATTTATTCATACAACCAGTATTTATTTTCTAGAGGCCACACACTGCTAGAGGCTGAGAATACAATGTTAGATAAGATACACCAAGTTCCTGCCCTAAGGGAGCTTACATTCTTACGGCCAAGTGGGTCTTCTGAAAAAGTTGTTAATTTCTACATTAAAATGTTTCATATTTTCATCTATTGAATAGACATTAATAGATTTTCTCCAAATGCATGTACTATGGAGAATTAAAATTTAGTACCCTTTCAAAATAGATGATAGTGATTATCTAAATATGACGTTTATTTATTTCTCTCTGTTGCAAGTGGATGATTGGAAACTTGCCAGAATTTAGGGCCAATGCAAGGGTTGTACCTAGCTCTAGTGCCTGCAATATCAAATGCCGTGACAGTACAACAAGGGCACGCTCTCCCCCTCTACCCTTCATGGGTTCTTTGCTCAAAAGCCAGGCTTATACCAGCTCCCAGGAGAGCTCTCATGTTGCCTCAGACTCAAGTCAATAGTGCCACACCAATGATGTTTCTCCCTTTTTTTTTTTAACACCTCTCACAAAACCAACAAGCATTGAAAGCACCCAGGACATGTCACTTCTTGGCGTAAATGCACAGGCAGCGCTGCCAGCCCTACACCAGAGATGCCCCACAGCCTCAGATACCCCCCAGGAATAGCTACCAACACCCCTGAGCATATGCTGGAGGGGCAGCTCACTGCATGCATGACAGACTCTTGAGGGCCAGTCCAGGAGCTGAGCACATCAACCTCTGAGCACATAATGTTATCATATCTTTGTGTATAAGAGTATATATGTGGACACTCATATATGTACATAGACATGGGGCTTTGTTAGTTTACAGTACTTTCTCCTTTACTTAATTCATCACTTAAAACGAAGTTAGACTGTCACATTTTCAGTTCTATGTTAAATTTCTTTAGCCAGATGCAGTTGTTTACTTTTTGATGATGTCTACAACTTTAGCATGCATTAAATTATTTTGCTATTAATGAAACATGTAATTCAAGTCAACAGTCCCTCTGGCTCTGATATTCTTTTATCTTTTTTCTGTTGAAAAGCTGCCCTGCCACTATTATATACGTAACAGTTTATATTTCCAAATATTTAAAAGCATTCAGTCCTTCAACAAATTTGTAATGCATGTCATGTGCCAGACATTCTGCTAAGGGCTCAAGATATCAATAAAAAGACTTGGTTTCTGCCTTATGGATACTCACAGCCTGGTGAGGCAGACATAGGGCACATTGTGCAGTATTTTTATAGACACCTGTACAGAGTTCTAGGAGCAGGAAATACAGGAGCATCTAAGTCTACCTGGTAAGAGATAGTGTTGGCTTCATAGCAGAAATGATAGTTGAACTGAGTCTTAAAGGTCAACGTGAATCTGGCCAATGAAACGTACATGGGAATAAAAGTCCAGACAGAGGGATTGGCATGCCCAAAAACCATAGATATAGAGAAACCCAACATCTAGCAGATCAGCAGGTCATTCAGGTCCTGTGGGAGTGCACCATGAGTCAGAGACCGGAAGGTAGCTATTTATCCCAGTCCTTACAACACTCTGGAAAAGGGACTTCAGAATAATTGTTCCCTATTTTTTATGAGGAAACTGAAGCAGAAAGACTTGCTAACCATTAATTCTCAGACCTAGGTTTTATCTCAAACTTTTACCATTTAATAGTCTAATTTATTTTTATCCAGATCCTACATTATTGATTTAAATGCAATATCGACCAAACTTTTATATATAGTACTTAAGATGAGTCATTAAACCAGATGAACAGGTCATATGCCCAAATAAATCATTCATAGTCTATGTCTGCACCCCAAACTGGTGCACACACCATTATAACTGGGTTGACCACTGAGTTCAACCAAACCATTGATTAGTCAAAAGATTAGCCAAACCAGTATGCGTTCCATCATTTGTCAATAAGTAGGCGAGAGGGGGAACAACTGATGATCTGAAATTTTCACTTTGTAATCACTAATCTTTTTAGCACCAGGGAAAGAACCACAGAATAAATTTACAAAGGCACTTGCCTACTTGATGATAATGAATATGAAGAATAGTATTGATTTTAATGTTCTTTGTCTAGTGTGAGAATAGGTAGGCTAGTTTAATAATATTACTTTCAGGATATTTTGGAAGGAAGGAAATTTGGGGTTAATGAAATAGTAGTGAGTGGAAAAGAGCTTTTGCAACCCCCAATTTGTGGAACTTACCCTGTTATGTAACTTATCCTATTTTATACCTGAAGAGGATCGAATGCATCTTGGAAGTGTCTTGGTTATTATATTCATGCATTTTTTAAAAGAAAAGAAATGGGAAAAAAAAAGTACTGAACTTCAAGAGCAGGAAAGATTTTTCAGCATTCAACAAGCATTTATTAGGTACCTACTATATGCCAAACCTCCCATGTTAGTACTTTTTACATTTTCCCTTTCTTAACAGACATCATGGTGCTCATGAACTCTCCTTTGCAGACTTCCTCATAGAGATAAGAAATGAAAATCTCCCTGAATGTGAGTTTATTGAATATGGAGGGAAAAAGGCATGAATCAAGTTATTCTTTGTTCTGTATTTTAAAAAAAGATGATGAGGAAAACTGCACATATAGATCGAGTCCCCTCATGAATGAACTAAGGATCTTCTTTCCACATTGCTTTGTTTTGTTGCAGTGAAAAAAAAATTCTTCCCAGTATTCCTAAGCATTAGGGTATATGGCACTTTAAAACAACTTAAGAAGGAAACACATGGGAAATGCATAGCACAAGAACCATTTGGTTGGTTACCCTAACAGAGTGTGGTTCTTCCAAAAATTGATTACATTATGTAATTACATTATCAGGTGTACAAATACCTTTGGAAATGCAGATTACAGTAACTTGCAAGAAAATATGATGGACTTCTTTGAAACAACAAGCATCTCCTGTATTACTTCACAATCCTGTGTTATGATAACTATCAGGAACCACCAGGAATGGTAGAGTTGTTTTCTTAGTTGTTTGCTACAAGCATCAAACTACTCTTAAAAAATCAGAGACTTCATTGATGGAACAGACTGTTTCATAGAAGGAAATGGAATAACCTAGTCGTCATGAGCACGGACTCTGGAGCATAGATATAAGATGAATCTTAACCTTGCCACTTATATAAACTTAAGTAAATTGCTTAATCTAAACTCAGTTTTCTACCTACGTGAGCTCAGTTTCCATGCAAAATAGGAATAATAACCACTTCATCAAGGTTGTTTTAAGAATCAAATGAAAATTTAACTGATGCACTTGAACTTCCCATGGAGGATTTTTTAAAAACATCAGATGCCTTTATAATCAGAGTATTATTATTATATAATATATAATATAATATATTGTATATAACTGTTTGTTATAAAATCATAAGAATACTTCACAGTTCTTAATAAGTTTCATTTATTCCTCATTATACTTTATTGTTTCATTTTTATAATATGTCTGTACTTCATTTAAAGGCCAAAATGAATCAATTTAAAACAAAATAACAGGTAATAGAAACTTCTGGAATCCTAGGCTTGAATATTTGGATGAAAAAAAGCTATATTTAAGTAGCATTAAAAAAAAACAATTTGGCTTTTCCCTTCTTTTAGGAGAATCACAAGCTATATTGCTTCTAATCATGCCCCTTCCTTTGACAGTCAAATCTAATCTCATAGTATTTCTGGAGAGCATAAAAATCTTATTTTAAAGCTAGTTCATATAATCTGTCCTTCATATCACAGATGAGAAAACTGAGGCATAGAGAAAGCGAGTGACAGGCTCAGTCGAGCAAATAGTCGCATCACAGGGGTCGGCACTGCGGCCCCTGCAGCTTCTGTGTCGATGTTATTCTCTGGTGTGTTCACGGCCAGCCCTCAGCCTCCATGTCCAGATGCAAGTCTCTGTTTCCCTCTTCCTGCGTGCCTCCGGGGCTAGCTGGTTGATAGATGTAGGTTGGGTTGAACACTTCCCGTATTCTTAACCTAATAGACTGGTTTCAGTTTTCCTTAAATATAGCCTTTAATCCTATTCCAAGCCAACACAAAATTCACACTTAAAACTTTCAAAATGCTTGTGTTTTGAGCGTCTGTTTTGTGGAACCAAATATAATCATTTCAGTGGGTTACCTTGAATAGAGGGTGGAAATGTTGGTATTATTATATCAAATGTACTGTTAATATAGATCCGCATTTTAATGCCTAGAAATGGGAAGTGACCACGAATTTAGTTATATTAAACAGATGTACTATTGACAAAAGGAACACTCCATGTATAAAGAAACATTTCTATTTACTTTTTAATGTACTGGTGAAACTGTAGGGCATTAACATTTCTAAATAATTTGTTGCCCTCTAAAGCCACGAAATGATCCTAAAGGATGCTTTATATTTATCAAGCTTTTCAAAACTATTATTCTTTTATCCAATTCAACTTAACATTTAAAAGGCACATATTTCCTAAGATGAGATTTTTCTAGATGGTATTTCATTTCAACACGGTGACTTGACTCCGGTAAAACTATCAGCTTCTCTTGAAATAAATGAAGAAATGCACACATACTGTGGAAACGTAGCCATTTCATATCTGGGGGCACTAAAAAGTGTTGGGTTTGTTGTTGTTTTTTTTTTTCTTCTCGTTGTTCACCCATTGAGACGAGCGTAGCTGGAGAAGAATGAAAATATATCAGCTAGTTGTACCAAGTTCATAATCAATAAAAAGCTGAACACTTAAGCAGAAAATATATCACAGATTTGTTCCCCAGCAAAGCAACTATTTTTACCCTGCCATCATCATCAGAAGCCACATTCTGACAGAAATCATTTGCTTGAAGCAGCCGCAATATATGAACCCTATATGTGGTCCTGTGATTCAGATTTAGGAATATCAGCCCCAGAAGGTCTGAAAGACATTGTGCATTAGTATGTATTGAGACCTCATTCCAGGTGGCAAGCAGCTGGACTTTTTAAAAAATAAAACTTCCAAAATAAAGGCGAAGCGCCTGTTTCCAGGCAATGAGTGTTATATTTAACTGAATCCTCCTCAAAATGTTATAAATTAGGCAGCAAAGGGAGCCGTGCATATTTAATATATTTGTTTTGTATTTCCACTAGTCAACAGAATAATGAAATTCCTTAACTACTTCTCTTTAACTTGCATGAAGAAAGCACGGTATGTTGCTAAATCTCTTTTCACCAGCACTGCCGAGAAACAACTTTAATCCTTGTTAGAAAATTGCCGAGTCTGGGCCTGACAAAGAGCTCATGCTTGTTCCATTGTTAGTGCTCCCAGGCCCCGAGAGCAGAGCCCTTTACAGCTGCGTGGATCCCGCCCGGCTCAGCTGCACTATTTAGGAGAGGAGGTTTGTCAATTTCTATTGACAATGGAGAGAGTTTTTCAGGGCCTGTAGCAGTGCTGACACAGTTGGGGATCAATGCCAGCCATTCAGAATGCACCCTCTTTCATTGCTTTCGTTTGTTAATTCAAGACTAAAGGTCCACTGAGGGGGTTCAGGGTGTTTAAGAAAGCTGATGAACTGTTTAAGAAAGCTGATGAACTGCAATCGTTTATAGCCCTGGTGTGGCAATTTCCATAGTCAGTGGCAACTCCTGGCACTGAGGGAGCTGTGTCCTTGTTGACCCTCTTGTTATTAAAAATGCACAAGTGCTGCGCTTCTCAATATTTCAACACTCTTTCATTGTCAATACCACCTTCTGAGCCCTTCAGCTTGTTGCTTGCTCTAAAGATCTTCTTAGATTGGGTTTGAAAACTTCACCTTAAACACTAGATTAGACTGATGTTCTGTTTTCCGTGCTCCTGTTGATTTGTTGAACCTTCCCAGGGCTGGAAAGCAAGTAGCAGCTTGATGGGGAGACGGGCTGCTAATATGATTTACCAGTCTACAGTCATGCACAATAAGTGTGAATAAATACAGGGGTCTCACAGAGTCAACCCTAGCCTTTCCTTTTCTTTTCTTTTTGCTTTAAAAGAGATATCTCAAGAAAATGAAGTGAGTAAGGCATGCCCTTACAGGAGTTGAATGAACCACAAAAAAGAAAAAAAAAACAACATATATTTTGTTAAAGTGGTAGGCTGCTGGCATGGATTGATGGAGAGAAAAAGTGTAGAATATACACTAACTGCTTTATTCTTAAGTAGACCAAGCAGGGAATAAAGCAGTAGTGCCATACCCACGACTTGAGTGCAAGCTCCAGCGCCCCTTCGTTGTCATCCCCTGAAAGGAAAAGTGAATAGTCAAACAAGTTGCTTTATAAAATTAACTTTTCCAAAATGAAAGCACATTTTCTAACAGTCACACTTCACTGCACATTCACCCCTTTCACATTTTTTTTTCTTTGCTTTGGAGGGTGGTTTGGTTTGCTTTGGTTTGGTGGGGTGGGGGGAATGACGCTAACTTACCTTTGACTTTTTTCTCAAGATGAAAAAAATGGAATCTATGGTCCTCCACCCAGAAGAAGAACATATCCATTCCAGCACCAGAAATAGGAAAATGCTAGTGATTTCTGTTTGGTGGTTTTGGCTGTTTGGTGTGTGTGTGTGTGTGTGTGTGTGTGTGTGTGTGTGTGTGTGTGTGTGTGTGTGTGTGTGTGTGTGTGTGTGTGTGTGTGTGTGTGTGTGTGTGTGTGTGTGTGTGTGTGTGTGTGTGTGTGTGTGTGTGTGTGTGTGTGTGTGTGTGTGGTGTGTGACCATATATAAGAAAGAAGCAGTCCTAGTAAGGTTTTTTGTTTGTTAGCTTATTCTTCATAGCAACATAAACTCTAAGCTAAGCTGTTGATTTCTCTTCATCATTTGCTTGATTTAGCTGAAATTCTTCAAAATGCTTTGACTTTGGAACCAAAAAATATGCATGATTAGCAGATGGAATAATTTTTCTTATAGAATGTTCCTTGTAGAATAATTTGTTTGCCTTTAAAGTAAGATGATAATGAAGTAGCTTAAGCATTTTATTAACATTAGTTCTTTTTCTCTGTTTTTATAGTTAACTTTAGATCATTTTATTCCCAAATTATTCTTTAAAATTATAATTTTGGCATTGTGTTAAAGAAGTTATATTAATAATAAATTTCTGTGTTATGTTAGATGTCCTTTCAATTATCACTTAATCATAAGTATCACTCATATGTAATGGAAAAATGAAGTTACATTAATTTTAAATTACCTAAGGATTTTTTAAGAACATAAGATTCATATGGAGTAATTTTAAGAAAGTATTTTCATTTACCTCAGATTCATGCAACTTCCCATATATATAGTAACTTTACAGTCTAACAGCCCGATTAACTTGTATGTTACAAACTTTGTACAATATGTCGTATTTTGTCCCCCCAACTAAAAAAAAAATTATTCCTTGCAGAAGCACTATAATTTAAGAGTCATAACCATTATGACTACATTTTAGTTTTCAAGTTACTTGGAGGGTAGGCTGGGAGTGAGGGTGTTAATTCAGTATACTCATATTCAATATCACCAATACCTATGAGTGTTTACCTGGATTAAAATGGAACTCAAGTAGTTGAGGTTATAACTTGAAATAAGGAAGTATAGAATTTAAATATCAGATACTAATCTATTAAGATTTACTATGTCAGCTGAAGTACTGAATTTTTTAGCAGTTTATTTTTTAAGAATTTAGGAGTATCTCATTTTATAAAACTTATTTCTGATACTTTTACATGTCCTGAAAATTAGGAAAGTAATCATTAGGAAAAAGCAAAACTGGCTACATGAATAATATTTTTTTTAAACAACCATAGCCCATCTCACATTTTAAAAACGTGAATGTTCATTCATCCATTCAGTATCACAGTATTCCGTAAATCAGTTATTCATTTTCATTAGCTTATCTCATTTTATGCCTGTGTGTCCAATATGCCAACAAATTAATAGAAATAAGTCTGATGAAATGTTAAACTAATTCATTTTTATATTATGCTTAAACTACCATTCCTTATACTAAATTTTATTAGAACAATGTTAGTAAATACAAGTCCAGGTGAATTTCAGACTTACTTGAATTACTTGAGATTTCTTTTAGAAATTTGTATTTACTGCTTTATTATGGAAGAAAAATATCTTTTAAGATTTTTTTCTGTGTTTGAATACCTAAGAACATATGCACATACATATGTGATCTGTAGTGTCACTGTGTGTACACAAGCAAGGCACAAAATACCTTCTCTTTCAAAAACTTTTGTCATTTCCTAAATGCTGCGTGGACATTGATATTTCTCACAGTTATCTGAATGAGTAGCATTATTACATTATTTTCTTACAGTATTACCTAAACCTGGCTCTGGCGTGTAAGTACTGAATCCCTTAAAATGCCATCACTAATGGCAGATTGCCCTTTTTTGAAAATAGGAACAAAATTTCTTCTTTTACTATACTCACAGGCATTATATAGGAGCAGGAAAGTACATTAGAGAAGAATTTCAATTTTCCCACCAAGAAAGTTGTAATAAACAGAGAGAAAATACGAACCTTCCAAAAGCACTTGCAAAATGAAACAGATTGTTTTCTTTTATAATTTGGTCAACTGACATCTGTTTTTGTGATTCTTATAAGACACAAGAATTTCATCCTGATAATGTTCCTTCCTAAGATCTGAAATCTGTATTTTAGGTGGTTTTAGACCATCTTGGCAAATACTTAACAACTGATAGTAGGTAAAGGTGTGACTGGGGATTAGAGGTTAGTAAGCTGTGGATGTTTTTTGCCATCACTCCTTTAAAATGCTATTTCTGGGTATTGCCTACGTGCATGATGGCATCTACTCTGATTTTTACATAACGTACAGGCTAATGGGAAATTTCCCTTTGAAAATAATTTACCTGTTTTCTTCCTGCTGCTTGGCAGTCCATTCAGTTCCATAACATGTATTTAGTACCCATTGTTACCTACAAATTACAAAGCAGGCC
This sequence comes from Eschrichtius robustus, assembly GCF_028021215.1. Taxonomy (NCBI): domain Eukaryota; kingdom Metazoa; phylum Chordata; class Mammalia; order Artiodactyla; family Eschrichtiidae; genus Eschrichtius; species Eschrichtius robustus. Next base: position 101,588,836 of record NC_090831.1, on the reverse strand, counting down.
GCTAGGCTGCAAATGCAAAAACACTGGTTCCCATGAATCTGTTACAGCTAAAAGACTGTAATGTTAATTCGTGTAAAGAACAGCCTAGGTCAAGTTAGCAGATTTTCTAGCAAAACATACAATTCTGTTAACAGGAAATTATAGCATTATTGACTTCAAGTGCTGATCTATGGTCATTTCAGAGTGTTTCATTACCCCCTCATTACCGAATCTGTTAAATGAATACTGCAGAGGTTGTTTTCTTTTCTGTTTTCCTCCCCCCGCCCCCATCCTTCTTTCCAGCAATGGTACAGCAGTTCCATGAAAGTCATTTGTGTGTGGTTGGCTGATAGATTAGACCTTCAGCTTCATATTTACCAACTGAAGACACTAATCAAGATTGTGAAGGTAAACAAAATGTGTTTAGATGTGAATTGCCCAGCAAGCTATAAAGAATAATGGCAAGATATTGACATATAAGAAAATCGTACTTAATATACCTGAGTGGATGTACGTACTTTAAAAACATCACTTTCAGCAATGATGTGCTGCTGTTTATTCCATTTTCAGTTAGATTACTAAATAAACATAAATATCATTTTTACATTAATAAATTAAAAGTATTTTGTTATCAAGTAATCATATTTGAAGATAATATATACATAAAGCCCCTAGCACATTTACCTGAATGTAGTAGGTCCACAGTAATTTTGTATTAATTGTCTGAGGTATAGAAATGTTTTCTCCTAATATATTTCCTTCATATTTATTCATATATTATTATGAGGACTTTTGAATTATATTTGCCCCTAGGATAAGGAGAGTCTCCTTTATTTTGTTATATCCTGATATGAAAGTAAAACATTGTCACTGCCTGAATTCTTTCGGAAGCATGCCCCTTCTTATGTGTAAGAGCTGATCAGTATGAGTGTCGGGGACCATGCATAACCACTAACAGATGTTATATCAGTTCAATGAGGCCATTTTGACTTCTGCTTTTCAAGAGAAAATGTAATCACGTGCATGTTATATTGAGTGAGTAGGGGCTTTAAAGTAATATATTATTCAACATGATTTTTCACACCTTATAAATTCCAGTGGAAATTCAAAATTTACCACAGGTATAACTTTCTTAAAATTGAGACAAATTCTACATTATGGCAAAAAACATAACTCTAAGCTCTTGTGAATCAGCTGTTCCTTTAAATAAGTGACTTTTACTTCCATTCTAGCACCATTTATCAAATGGTATATGTATACCATTTATGTATTTATATATATGTGTGTGTGCCTATATATGTGTATATGTATATTTGCACGTACATATATATGTATATGTGTGTATTTGTGGGTATGTGTGTATATGTACTCACACACACATACACAGTGGTTCTCACAATGTCATTCCTGATATAACATTATCAGCATCACCTGGGAACTTGTTAGACATGCAAATTCTTCGGCTCCACACCAGACTCACTAAGTCAGAGCGTCTGAGAGTGGGGCCTGGCCATCTGTACATGAACAAGCCCTCCAGAGGATTCTGATAGAGATAAAGGTTGAGAAGAACCACTGTGTCACATCATTAAAAGTTTTATCCACATTAAAATATTTTCCACCATTCTCTTGGTTCCTGCAGTCTCGTTAGAATATGAATTCTTTTGTGCCACAGACACATAGGTTATAGAAAGATCCACCAAGAGGAAAGTTCTGTTCTAAAGTCAGAAATCGGCAAATCTACTGGAACATAGAACCAGACCTATAATGTCACAGTAATAACAATCATGATTAGCCATAAATAACAAGTAAAATTAGTCACCCACTAATTTTAACACACTAAAACACGACATTTCAATCGACAGACTACCTTTGATCTAGAACACTTTTTACCAGGTGTTATTTATTTTACACAGAAACTGAAAACACATTATGATACGTTCATGTTTGCTTTAGTTCCTCCATGGTTTCTTCCTTGTTTCTATAAATGTCACTTGGCTAGCTTTCAACTGAAGTTTGTTTTTCGTAAAAGAGAATCAGAATAATCTGTGTTTACCTTCTAAATATGTGTACATGTTAAGATTGCAGTCTATACTGTGACTGATATTGGGATTAGCTTGTTCCCCTTAGGATCAGCCATATTTTCAAGCTAATGTCTACTGTGTTCAGGATGTCAGAAATTACATACTCGGCTGATTGGTATTAGCTGATAGATTGGTAAGCTCTTTCTTTGTTTTTAGAATACGAATCTCCATTTTTTATTAGCCCATCATCTGTTTATTTCAAAGTTATTCCTCTTCTCGTATTCACAGTCATAACAGTTCAAGCACCAGTGACTATTTTAGCAGAAAAAATGATTAATAATTTTGTTAATTATAGGGTGACATTTCCATTGTATTCTAAGCCAGTCAGTTTATCTTATTTTAATATAGTCTTCATTATGGCTACCAACAGTCAAGATTGATAAATAGGAAATTAAATTTCATGTATATGTTTGACTTTCCATGTTTTGTTTGTCGCAAGCAGGTCCCCAAACTCAGCCAATACTTTCTTGGGCTGGTACATTTAATCAACTCATAGGGCTTTATTTAATAATTAAAAGTGATTATTTTCATGATGAAAATTAGGATGAATTAATTTCAGTGTTCTGATTGGTTTTTTTCTACTTTGAATATAAACAGACTTTAACCAATTTCATACATAGATTCATCACTCTTCAGAGCCTATATGGCCATGCTTATAATGTTCATTTTCCAGTGAATTTAAGCAGCTATTAAACGGCACATGTATAGAATTGTGCAGGCCCCGAGTAGGCTTTCCTTCCATCCACATCACTTAGACTGGACCTGCCTGTCACAGCAGAGTAGCGCATTCTACTCGGGAGCCGAGCCGAGAGCCACTGGACCCCGGCAGCCTAGTCCTTCGAAGCATTGTCATTCTTCTGTGCCCACGGAGACCCAGATGCCATCAAGATGGATACGATAGCCAACTTTGCCCCACAAAGACACTCAGACGCCAGTTGGTTCATTGACGTTGCTCACTAAGAAGAGACAAATTGCAGTAAGATTTTCACACAAGATTTAGGACTAAGAAATTAACAAAGTTTAAACATCAGAATGGTTTATTTGGGGAAGGGAAAAATAGAATCCTCAAATAATCAAAATGGCTGCTGGATTTCTGTTCTCCCTAGAGGCCATTTGACATTTAAAAGCGGTTGACATAAATGAGCTGCCTCTTTTACTAGGAGAAAAGACGACAAGTGAGCAGCACCCTGCGGCAGGCACTTGTCTTAAGAGCCCAGCAGACCTTCTTGGCAGCCACAGAGGATCTCTAAGTGTCAGTAACATGTTATGAATTCTAAAAAGAGAGAAAGAGAGAGATCGCAAGGGTACCTGCCCTGCAGTGCCCCTAACTGCTTATCGCTTACTAATAAAGTAAGGCAGCAGAGTCTTAAGTTTATACAAATTAGAAAGCCTTTAAGGCTGCAAATCCACAATACAACTCTGTCCTGGCCAACTTACTGATACTTAAGCTAAGTCTAAGGAAAGTCATTCCAATAAAATAAGAAAGTGGGACTCACAAACCTGGTATATAATTGTCAGTGGAACACTAATACTTTATTTCAGATGTATTATCTGTAGATGAATATTTTGGGTGCTTGATATATTTTTAATCTAACTGTCAGAGTGTTAGAGGCTTGAACAGAAACCTCTATGGTAGTAATACCATGCATACTAGTTACCAGATTTTTCCAGACAAAATTTACCTTACAGAGTTACTTCATGGGTTCTGATGCAAGTTACCATATGTTTTGGTGTGAAAGTATCACCTTAGTAATAATAAGCTTTAATGGTTTAGAAAGAGAATATGAGGATGGTGGGATTTATGTGTCTTAATACAAAATATTAAAATCAAATTAAAAGGACTACCCTGGTGACACAGTGGTTAAGAATCCGCCTGCCAGTGCATGGTACACGGGTTCAAGCCCTGGTCCGGGAAGATCTCACATGCCGCGGAGCAACTAAGCCCATGCGCCACAACTACTGAGCCCACGTGCCACAACTACAGAAGCCTGTGTGCCTAGAGCCTGTGCTCCACAACGAGAGAAGCCACCGCAACGAGAAGCCCGTACACTGCAACAAAGAGTAGCCCCCGTTCACCGTAACTAGAGAAAGCCCACACGTAGCACCAAGACCCAACGCAGCCATAAATAGATAGATAAATAAATAAATAAATAAATAAATAAATAAATAAATAATCAAATTTAAATAGTTTGGGTCATTTAAGGAATAAAACACTAAATTTTTCTTGCTGTTGAGATACTGACCTCAGATACAGTATAGTGTTCCTCACCATTCAGTTTATTTTTTGGACATGAGGTGGACTTTATTTATGCATTTTATTTATAACAAGTGAATATCACTTCTGAAACTTGAATGGTACCATAGGGCATAAGTCAGATGATATAAGACGGGAAGATAAAATGTGAAAACACCAATGGCACCACTACCTTGTAATGGTTCTGTTCCTTCCCAGAAGTCTGTTTGTAGACCAGGTGTGTATATCCAGGGGATTAAGATGCCATCCATCAGCACTTCCTACCTCAGGTGAATAAGCACCTTCAGCTGAGCTGTTTGAATATTATATTTTCCTTCTAACTGTGTTGAGTGAAATCAGGCATCCCTTAATGTTAATTTTCAGCTATTGGAGTTGTAATTTTGGGCTGGGAAGTACAACATTCCTTTTTTTATTTGACTTTTTTCATCTGTTAAGTGCAAACCCCCAAAAAAGTGACTGTTAGCAATCATTTAGAACAAAAAAGCAGCACATTGATATGTATTGATACTTTGGGCCAGTCCATTGACATCTGGCTGTTTAGTATTCTAAATCTAACATAGGACAGTTAAAAAAAAAAATCTTTAAAGATGTTTAGCATTTTAATGGCCTTAGAAGTGCCTCTACAGAATGAGCTATCTTCATTTGTGCTTTGTTTCCCCATTGAACTAACTCTAGACTTTTTCTACAACTTTAAAAATCAATAATAAAATACCAGCCTTGTTTAGTCATCAAAAACTCATGTGTGAAGAAAGTCTCACTTCAGGAGAAAAATAAAATAAGGAAAGTTTTATAGGTTACATATCTTAAGAGCCACGGAAATCAGAGTTTTGTTGTTCTTGTTGTTTTTAAGAATCACTATATAAACAATAACATGATATTTGCTCTATTTTTGACACATAATACACCAAACAATAATTTACTGTTTCACACCAAAAAAAGTAAATATGATTTATTAGCCCATCAATGGAAGTTTAACGCCAGAATTTAACACTTCACATTCCAAGGCAATTTCAGAAGGGCAAAATTCATACAGACATTTAGGTGTACATAAATTTTTACCCAGTGTGCATATAAATAAACTTCATAATTCACAAACGCTGAAAATGCAAACTTGTTTTAGTGTTAATAGGATTAATCCTCTTCCCTCCACACACCTCCCCCAAAAACTTAATGCATTTTATAAAATGCAACGTATTTTTCAATACTAAAATAATGGCTCTTCAATTGAAAAACTAAGAATTCCTTCATATTGAAAATGTACATAAGTACATATCATTTTACCTTTGTTACAGGTTATTCAAATAGTAAATTCTGTGGAATTAGTAATATTTGGGGGAAAAAAAGCTCATTTGTCATCTGACAGTCACAACATTTTGATCTACTCAGAGTGATTCTAGTTTGAATAGCACTATCAAAAGTCTCTCATTTCATTTGCTCCCCAGAACCTACACCAACAGGATGACTGGCCTGGGCAGCTACAATCCGAATCCATTAGTGAATTGTCCAAGATCATTTCTGAAATGCCAACTGAGTATATATACATTTAGACATACACAAATACATCCAGACATATAATCCGTAAGGGATCTAAGCAAATTCTCTCTCCTTCCTCCAGAAAACCTATAGGGACTTCCGATTGCAGGGTGTGTTGGAAGTCACCCTGAACAGTAAGACCTATGACACCCTGCACAGACGTTTAACAGTAGAGGAGGCTACAGCTTCTGTTTCGGAAGGAGGAGGACTTCAGGGCATCACGATGAAAGACAGTGATGAAGAAGAAGAAGGCTAATAAAATGCAGCTCTGCAGAAGGAAGGAGGACCTTGACATTGTTTATTTTGTACCTGTCCTTGTAATGACATTGATTGTTTGGACCAAATATAAATGCTTGTATTTCACTCTACATTTTAAAAAGTTAACCTGAAGCAGAGTTAAAAGAGAAAATGCCAAGTATTTTTTTGAAGAAGATCAGCCTTTTTTGTGTAGCTTGATCTAAAATGATCTTTGGCACTGTGATTGGAACATGAACTTTTTTTTTTTTTAAAGAAGATTCGACTTTTTTTTCTGTAATTACATCAAAGTCATGTCGCTTGTGTGAAGTGAAATATGTATTTCTCATGATACAACGTTGTGAGAATAAGCCACTTTTCATCATTGTGCCGGCTCTATTGTACGTACCCTTGTTAAAATGGTGTGTACTTGACAGTTTATCATTTACGTGCAAGGTTTGTTTCCTAGTTAATTTATCATTGTTGTGATGTGTGTTAAAACTTTAACCTTGGTTCTTAGTACTCTGAATTGGTCTTCCTGGGCTTAAAGGATCGCCAAACCCAAATATAGACTAGATTATCCAATGGGCTTGTGTCTTGTTCCATTCTGAACATTTTTTCCTTCAAGTATAAAAAATCCCAAAGTGTGGGGTAGTAAGTGTGCTGTCGTCAAAATACCATATTCTCCTACTACTAAGTGTAACAGCTTGCAGGCAATAAAAGTCCACTTGGTCCTAACCACTTATGTACTTATTAGACTTGTATAAATTAAATACAGTAAAATATGTTTGCAGTATTATAACCATCTCAACAATTTGGCTCTGTGTTTTTATTGTGTTTGTTTACAGTCAAATGAGTAAAAGATATTAACACTACTTTCCATCTAGTAGGCACTCACACTTGTTAAAAGAACTAGTTAAATATGAGAGCATATTTCCATAGCAAAGCTGATGTTGACTACATACTCATAGATTGTGTATTATTAGTTAACATTAGCAATTAGTGTTAATAATGAGTAATACTAGAAATGCTAGTAATGTTAACTAGCAATTGACATATTAACAGTTTTTCTTCCCCCAAAGTATTTTCTGGCTACAATTTTAAATTGTAATTTATCTTTGAATTTTAAGTCTTGTATTTTTTTCAAAAATATGCCAGCATTCATTCATAAGTAGTTTTTAAATGAAGTGAGTTAATGCAGAATAAGTGAAGGTACCCCTGAATTTGTGTAAACATAAGTTCTGAAGCTTTGGAAGTGAAACAACTTCTTGGCCCTCCAAATTTATTCTGGTGCCTGACCTAGACTAGCCCACAAAAACCTATTTAATCCACAGTTATTATATAATATTGTTTGGGCTCAATTCTGGGTCCTAGGGGTAAGAGACCCTGAGCTACAAGATAAACATGAATGGAAATTTCTTCTCCTTTCCTGGATTAGAGACCCACTCTACCAGCTCAGTATTGTTGAAAGGCAGTTTGTCTTGGAATGCTTGTCCTTCCCTTTCTTCTCCACCCTCATGCCAATACTATCCTTTCTCAAGCCCTCAGGTGTCTAGTCAGGCTACCCTCAAATCCCCAATGGTACCCTCCCCAAGCGGGCTCTGCACAGCTCAAATTGCTCTCTACTTGGAACTTACCCACCCTTCTTTTCCTTTATACCGAATGTCTATTTCTTTGATACAGCTTATCTCAGAGTAACTGGCCTATCTTGTCCTAAGGTATGAATAACTGATTAGCCATATATAACCCCTAGCCATCTATATATATATTTTTTTTTTTTAAAGGAAATATCTGGCTGATAGAATTTGGAAATAAAGGGGAAAGTGTGTGTTACAGGGGAAAGTATTTGGGGCCAGCAGGGTCTCCCTGCTGACCTGACCTATTTAACCTGCCCACTGGCCCTCTTTGCTGGTCAGCCTCTTGTAGCTTCTCTCCAGATTTGGGTATTCTCTGCTGCTTGCCTTGGACACCCAGATTTCTAAAACCTTCCACCCCCACTCCAGCCTCCAGTGGCTTGCAGGGAGAGGACAGTAGCAATCAAGGGCAGGTAGTGGAGATGCTCACAGCTTTTTTAGGACGGTGTGGACTAACCTTTGAGCCACAGAGGGGTGTATGGAGAGAAATTTATAAAGTCACCCTGAAAAAGAATGAAAAGTTAGTTTAGGGCTTTTGCCCAGAAATGCTCTTCAACATAACTGCAGATTGCTTGAAATGACTTCATAATTGTTCATCGGTATGTATAGCTGTGAGAGTGAATGCCCAAGCATCTGTCTATTAAAGGACACCAAGTGTTCTTTAAAACAAGACAAAACAAAACAAAAACTTTTTAAAAAGAATGTAATTGAAAACCTAACAAATGTACAATTTTTGAAAGGAAAATCATTTTTAACTTCAAAGAAATAGCTCTACTCTCCTAAACGGTCTTGGGGAAGGGGAAAGACAAAAAAAAAAAACGCATTCTTTGGCCAGTTTGGTGAATGTTGCAGGAGAAAATAACTAATACAGTCTAATGTCCAGCCGGAATGAGTTTGTTAAAGAACACACCTAGAGGGAAATTTTCTCCAAGCTCTTGTTGGAGAAAAATAATAATAATGCCTTTTTCCCGTAAAGGGAAAGAACCACACTGAGCTTAACGTAAACCTCCCAGCTCCAGCTGTGGGTCGTTCTTGTATTCACGGATTTTTCCACTTGAATTCCCCTTAGTTCTTGTTCATTGTCCCTCGCTCTGGAGAAAGGATTTCCTGCTACTTTTGCAGTAAGCGCCCATGCAAAGTGTCTCGGGGCTCCCCCCGCGCCCACAGGGTCACAGCCGGCCTGGTCCTGCGGCGATCGTGGGTGAGGGGGTCCGTGAGCTCCGGGAAGGTGCCCTTGGTGGGAAAGCGGCCCCTCCGCCGTCGCCATTCCTGGACCGCGAAACCCCTCCCCGCTGCCGCGCGGCGGCCTCCCGAGAGGGGCGCGCCCCGAGCCACCCCGCGAAAGCCCGGGGTCTTCCGAGCCCCTCCCGCCACGCCTTTGGTAGAAGGACCGATGGAAGAAATTAGAGCAAGAGCTCGATCGCTTTCATTTCTTACTCCCAACACAGAAAATGGAAATTTCCCGGTCCGGGTCCCTAAAGGGAGGTGACAAATCGATGTTCCCCGAGAGTTGTTCACGCGCCGCTGGCGGGGCAGCTACGCGGCCGGAGAGCGACCGAGTCGGGCCCCGCGCGCTCCGCGCTCGCCCTTCACCGCAACCCCGGCCCCGCCCGCAGCCCTCCACCCGTCCCAGCCCCGCGGGGTTTGTGCGGAATTCCGGGGCCTCGTTTGGGGGGGATTCGGGAAGATCGGGCTCATCCCGCCTTTACACTGAGTCCCCATCCCCTCCCCGGTACTGTGCAGGGAGACGCCGTGGCCGTGGGTCTCCTTTTCCCTTCAAGTCCAGATCGCTGGACCCGCAGGAACCTTAGGGAAAGGCCGGCGGCTCGTTTGGCCCCGGAATTTAGCTGCGGATGGAGTCAAGCCCAGGGGCCTGGGCAGCAGGCCAGAGGCAAAGAGCAGTTGCGACCCCGCAGCAGCGACGGCTCCAGAGCGCTTCACCCCAACCCCGGGAGCCCAGGGCGAGGTTTCCTCCCCACCCCTCTCCGCCTCCCGCCGCGTGGGCTGGTAGATGCGGGGCAGATGTGCCTTCAACTGCCCTTCTCTGTAACGTTGAAGTTTGATACTTTAAGGGGCCAGAGGCGAGTGCAAGGCTGTGAGCGCAAAGCTCTGAGCCTGGGTTCTAGAAGTCACGGTGACGGTCAGCCACAGCCTCTATCCAGGCGCAATACGTGATCGTTTTAAGGGAGAAGGAGGCACTCGACTGTGAGTGTGTACAGCCGAGAGAAAGGAAGTAAGACAAGAATTCGATGTGTTTCCCAAGTTGAAAAAGACCCCGATTTAAAGATCTACCCAGAAACGTGTGCACGTGACACAGCTTGGGAAACCGTAAGGAGCCAGGGCCTTAGAGCCAGGAAAGCCTGGGTTTGAGGACCAACGGCTACACGTCTTCCCCGCGTCCGAGCTCTGCGTCCTTGGGCAAGTTAGGTAACCTCTCTGTGAAGCGGGCGCTCAATAACGAAGGTAATGCGTATAAGTTGTGGCCATTGTTGACTCTTTCTTCATGTAGGGGTGGATTCGGAAGACATTGTGGGAGGCCTGCCCCTGCCAACATACACCACCACTCGCACCGCCCAGTTCTCGCCGGGTTGGCACAGGGTCACAGTCATCTCGGCAGATCTTCGGCTCCGTCCCTGGCGTGTCCGTGGACTGGCTAGAACTGTCCAGTTTCAGGGTTATTTATACAGCCAGCCTAGTGGGAGGAGAGGAGACCGGGAGGGGCAAGTCGACGGTTTCCCAAAAGGGCCAGTATTCCGAGAGCAGCCCCTGGAGCTGCAGTTAGGAGGGGAGGCGGCTGGAGACGTGTCTTTGGGTCCACATGAGGATATTGTTCGTCGGTCAGGGCCTCCGAAACCGGAAGGTTATGATCGGGGCGGGGGGGGGGGGTGTCGGACCACAAGCGAGGAATCCCAGGCCTCTGCCTGTGCCCAGTAGGTTGAGTTCAAGAGAATTTCAAGGGCAAACTGGTGTTCATTAGTGTTTTCCCAGATTTAAGGAGGCCTTAAATGGCGTCCTGCGTCTCAGCCCAGAGATGCGCAACACGGCACGGGAAAATGCGAAGCAGCCCCGGGAGTGAGGCAGAGGAGACCGAAGGCCGCCCCGGCGCGCCCCAAGGTGACCTCAGCCGTGGCAACAGAGTAAAAAACGGCAGGCTCTGAGGACGACAGCTAGCACGCTCCGTGCTCCGGAGTGTTGAACTGACCTCCCTTCGAAGCCGTCAGGGAAACGCCAATAGCGTAGAGACTCAGCGCGGGGCCGAGGGCGCGCCCAGGGTCACAAGCCGGGATGTCCGTGGCGAGGGAGGTGCGAGCCCAGGTGGTGCCGGGGCCAGGCACGCGGTGGCCTTGAGGAGGGAGAAACTGATCACTCACCAAAGGGAAAGATATCGCGCCCTGCTTTGTGCCAGGACTAGAGCTGCTTTTTTTAACTGGAGAGATGTTCCCCATCCCCATCATTCATTTAAGATAGCCTGCTTGCAGCTTCCTGAGTTCCAGACCTAAGAAACAGGATTTCATGCCCCACGCCGACCCTCCCACTCCGGAATGCCACGTTGCCTTTAATCTCCCCTACTTTGCAACTTTACACTGCGGGTGGCTGTATTTGTGTGCTTATTTGCAGTGCGATTAAAAAAAATAAATCAGGGCTTCCCTGGTGGTGCAGTGGTTAAGAATCCGCCTGCCAATGCAGGGGACACGGGGAGCAACTAAGCCCGTGGGCCACAACTACTGAGCCTGCGCTCTAGAGCCCTCGAGCCACAACTACTGAAGCCCGTGTGCCACAACTTCTGAAGCCCACGTGCCTAGAGCCCGTGCTCCGGCAGCAAGAGAAGCCACTGCAATGAGAAGCCCGCGCACCGCAACGAAGCGTAGCCCCCGCTCACCGCAACTAGAGAAAGCCCGCGCGCAACAACGAAAACCCAAGGCAGCCAAAATAAATAAATTTATTTTTAATAAGTAAATAAATCAGCCAATAAGCATAGTCTAGAGTTGTCTTAAATCTCCTTTCACGTGGTCCATCCCTAGGATCAGTGGTTCTCTGGTCTGAGAGGAAGTGAAGAGTTGATTTCAAACAAGAACCATCAGGCAGAGTAGATACTCTTTCCTGGCCCCTGGCACAGGCTTGTTTATGGAGCTCCTACACATAATATGTACCTTTGCAAAAATTGAAAGTGGTGTGTCAAATTATTTCTTTTTCTACTTTAAGTCAATTCTGGTTTGCCTTTTAACACTGCCTCCTTCCTGACACCCAACTGGTAACACCTCTCTTGGGTGTGATTGACAGAAAGAAAACTTTAAATGCTGAAGTTTGTTGTTTAGGGTACTTCCTTAAAATGCCAAGGAAGCAAAACTAATTGTAACCTTGGAAGGAGATTTTGCTAGGGAGGTAGAAAAAGTTTCATTAAAGAGGGTTACATTAGTAAAAGGTCAGAACCCAATAGGACTGGATTTCAAAACGTAGAAAGTGAAATATGGAAATGCCAGGATAGCAGCAGATTGTGTCAGGGGAGGGCTTTTGTTAGGTGTCCCTGACCTACACACATACCCCAAAGCTGGGTAATAATTTTTTTAAACACACCACAAAGTTGCTATATTGAAGACGCTCATTCACTGTCACTCATTCAAACTGCCCAGTTTTTTGTTACATTGGGTGATTGCTTGGTGTGTTCTTTCATATAATCATGATAGTCTATCAGGAAGTTGATTAATTTTAGAAATAACAGCTTCGAAAGAGAAGCTTTAATCAAATTGGGATTTTTGAAAAGCTTTTGTGAAAGGGTAATTCACAAATCTACAGAAGAAATTGTCCCCTGGGGAACTCAAGACTGGACGTGGGAGAGCAGGCCCCCAAGGATAAGGGAAGTCCTCAAGGTTGTGAAAAATAATTTAGCAAATGTGATTTTTTAATCTGTATTTTAACATTTCCATGTATATAACCAGAAAGCAAATCACTGAGCAGAAGCGTTGTTTTTAAATACAGTTGTCTGAAAAATATTTGGGAAAATTTTATAGCTTAAGTTTTTAACAAGGTGATGGATAGCTTTTCACATGTAAAGTAGTTTTATTTTTAAATCTCCTTTCAATCTCAAAGCCTCCCAAGAATGAAGTGGGCTTTGATTTAGTCCCATTTTACAGAAAAACAAGGCAAAGGGGAACTGCCACCATCCGTTCGGGTTAACAAGGAGTCCACTGGCTGGGTGGCCCTCCCCAGGCTGGCACTCCCTGGCTAGAAGGCTAAAGCAGGACAGGAAACTGGCATCATTTATTTCAGCCCTCAAAATTCCTGGGACACATCGGTGGTAGGAGTACTTAATGAAAAAGAAGTTTCTTAGAACTGAGGAAATGTTCTCAACTTCAATGGATAATTGAAGAAACAAGTTTTAAAAGGATAGAAGGGGACAAAGAGGAGAAAAGAGAATTATTATTTACCCTTTATGGGGCAGCAATTGCAGGGGGGGAGTGGTTAGTGAAGGCAGAATTCACTGCATACTTGAAAAAGTAGATGATTTCTCCTCTTAAGTTCCTGCCCATACAGGTTTAACGAAAAGCTCTAGAAATTAAGTTAAAATAACTGCAAACTACTGATGGGTTGGACTGAATGAGAGAGAATATGGCCAATTTTGCACATAGGTTTTGGAGAGAAGAGGGAGGCTGGAATAGCAGTAAGATGCAGAAAGGCAGAGATGGGAGAAGAAAGGCGTTTCCTCTTTCCGATCTCCAGTGACCACCACGTCCGCCACTAAGCAAGAGGGGAGGGCTCCACTGCTCACCCGCAGATGGACTGGATGCCAGATGCACTTGGCCGAGGCACAGCACGAGACCAAGGGCACCTGCACTGCTGCAGCCTTCCTGCTAAAATAAGAGGACGCTGGGATCCCACAAACCTTGCCCTTGGATTTCCCCATGCCCGGTGTTCCACAGGGAATCATTAAGAAAATGGCTCCAGCAGGGCTCCAGAATTTGAATTTATTAGTGGTATCTGAGTTCAAATGCAGAAGGAACAAAACAAAACAAAAATACTAGTCCAAAAGGCAAGACAGCAATCACGTGTATTTTGTAGCTGCCACGTCTTACTTTTTGATCTTACATCTGAGTTGGCCAGCTGGACCCCAGTTGACAGCAGGGCCTCTCAGTAGATGTTGTGGCCTTCACTTATCTAGGGAAATAATGAATTGGAATGTCCTATTAATATTAAAGGGTAATGAATTTGCTTTTCAAATCAAAGGTCCATGTTAGCCAAATCAAAGGGGAACAGATCCTTTGGAAAGTGAGGGACCCCAATTACCATCATGCCCACTGCCTTTTGAACACAGCATATGCTCTCAATTTTTAAAACTCTTTTGCCGTCAGTAAGAAATCTAAATCAGAGTCACTAAAGCCAATTTCTCTGTCTCTCTCCCTTTTTTTCCTCCCTCTCTGCCTCTCCTTTCAACACTGTTGTGAAAGTTCAGTTACTCTCCGTCATGAGTAAAAAGCTCGGGGAATCAGCTACTATGCCAACGCCGGGAACATATCCAGGCCCATGGTGCGAATAATGGAACATGTGCTGTCGAATTCATATTTTTGTCCTTTAGGTTTACATCCACGCCCTTGTATTATGTAAATTTCTGAAAAGCTGTGAATCACAGGGTTAGATCGAGGAGGGTCCCCCCCTCCTCCACTTGCAACTGGAACCGACCCCATTCAGTCTTTGAATGATTCACAGCCTCGTTTCTTCCTCGCGCTTTTTTCCCCCGGACCCAGCTTTCCTTCCCACCCTCCACCCCGCGGGTCGGCAGGGAAACAGAGCCGCCAACCCGGGCCCCGGGAGCCGCGGCGGGGGCAGCGTTCGTGACATCAGGCGGCCGGCCCTGGAGGTCACCGCGGGCCGCCGGACGCTGTTCCCCTGTAGTCAGTGTTCACACGGACTCGGGCCGCTTAGCTTCGCGGTGTTTCTAGCACCCTCTTCCTCTGTGAGACTGATGGGAAACTCTGAGGGCAGCAGACCCACTGCTGGTGAAATTCAAAGAATCAACTGAACTTAAAGAGGAGACGGTGGGAAGAGAAAAAGAAAAATGACTTCCCAATTACTTCAAAGAAGGCAATGATTTAACCTAACACTGTAAAAGTCAGATTCCTTAACGACGGATCAAGCCTCATCTTGGGATCTCCTCGGCGTGGATGTTACAGCTCAACTCTTGAAACAGGGTCAACGCCTGTAGGATCTGGTCCGAGAGAGGCCTTAGGGAGGGAGGCGGGGGGGGAATCGCAGAAGAGCGTCCAGCCCCCCTGAGAAAAAGGGGCCGGCCAGTGGCTGAGCGATTCCCCCCCTTCGGGACTGGGGAGGCCTGCTGGAGGTGGCCGCGGGGGCATTGTGCTCCGGGGACAGCCGTCCCATCTCCTCCTTTGAAGGGGGGAAAAAAGGGATTGACAGGGAGAGCTCAGGAACCCGAATAAAAGGACAAATTGGAGGATGGGCCGAGAGGCGAAGGTAGAAGGAAAATGTCTTAAAACAGGAGAATCTAGTTAGAAAACTCTCTCTCATTCCCCAGGACCTTCAGAAGACACCAACTAATTGTAAGGACAAGCGAAACGGCTCTGAGAGGATTCGCTGGGTTGGGGGGTGAGGAGTGGGCACGAACATACGGTACGGGAATGGACGTGACAGGTTTGGGGAGAACACAGGGGTGCACCCCCTTCGCCCCCATTTAAAATTGGCTTAAGAAAGTGTTTGCTGGGAACCTCAAAATGACAGGCAAAACTAGTCAAAAAGATGCTCTAGTTCCTTCTTGGGCGTGCCACAGCGTCAGGCCTGTTTTCTTTCACCTGACATCTAGATTAAATGAGCCTTCAGTTACGCTCTGAGTCGTCAAAGCAAGTCTATTAGCGAGTGTTCTGTTCAAAAACTTTTCAAACAGAAGTTCTCTGCCATCTGTTACTGGGTCGTTAAACCCGATCCGGCAGCCCCTCCCCCCTCCCGAAACTCTTTGGGGATTCTGGAGACTCCCCCCTTTCTCGCGGCCTAGGGGAGGGGAGGGAGAGGGAGCCGCGGGGGTGCGCGTGGAGGAGGAGGAGCGCGATCGAGCCCCGAAGGGGCCGCGGAGCCCGCGGGGTCGGTGGCGGTCCCCGAGGCCCGAGGTCAGAGGGACCGGGTCGGCGACCGCGGGATGCTGGCGGACCCGGCACCCCGGAGGCCTCGCCGGGGCCCGGAGCCCAGCTGGACGCGCACCGCACCGCGCGGCGGGCGGGAAGGGAAGGTCGGGCTAGCCGAGGGGCGCCCCAGGTCCCAGTCCCCTCCAGGCGCCAGGAGCCATCGCCCCCCGGGCCCCTCCAAGGCCACCGCACGGAGCCTGGTCGCCCTAGGCCTTGCCAACGTCATTTTTCCTGTTTGGGACTCGGGAGCAAGAGCCAATGAGTAGAGAGCCCGGCCGGGGAGAGTGGGTCAGCTTTTCTGTTTCACTTCGGGCTTCTGTCACCTGGCTCAGCGCGGGCCAGCGCTTCGGGAGTGAGGAGGGCGCCCCAGCTCCCACGCCGACGGCCGGACGCAGTCTCCCTCGGAGGCCAGGGCAGGGGGCGCCGAGGCCGCCGCTGTGATGGAGGCCCAGGCGGCCGAGGCAGAGGGTCGGCGCGGGGCGCTGCGACGGCCGGGGTCCGGGAGGTAACTGAATTTATAAACGGCTGTCAGAGATTTCTCGCCCAAAGGTTTTGATTTACCTCGATTGCCTCTCCATTTCTCTAAGCTCATTCTTTGCTCTGTGTTATTTGAATGGCCACTGTCGACTTTTATTTCGTGTGAGAGATAAGAAAGTTTGAAAATAACATTAAAACCGCTCTAAATCTCGTGGGTAGTATCAAGGAAAGAGCAGCGCTGTGTTAAATATAGTTTTTATTTTGACCACAAAATGACTTTGAAAAAACTATCTGGGGACTGCGGCAAAATGCTTATCGGCCAATTGCATGACGAGCTATCAGTGCAGGGCAAGAGAGCATACTTGGGGCACCCTCTTCTAATTGTCTACTTCCCGGGTTCCAATAACACCGTTGTAACTTGCAAGCAAAACTTTGCTGGGTTTTGTCGCTTGACTTCTGGGCAGCTCCTCGAATAACTTGGAGAAATTGGGTTGCTTGTTTATAGACTTCTTTTTCCGTCAAATCCAGCCCTGAGTCGGAGCCTGGCAGTCTGGAGGGAAAACATCTCACAGGCCTGTGGGAACGGGTGAGAAAAAGCCCAGCATTAGTGGAGGGGCAGAAACAAACCCAGGGCAGGTGATCGGAGTCTGTAATGCCTGCCAGCTCATTACCAGCTCTCACCTTTGGGGCTCTTCATTTACTTTCACAAACTGACTTAATATGCAAATGCTGTTTTGAGGAGAATAATTTCACTAGGTTTAAGGGAAATCCTAGTATGAAAGAAATAGTAACAACAAAGACCTAGAGATAAACAAGCCATATTCCCACCTCTCCTACCCCCAAAGAAAAGAGGGCTCTGCGAGTTAACTGATGCCTCCTATAGTCCTAGCCTGTGATACTTACTGCCTTTCACGCGCTATATGAAATTAGCAAGAATTCTTTATTTGCTAGCTAACTAAAAGCAAAAGCAGTAGCCTTAAATATGAACTTGTGGCCCACGTATTTGTTAATGTACTGGAAAGTTAGTTCTCACTGTGTATTCAGTAATTAATCAGAGGAACTCAACAAGACTCTTTCCTTGAACCTTGCAGACCCTTCCTATTTGTGTCCTAGTCCATCACCCGCCTCCATCACACACAAGAAATAACAAAAGACCAGTCGGAGATAAAGACTGAGCAAAACTGTAGAAGAATTTAGGAATGTTTTTCCTCCTCTAGAAGGAAGGTACGTTGCCCTTGGTGCTATTTATTAAATAGGAAAAAGTGTGGATGAATCTGAATGCCTGGGAAAGGGGGCTCATCATAATAATAATCTTCTCTCCCTTTTTTTAACTTGCAGTAGTTAATAAGAAGCAAAAGGAAAGCTGGATTGTTGCTTTTGAAAAAGAGGCCGGGGTGGTAGATGTTGTTGGAAAGGCCTGAAAACCTTAAAAGCGTGACCAGGGATGAATTAGTGCACTTGGCAGAAGGCTGAATAATTCCCAGTCCATTTTTTATTTTTAAAATAGTCAACAGTATTTGATGACATTAAAGAGAAGAGATTAAAAATTGTGGATTATTTGGCAATTGATGGTTCTATTATATTGTCTTTTATTGCAGACTGCAATAATCATGACCAGAAACTTCATTTCCTTATGACAGGGATGTAAATCAAAAGCATGTGAAAATTATGCAAGTTCTTGAAAAATACCAAGAACATAGTTTAGGAAGCATTGAGATCAAAATCAGGTTCCCCAGGAAAAAGAGAACTTTAAATTACTTTAGCGGAGTAGAACTTCTTTCTTATTTTCTCAGAAAGTCTTAACTCAGAGTTTCTTTCCTGGTCTCTTTGTACCAAAGGTTTTTCTGCTTCCCTTAGGACATCTCATGCAGGATAAACCAAACATTAAAACTCACCTTCCCCAAGGATTTAAAGTAGTAGAGCAAATGAATACTGGCTTTCCAAGGCTGGGAAGGGGAGGGAACTTAATCATCAGCTCTGATGAGAAAAAGGGGGGATTATAGGATTCTCCAAGAAAATCCAAAGAAACTATAACTGAGTTTCTATTTTGCCATTAACAAAACAAAAAGTCTCCTTTGCATTCTTTTAATAAATAATTTTAAAGTGTTGAACTGTTTTAGAAGCTTGTAAATTTGTCAGATAAGCTCTGCTTTCATTGGTGTTATTTTTGTTGTTGTTATTTTTCAAATGTATTTGGAAAAAACCCAAAGTACTGGATAGATTTGTTAATAAAATGGAAGACTTTGCTGAATACATTGTGCATTTTGTTTAAGACAATCCTTACTTAATAGAGATTTTTAAAAATTAACATATAGGTTAGGTTTTAAATGGAAAACACTCATCAACAAACGTTGGAATAACAAGACCTGGATTTATAAAGAACCTCTTCAGTCTTTAGGATTAGGAAGCTCGGCACTAGTAAAGGAAGGGTATAATTGCTACTTTGCGATATTTGTGTTACTCAAATGACACTATACTTTCAAACAACACTTGTCAAAAAGGCAAATCCCAAAAAGACCAGTGGAAAGCAAACTACTGAAATATTAGCCATACAAAACACGTATACCCCTTAGCCAATAATTTTCCTTTTTAGTTCACTGTCCAACGAAGGAGAAATTTACCGAGGTCAAACCAAGGCTCTTTTGCCGTTAAGGAGGAGGAAGTGGGGGAGGGGAAGAGGAGGGAGGGACACGCGACGAACGTAAAACAAACTGGTGGCAGTCAAGAAGGCAGGTAACGCTCCGGAAGCGGGTGAGTTGTACATGTCAGCTGGGCGCTGCAAAGCTTTCCAGAGTCGGGCAGTTTCGTGCTTCTTTGCTTTTTCCTTTAAACCTGGCCCTGCCTCGGAGGAGGGCAGCAGGAGGGGAATTCTTCGATGCTGGGAAGCGGCAGGTAGGAAAGGAAACCTGATCCGCCCCCAAAAGGCAGCAATTAAAGTCTTAACCGCGACCCATCTGTGGCGGGACCCGCCCCCACTTTCCCCTAGCAAAGCTGTCCGGCGCTCTTTGTCTGAGCAGGGGAGAAGAGGAGACAGGTTCTGCGGCCCCAGCAGCAAACGGAAAGAAAATTTCCAGCCTGGGAGCACCCTGGGCGACTGCGCCTGGGCCTCAAACCGCCCCAAAGCGCCGCTGGGGGTGTGGCGCCTCTTCCTGGACCCGGGCCCCGCGCTCTGCGCTCGCCTCATTCTGCACTTCTCTACCGCTGCATCTGTCCTCCAAGCCCGACGCCACCTCGAGACCTGAAACCAGGCACTTGCAGGCTTGGTTGCTGAGGCCGGTCGCAACCGGACCTTTCCCCCACCTGGCCCTTTGGCTGCCTTCAACTTCCAAGCGGACTCGCGCCTCCTCCCCCATTTCCCCAGCAATTGGGTTTCCTCGCCACCCATCCGGCTGCTCTGCTTCGCGGTAGGGCATCGGGCGCGCTCCCAGCCCAGACTCTCTCGGTTTCCACCCTTCTTGGCCCGCCGGGCGGGGGCGGGGCAGACCCCCCAGGAAAAGCCAGAAAGAGTGGTCCCTGGCCTGTGCTGGGCAATGGGGTAGGGAAGAGGGACTATTTTGAGGTCGATTTCCTCCGTTTGGGGTCCAGCTTTGCATCTGGTGTGTAATTTGGTCAGCGGCTCAACAATCCCAGGGTTTCTAGTCCGCTTGCATCCAGCCTCCCACTGCCGACCGTTTCCACCGCTCCTGCTGGAAGAGGACGCCCACACCCGCTTGGCCCGATGTCTGGCGCCCGTCACCACCCGTTCTACAAGCACCCACTCGGGGTAACTCACCAGGTAGATGGCACCCTGGGCTGCTGCAGGCGGCCACTCACAGGGGCGGGCAGGCCGCAAGGCCCGGAGCTGGCATCTCTATGCTCTTCCTCTGCCTCCTGGCGCGGTCTCCCGGCTACCGCGTCCTCCCGGTGTAGCGGCTAGGGCACGCCCGGCGCTAGCACACCTGGCCCCAGGGCTAAGCTCCGCACGATTGCAGGCTTGCCAAGCGGAGCGGCGAGGACGGTGCGCGCTGCTGCTCGCGGCGCGCTCCGGGCGGCGCCCGCCTAAGCTATGTGAACCCGCGCTGCCGGAGTCGCTGCCACCGGAGCCTTCTGGGAACATTCCTTTCTCTCTACAGCTCCAACCCGGGAGTTTTGGCCCAGGCACCAGACCCGGAGGGCGCCTTGATGGGGGGCGTTGCGGGTCCTAGTCTCCGCGCGCTCTCTGGGCGGCGAAAGCGCGGCTGAGGCCGCGACAGGCGTGCAGGCAGCTCGCGGTGCTCGTCGCCCCCGAGCGCGCACACACCCTGGCTGCCGCCCGCGCTGCTTTGAGGAGGCGTGCGGACACCAGCAGTCGGGAGGATGGGGGAGGGAATCAGTAGGTTGCTTCCCTTCTCTGCCTAACATTCAGGATTTTAAATGCTCCGAGAGAGCTCTAGCTGAGCGCAAGTACTGAAAGAAAGACTCTCTTTCCGGGCTCTCAATGGAAACGCCAAAAAGCGCGCGTGTGTGTTTGGTGGGTGTGGGGGAGGGTGTCTAGCCCTAGCCGAGGTTTCTTTTGGTGTGACACCCGCTTATTCCTTGCAATTCCTCCTCAACTTTGTGGACGGAGCGTGTCTTTCCCAAGCTTAGGTCACGGCATCGCGCTTACAAAACCACAAACACAAAACAAGCCTCCCAAGGCCTTTAATTCTCAGGGGCTTTGCGGGGAGGCCAGTTACCTGCTGGCGTCTTCCAAATGGTCCAGACTTGGTTCAGGCCACGGAGACTCCGGGATTCCAGGAGCCCTCAGCCCCAGGCCCTAGAAGAAAGAGGACTGCGGAGGAGGCAGCGGGGCTCCGACCCGGGCCCACCTCGGGCCCGGCGGAACCATGCCGGGAAGGCTCGGATTTCTCCTGCCGGAGGCTTCCTGGCCACGGCTTTCTAGAGCCTGGCGTTTGATAAATATAGCCTGGTGTTTGCCCCTGAATTCGAGTCTGTTTCCTTATTTAGCCCTTGTACAATGATTTTAGATGATGTCATTTAGAGCTAAACGAGAAAATTGATCTCAGATTTGCTTGGCCTCTAAAGCCCGGTTAAGCAGATTGAGAGTTAAAAAGACAGGAAAAAGCAAAGGGGGGGGGGGGCGCGGAGGGTAGCGAAGTGTCCACCGGCGAGTGTGTGCGCGGAGGCGACGGTCCGCCGCGCCTCGGAGAGCGCCCCCGCCTCTTCTGGGCGGGGGAACCTCACTCACCAATGAAAAGTAGTCACTGACTGCAGAGGAAAAAAAAAAAAAAAAAAAAGTTTTCCTGTTGAGTGTTGGAAGCGAATTGAGCAATTATCTAGTTTACCTTCTCCTCTTGGAAGTTAACGATTGGCGAGATCTTGGCTGCGTTATTGACACAACACTTTCTATTGATAGAAATAAGTAGTGATTGTCCCCGAGTCATTGGTGCGCCAAGAACTCTGCGATGGGCTGGCAGGAGTCCATTGGGCTGGGCAGGCAGGTTCGGCTGGTGATTCTGGGGAGGAGGAGGAGGAGGCTGCCGGTGGTGATGGTGCCCGTCCCCTTCTCCGCAGGTCTGTGACAAGCAGGGAACAAGGCAACGACGGCGCAGCCCGGCCCCGGCTGACGGACGCTGGAGACTCAGACATGGACAGTAGCTGCCACGACGCGACTGCCAAAATGTTAGCGACCGCTCCGGCCCGGGGCAGCATGATGAACACCTCCAAACCCTTGGCTTTCTCCATCGAAAGAATCATGGCACGCACCCCCGAGCCCAAAGCCCTGCCCGTCCCCCACTTCCTGCAGGGAGCCGTGCCCAAGGGGGACCCCAAGCACTCTCTGCATCTTAACTCGTCGATCCCCTGCATGATCCCCTTCGTGCCCGTGGCGTACGACACGAGCCCCAAGGCGGGAATGACGGGCTCGGAGCCGCGGAAGGCGAGTCTGGAGGCTCCGGCTGCGCCTGCGGAAGCGCCCGCGGCGCCCGCGTTCAGCTGCAGCGACCTGCTCAACTGCGCGCTGAGTCTCAAGGGCGACCTGGCCCGCGACGCGCTCCCGCTGCAGCAGTACAAGCTGGTAAGGCCGCGGGTGGTCAACCATTCTTCCTTCCACGCCATGGGAGCCCTGTGCTACCTGAATCGAGGCGACGGCCCGTGCCACCCGGCGGCCGGCGTTAACATCCACCCGGTGGCCTCCTACTTCCTCAGTTCCCCTTTGCACCCGCAGCCAAAAACGTACTTAGCCGAAAGGAATAAACTGGTGGTCCCGGCGGTGGAGAAGTACCCCTCGGGAGTAGCTTTCAAAGACTTGTCCCAGGCTCAGCTGCAGCATTACATGAAAGAAAGCGCCCAGCTCCTGTCGGAAAAAATAGCGTTCAAAACCTCTGACTTCAGCCGAGGCGCTCCTCATACCAAGCCCAAAGTTTTCACTTGCGAAGTGTGTGGAAAGGCAAGTACTGTGTAAGGGGTGGGGGGTGGCCTTCCTTCCTTCCTTCCTTCCTTCCTTCCTTCCTTCCTTCCTTCTTCCCTTCCTCCCTTCCTTCCTTCCTTCCTCCCTTCCTCCCTCCCTTTCCTTCCTCCCTCCCTTCCTCTCTTCCTTCCTCCCTTCCTTCCTCCCTCCCTCCCTTCCTCCCTTCCTCCCTTCCTTCCTTCCTTCCTCCCTTCCTTCCTTCCTTCCTTCCTCCCTTCCTCCCTTCCTCCCTCCCTTCCTCCCTTCCTTCTTTCCACATTTGATTTTATTTTGTAATTATTTGTATACACTTGTTATAACGTTATCACCTCCCTCCCCTCCCTCTGCCTGGTTTGATCTCCAAGTGCTTGTTGAGCTAACCTGTTGTACTTGTGTTTAAGGTCTTTAACGCGCACTATAACTTAACCCGTCACATGCCAGTGCACACAGGAGCCAGACCCTTCGTTTGCAAAGTTTGTGGAAAGGGCTTCCGGCAAGCCAGCACCCTGTGCAGGCACAAGATCATTCACACCCAGGTGTGTTCGGCTGTCTCAATTTCACCTGGTTTATTTCCGAACGGTTTGTTTTTTTTTAAATGGCCGATAAACTCTTACTCTGTAGCGTAAGGTTTGTTTAAAATGTGCCATCTGGAAGAGGGGGAAATGCCAGGTATTGTTTGCCTTTGTTCTGCTTAAAAGCATGAGGGAGAGCATTACAGTGTTTTTGAGTTTTTAAGACTCCACTGAATAGCAAAATAACTTCTCTGCTTTTTCTCCTTTCCGCTTAGGAAAAACCTCATAAATGTAACCAGTGTGGCAAAGCATTTAATAGAAGTTCTACTTTAAACACGCATACCCGAATACACGCAGGCTACAAACCATTTGTGTGTGAATTCTGTGGCAAAGGATTTCATCAAAAAGGTATAGAACCCAGGAGTTGTTGTCTTTCACAGTAGTCTTACCGAAAGCCCTCAACTTTGGGGGGTAGTTCAGAAAACGATATGTTAAGTGCAGCTAGTTACCAGCGCATGTGTTGCCATTCCAACCTCCTACCCTCAAGTGCGATGAGTACTAGAGAAAGGTATGGCTCATATACAGAGGGGGCATTTCTCTTTAACCGCTTGTTCTCGTTTTTATAGAATTGGATTAATAACTGTTGTATTAAAACGTGGAGGGAACGACCTCACTGTTGATGTTTAAAAATAAATTTGGGGAGCGAAGTGCAGGGGGGCAGCATAGAACTGCACCGGCCCTCCGAGCTGTGGCCCCTATTCTCTCGACTCGTTGTCCTTCAATCGTCTGCTCCTCCCGTTCCAACCTCTCTTTTCAGATCCACGTCCCTGTCATTTGTCTGTTTCAGGGAATTACAAAAACCACAAGTTGACCCACAGCGGGGAGAAGCAGTTCAAGTGCAATATCTGCAACAAGGCTTTCCACCAGATTTACAACCTCACCTTCCACATGCACACCCACAATGACAAGAAGCCCTTCACCTGCCCCACGTGCGGCAAGGGCTTCTGCAGGAACTTTGACCTCAAGAAGCACGTCCGCAAGCTGCACGACAGCGGCCTGGGGATGCCCCGCACCTCTGCTGTGGAGCCGGGAGCGGACCCGTCCCCCCCTCTGCAGCAGCCTTCGCCCGCGCCGCTGCCGCCGCTGCCGCCGCTCCCTGGGCCCCTGCAGCCTGGGTTCCCCCCGGGCCACCAGTGATCAAGGCCGAAGTCCCTTCCTAGCCCCAGCCGGGGTCCCCACTACTGAGACAGCGGCGGAATAGAGCTGGACCTCTCTACCCAAGCTCACCTGTAGAACCCAGGGCATGTTGGTCCTTACACATTAGCGCCAACCAGAAGCCTCTGCATTCCCTGGCCTTTCGCCTCTTGCATGCACCTGCTAAATGGTTTTGTGTATTATATTCTATGTAGGCACTAACAATTATGAGAAAATTTGGGAGTTTGTTTTCTGATTTTTTTTTTTTAATTTGCAAAGACTTTTCATCTCGGGTGGAGAGATCGTGTTTGTTTTGTTTTGTTTTTTAAAAACAAATATCTGCTGTATTTATTGAGATCTGTATTATCCTACCCGGGAATGCTGCACCATTTTAATTTTATTATTGTATATATTTCCATTGTGTTGATTCTGTGGTCTCAAGATGCCTGCCGATTGTTTATTACCATTTCCTCTTTCCCTGAGGTTAAAAAAAACAAAAACAAAAAACCCCAATTCTGTGTGTATGTTATATATACACGCATAGATATGTGTGCCTGTTAAGGCACATTCCACATTCATCAGCACACACTCACATACAAACACATACACATTAGATAAGGATGGTTCATTATGGATAAATTTGAATTTTGGTTTTGATTCTTGCACGTGAAAATTGATTCATTGACTGTTGGAAATAAATCCTTGGAACATGCTTATTTAATCAACAACCTTCAGGGCTCTGTTCATATTATTCAGCTAGGGATCACTGATTCTGACCCCCTCAGCCTTCTTTCTTCCTTTTTAAAAAGTTCAACCCTGGGTTAGTATCACCCAATGTTTCATCTGAAAAATTCACCAAGAGCAAATAATAGTCTCTCCAAATAGTTACAACTTTGGTAAAGTAATGAAATTCGATAAGTTCAGAGACAGAAGATGTGGAGCTTTCTAACAGAAGCACGTCTTTGTCCTGGACCATCTGACATATTTGCAGTGCAAAGTTAAGTGGGAACAACATATCTATAGGAGCTGTGTGTAATCTACGTCCCCACACACACGTTACAATGATATCATGTAGACGGGGGTCTTACTGTTCGCATCCTGAAGGCACACACTGACTTGTACATAGCTGGCAAAGGGAGCCTGCATGTTTTTATGTGTGTGTGTATATGTTTATAGACGAATATACTTCCATTCAAGGAGGAAAAATGGATGAAAACCAAACCGTGGCGGGTGCCAGGTCCTTGAAATGCTTCAAGTGTTAATCAGCATCTCCGCTGTGAGCTCGGGCTCTGGTGTTTTCTAACTGCAAGTCTCTCCTGTTTTCTTGCCAAAACAGTGAAACAACTGCTAAAGACTTTAATTAAGAGGGGTAATTAGTTCAGATTTATCAAAGCCGGGTTGTTATACTATTAGCTGCTCAGTAGAAGCTGCCAGACAAGCTCCCAGCCCAGCCCAGCCACCCTGCTGCAGCGGGGCCACATCCGGGGAGAGAGGCTGGGGGGAGTGGGCCGCAGGGGTCCCCGCAGCCCCGCCTGCCTCGGGGGTGCGTCTCGGCCCCTCCCTCGGCCTCGAGCTCCCGCCGGGCCTGGCCGCTGCGGAGAATCCACCGCGGATCCGCACGGCGGGCGCGGGATCCCCTCTCCCCCACCCCACCCCACCCCACCCCCGCCCCGCTCCGGGGCGGCCTCGCCGGCTCTCCGAGCGCCTCGACGGTCGCAAGAGAGGCGTGGGGAACGCGTTTAAATTTGCTCTCCTGCCTCACTTTTGTACGTCTTGGGGGGGCGCTCAAGGAAATGCGGAGACAGGAGGCGACAGGCGGGACGAAGGGGAGATGGGTAGGGGGCACCGCCGGGGCGAGGCGGCGATTTCCTTGGCAACCAGAGCCGGCATTTCCAGGTGGGGGAAGGATTGACCACTCCGGGCGCCGAGAGCCGACGACCCGAGGGCCTCCTCGGCGGCCCGAGTCCGAGAGGTGATAGACACCCTGGGTGAGGCGACCGCGGACGAGCGGGTGAGCGGGCCCCACGGGACATCCGAGCCAAGTTCCACCGCGGCCACTCTCGGGTTGGGGGACCCCAAGATCCTGGGCACGGAGCTGGCCCGGAGGGGTCCCGAGAACAGGGAATTCCTGATTCCACGCGCAGGCGTCGGGTCCAGACTTCCCAGCTCTTGCCCCAGGACGCAAGCCCTCGGGCACTGGGACTTTTAAGTCCCAATCCAGCAATCAGTAGATCGAATCCCTACCTTTCTGTTTTCCTGACTTCCCCATACCCCACCTTATCCTTTGCTGAGACTAGATCCGTGTTAGATTTGACTTCAGAAGGAGATAGTTTTGAAATTCCATAGTTGGGTGAATTCTGAATCTTCGAGGCTGGCAGAAGTGCCATTTCTCCTGAATATCACAGCCAAGTGGAAAAATCCCGTTCCAGGTGCTTGTCGAATTCCCTCACAGCTGCCTGTGCCCCAGGGAGCCTGGCGGCAATGGCTGGTAGCTTATGGGTGGCCACCTTTTCGAGGTGACTTAGTCGGATCTTGAAAGCGTTTGTTCTCTTTGAGTAAACAGAATGAGGTCAGGGGTAACTATAAAGGGCAGAAAATGGCTTTTGTCTCTTGAATTTATTCTCCGTAAGTACTTGAACTTATTCTCAAAACCCCAGGATGTAATTCTCCCAGACTTTCAAGGTGACACAATTTCACTGGTGGAAAAGAAAATGAACATTGTTGAGGAAAATTACTAAGCCATAAAATACTTACAGTTAGGAAGTACTTATATGTGGTACTCCCACCTTTTAGCCTCTGCCAGTGTGCTTTGACATATTGAACAAGAAGTCTGCTATGGAAGGATAGAATTGGCCTGTTGGGGGAGGTGGGAGCACATAGGGGACCTGTTATTGTAATCTGGAATGACTTTGCGCAGGTCTGATTTGGGATGGGGCAACAGTTCCAGAGAAGGCAGGCAAAGGAAACAGTTGTCTGTCTGGTCACAGGTTTGAGTAGCCTGAAGTAGTGGTGATTAAGTAGGAGAAGCCAAAAGGAAATCCTCTAAAGTAAGCACTCAGGAGAACTACTTGTCAGGAGGTGAATTATCGATGGACTTTGATTTATGACAAAGCTGTTAGAGCTCACTAAACATCAAGGAGAATCTCCTTAAAGATAGGATGAGCTTAGAGATTAGTTGGAGTGGCGGTGACTGGGAGGGGGGTGTTAAAAATTGAGGAAGAGGGACACTTAGCTAATAGTCAGTGGAAGACCTTACAATTCTCCCACCTCCAACAAATGTGGAAAGGTGCCCCTTCACTATCTAACCTGTATGTTTGTATTTGTGTGTGCTTATATAAATGTTTATGTTCATTCATGAAACAGGCACCCCAATGGTATGAATAGCAAATTGGCTCATCCCCATACACCTTCTCTTTACTTGAAGTTAGCCAGCAAATTCTCTCATGTTTAGGAAGGAAGAGTGGCCAGTGTTCAGATCATCTGCAGAGGGAAATGTTTTATCTCCAGCTGTCTGTTGGAGTTAACTTTTGGTACAGAGGAAGGTGGCCTATCAGACTGCAGGAACCAGTTTTAGAAAGTTATTGCCCTGGGGCCTTGTGTTTTGTTCAGTGTTGGAAATCAGAATATAGAATGGAATTAATAACATAAGTAGTTAATCCCTGCGGATTTTATTTTAACCCAGATCCCAAATTCTGATTTCTAATAGTCTCCTCCCAAAGGATATAATATGTTCGACTTTAAAAAAATTTAGTTTGAGAACAAGTTATTATCATGCAAGATTAGGAGTGAAGTGTCAATTTTTCAATAGTAAATGAAAGCATTTTTAGGGGCCTCATCAAAGCAGTTACTTGTTCATGAAGTCTGAAGCTTAGTGAGCCTCTCATAGAACTTTGCTCCTTTCCAAATGTGGAAAAAATGAACCCACAAGGTGCAATGGAATCATGAGTCCCAGAACTGTGCACACTGTTTGATAGATGCCCCTTATGTTAGTGGCAGGTAACAATGTCAGGCATCATAATTTTGTTAGATTTGGTGACAGCTCAAAGCAGTGGTTAAATTATGACTGTAATGGGATGTTTTGTCTTTGCAAAATATTCACCCCCAAATAGACAATATAAAATACAAATGATCTCAAATTCAAAATTAGGGTTTATTTCTTACAGAAATTTTTTTGGTCACTTTATAAACACTTTTAATGGGTAGAACCTTTATTACACATAAAGTTTATGATTTTAAGCGATCATGATCATGACTTACTGTTACCAAACAGTACATTTTTAAAAGTATAAAAATTAAAGACAAACCTAAATCTCAGTGGGTAAGAGTATGAAGTTGTTGCCTGGCCCTGAAAAACATTGCCTTTTTGCTATGTTTTTGCCAGAAACACATATTACTTTCACACAAGAAATTATATGTTTCCATTAGGTTAATTAAAAACCAAAAAATAAATCATATTTATAAGTATAATAAGATACCTTATTATAAATTTCATTGTTTCTAGAAGTCAGTGCATATGTCCATTCCAGCTCCAGGCAGACTAACTAAAAACAAAGCTATATTAATCTACACACTGGTCATTTGTATTCTCTTGGTGTTGAAGCAATTGGCAGTTCAAACCAGGATAGGTTACTCACTCCAGGCAATAGAGAAGAGGAAGCTTGGTGTTTAAATGACCCTGATAGGAAAATCTACCTCTGCTATTATATTATTTCTGCTTGTATTGTGACATGTTGCCCATAATGAACTTTGAAGAAAAGTCAAAATCCATCATGCACTTGAATGGGTACAAAGTTATCACAAATAACTGTGTACATTTTCTGTTCAAGTTCGAGGTGATATTGGTGTCAAATGAAGTCATGTTGCTATTGGTCATATGGAGATCAAGTTACTAAATAAAGATGAAATAAAATTCTGTCAGTACAAGTCTCCAGGGCTAATATTTTGCTGTCAAACAAATGTTGCTCATGGGTACAAAGGTGTGGGAGTGGGGAGAGAAAGCATCACGTACCAGTTCCTAACTGGAGCTAGAAATCTATACTCACATGAAGAACAGATCTTCAGTTTGATTTAACTCTCTTCTTCTTGATAACAATAATATACACTTTTTACGTGTGAGAAATCTAAAAGTTCAGACCAATGCGGAGCCCTTGAATCATAGTAACAAATATAGTAATGTCTTTTGATAGCTCACCATAGAAAGGTAATCTTTCAGTTAAATGTGAACCAAATCTGGAGTTGGTGAAACATTCTACACCTGTAAATTGTTTACACAAATTTCTGAATAAGATTTGCATTTTTAAAAATTTCAGCTAAAACCAAAGTTTGGAACAAACCTCTGTGGAACAAACAACCCAGTTTCTTCAACAAACAGTAGTAAGGGAGAGTGGCAGAGGGAGAGCTAGAAAAAGAGAAGAGAGTGGAGGGGGAGTGGGCAGGGGGAGGGAAAGAGAGGAGGAAGGGGACCAGGACAGCAGAACAAGAAAACCTACCAGTTAAAAGAGATTTTAAAGACAGTTGCTATGTTTTTAACACAGCTATTTATTTTAACAGTTGCTAAAAACAGTTGCCATTAATAATCAATTGCTACATGTAAATCTTATCTCAATCCCAAGTCAATAAAATAAACTATAAAAATGAAAGTCATTTATGACATCTGAGACTACTGGAAATTTGAACACTGACTAGGTGTTTAATAAAATTAAGGAATTATGTTTACTTTTTAAGATATGAAAAAAGCATTGTGATTTTGTTAAAAAATAGTTCTTTTAGAGCTATGTATTCAACTATTTAAGGGTGAAGTTATAAGATACCTGGAATTTGCTTAAAAATAATACAGGAGAAGGGAAGGGGTGTAAGTACAGATCAATAAAATTGGCCATGAATTAATCATTGTTGAAACTGGGTGATGGTAAACAAGATTATATTATACATTCTGAATACTTGGATTCAATTTAAATTTTCACTTAAAAATATTTTACAGTAAGTTGTATCATATCAGAAAACATTTCCCCCCTAAACATTCATAATCCTATCACCATAAAGCATTAATTGCATTGTTTATACTGTTCTTTTTAGTTTGATTCCAGGACTAATCCCATTACAATATAGAGCTTTAAACCTTTTGTAGAATTAAATAATTCTACAATGAAACAATTAAATAATTTTCAGTTTATGTAAACGAATGTAAAGGAAGAGAATCAGTGAACCTGTTACTCTCTTGAGAAGCAAAATGTTGAGGATAAAAGACAATTGAAAATTTATATTGGTTAGGATATTTCAGATAGTGAGAAGAAACATATATATGCATGGGTTAATTGAAAGGCAATACTTAAAAGGGAGAGATTACCTCATCATTGTATAGTCACTCCAAGTCCCAAGAAAACCAGAACTAAAACTCAGTATTCATTCATTATTTCATTGATTCATTCAAAGTGCAAGGCGCCAGCTTAGGTGCAGGGTATGCAATAGGAATTAACACCCATATTTTTTTATCTTCCTGGAATTCACATTCTATCATTCTATCATGGAAAACAGAGTGTTATGCGTGGGATCAATAGATTTCCCTTTCACTAAGACTGATGTGGTTTTCATGGATGAATGACCTCCTAGCCAATACTAGAATCTAATGCAGAGCCTCTGGCATGGTACTATGGGACAAGGTGACCAGCTGGTGATACGCTGATTACATTGGACTCCTTCCGCATGGAGGACATCATGTTGTCTTTGCTGGAAGAGATATATATTCTGTACAGTAAGTCCCCTACATACGAACCTTCACGTTTCAAACTTTCAAAGTTGCAAACGTGCGTTCGCATGTCCAATCACATAAGTTAGTTCACGTGTCTGGCTGTACATTGTCACGTACATTGTCACGTGTGTGCATCCTCTACAAGTGGTTGTGCTTTTGTGTACTTTACTGTACAGTACTGTATAGGGTACAGTAGTACAGTATCTATATTTCAAGCCCAGGATGTCCGGAAGCAAGCATAAAAGCAGTGGTATATAGCTGATTGTGTTAGTTGGGTACCTAGGCTAACTTTGTTGGATTTATGAACAAATTGGACTTACAAACATGCTCTCAGATCAGAACTCGTTCGTACGTAGGGCACTTAATCTGTATCGATTTGTCTTTCTTGTACACAGTGTTTTTGCCAGCACTTGCGTCTATGGATTCTCTAAATTCCTCATTTACTTTCATACTACATGAATTTTTCAGACTAAGAAATTTTACAGTAAGAAAATGGAGCTACTAAGTATACAGTGAGTATACAGAAGGTATTTACAATGCCTAGAATAGCTAAAACATTCAACACATATAATTTGTGTTATCCCACATACATCCAATATATATAAAGAAATCTATAAAACAAAAAGAAATGACAAAACAAAACTATTTGAAAAACAGGTAAAAACTTGATAAGGAATTACAGAGAAGGAAATCAAACTGCCCATATACATGTAAAAAGATGCTTAACCTTCTTAGTAATCATCAAAATACAAAATATCACCACAGTGAGATCCACTTTCATACCCAACCAATTGGACAAATTAAAATTCTTACAATAGCAAAGGTGGTGAATACATAAAGCATCCAAGACATCTATACCCTCTTGGTAGTAAAGGAATCTGTAATAACTTTAGAAATCACTTTCGAAAACATGTTGGCATTACCTAGTGATTTGTCTATACATACACTATTTCTATCAGCTAGAAATTCCTCTATTAGCTACATAACTTAGAGAGTCTCTCACACACAGTTACCAGAGACATATAGGTACCAGGGTACAAGATTTCATAATAACACTGTTATAATTATAAAAACCTGGGAAAACTCAAATGTCTATTAACGGGAAAATAATAAATTGTGGTATACTTATACAATGTAATAGTATATAGCAGTGAAAATAAATGGATTACTGTTATATGCAAAATCATAGATAAATCTCAGGAACATAATTTGAGTAAAAATGCAGGTCATTGAAGAACGCACACTATGTGAATCCATTAAAAAGTTTAAAATATATCAATATGACCAATAAATGAAGAAAAAATTTTAGAATAGTGGTTACCTATAAGCAGGAAATAAGCCAATGAGATTGAAGGGTACACAGGAGGCTTTGATGTTAATAGTTGTAGTCTTTTTATTAAACTAGCCGGTGGGTATACATATGTTTGTTGTGTGATGATTCCTAATAGAATTTATAGCTATTATTTTTTATCTGATTAAATTTAATAAAAAAATTAGACTACATTTTAGAACCTTTAGGATACATCTAAATCAGAGGAAAATTCATGTCCTTAAATATTTATAGTAATAATCTGGAAAGAATGAAGAGAAATGTATTAAGCACTTAACTCATGAAGTTAGAGAAAGAACAAAAAATGTTTAGGGAAGCAGAAGAAAATATAGAAATGATAAAATTGATCATTAAAGAATTAAGTAACAGAAAAACAAGATAACTAATGAATTAGATCATGCTGTTTTTTTAGAAAAATGATAAATCATAGCATTAAACAGAACTGGGGCAGCTGAGTACTCATTGAGAAAAACAAATACGGTTCATACTGCCTACCTTAACCAACGTAAATTGCAAAAGGTCAAAAATTTAGATGAAAAGTGTGGAACCATAAAAGTCATAGAAGAAATTATGGCATATTTTTTAATACATAACAAGGATAACCTTCTAAGTATGGCAACAAAACTAGAATACATTAAATAGATGTCGATAAACCAACCTCATAAAAATGAAAAAAATCATGCATATCTAAAAAAAACTAAGCAAAGTCAAAAGAAAAATGACAAACTGGGGAAAATATTTGCAACTTAAAAAACATAGTGCAAATATCCTTACTGTATGAGAAGAGTTCCTTACACATTTGTTATGAAAAGGATGCACCTTACAAATGTTTATAGAAATAGTTCTTAAAAAAGAAAGTACAAATGTTTGTTAAACATCAGATGTTCAACCTCACTTGTGTTAAGAGAATTGTAGATCGAAACTTCAATGAAGCAATTTTCACCTATCTGATTAGCAAAGATTTAGCACATTTTGATGGTGAGGTTTTGCGGGAACAGGCACTCAGTCATTGCTGGTGGTGTTTTAAATTGATACAATATCAGTGGAGGGCAATTTAGCAATATCATTCAAATTACGGGTTGCAAATCCCCTTTGACACCGCAATTCTACTCCTAGGAATTGATCTCATATGTGGGAAATACTTACTCTGTAATTTATTTCAGCATAATTTGTAATAATAAAGACTGGAAACAACCTGTATATCCATGTCTAGGGCTAGGTTAAATTCATTGCATTATATTCATATAATAGAAACCATGCAATCACCAAAAAATGAGAAAGGGCTTTAGAACGTGGGTAGAATTTTACAAAGTTAAAAAAAAAAAAACCAACAACAAGGTTTTAAAGCAGTGTAGCAGTATACTATCACTGTGAGGAGAAATATGCCTTCTGCTCGTATATGCATGTAATCTTCCTGGCAGGATGTGGAAGAAACAGGTAATTTTGGTTACCCAGTCAGAGAACTGGCTGACTGGAAGGGCGGGAAAAATGGAGGGATGTGGGAGGAGAGATTTTACTGTGTATCCTTTTGAACCAAAACAGTACTATATACTCTTTTGAATTGTGAGTCCCTGTAATTGTGTTCCAGACTGTTACTAGCCTATCTATTAGTCATTTTCCTTTCTTCCATGTTGGAAGAGACCTAATTTGGTTCAGGTGTTCGCATTCTGACTTGTAACTCAGATGTATTTTCCTTAATTTATGCCTATCATTGTGTTTTGTTTTCTATGTCAGAGGTTTGTTGAGAGTGGGCAGTGGTGTATTGGTAAATATCTAACAACTGGCTCTTTTTTAAAAAAAAGTCCTGATTTGGAGCATTCAACAATTTCTCTGGTGTGAATACTCCCTCTCTTGTGAATTCAAGCTCCAACGTGACATCAACTGGTTCACAAAATTCCTGAAAATTTAACAATTGACTCTTGCAAGCCACAATGAGCCAGCTCTAACATACCACTCACTCTTCCTGCCAATGAGAAATGAGGGAAATTCTTCTGAGTATTATTTGGGGAAAGGCTTCATTGCTCATAAAAAGAGACTCAGAAGAATAAAACAATTTTTTTTTTCTGGGCCTCTTCCACCAGCTTTTTATTATGAGACAATGTTTAGCAAAGATAAAGGATTTTTGCAGTAAACACATATGTGTATCACCAAGATTCCACTACTAATATTTTGCTGTATTTGGTTTATCACATATCTATCCATCTATAATTCCATCAATCCATCTTATTTCTTAATGCACTTCAAAGTAAATTATAGACATCCCTACCCTTCTCACTATAATTCAGACATGTAATATTAACTAGAGGTCATTATATGTTTATAATTTTTTCTTTTGAAGTAAAATTTTCAAATGAGATGTAAAAATCTTAAGTGATAAATGCATACACTCGTGTAACCCAAATCCCTATCAACATACATTGCCATCATTCCAGAAATTTCCCTCATTCCCCGTCTAAGTCAACCCTACCTCTTCCCCCAAGAGGCTACAACTGTTCTGGTTTTTTTTTCTATCATAGATTAATTTTACCTATTCTAGACTTTTATATAAATAGAATCATACATCTGTGTACTCCTTTGTGTAGGACTCTTTGCATTCAGCATAGGGTTTTTTTAAAAAAAATAAATATCATCTATTATTTTTTATTACTATTGTTCATGAAAAATGGTTTCCTCATAATCATTTTTTTTAAAGATTGATTGATTGATTGATTGATTGATTGCTATGTTGGGTCTTTGTTTCTGTGCTAGGGCTTTCTCTAGTTGTGGCAAGCAGGGGCCACTCTTCATCGCGGTGCGTGGTCCTCTCACTGTCGTGGCCTCTCCTGTTGCGGGGCGCAGGCTCAGTAGTTGTGGCTCACGGGCCTAGTTGCTCCGCGGCATGTGGGATCTTCCCAGACCAGGGCTCGAATCCGTGTCCCCTGCATCGGCAGGCAGATTCTCAACCACTGCGCCACCAGGGAAGCCCCAGCATAGGGTTTTTGAGATTCATTCATGTCCTTGCATGCATCAGTAGTTTCTTCCTTTTTAATTACGTGGTAGTATTTCATTATATGAATATATCAGAGCTGTGCATTCATCTATGAATGGACATCTGAGATTTTTCCAGTTTTCGACTATTTTTAGTAAAGCTGCTATGAACATTTTATACAAGTCTTTTTGTGGAAACTTGTCTTTATTTCTCTTGAGTAACCACCTAGAGGTAGGATTGTTGGGTTAGAGGGAAAGTGTATGTTTAATTTTATAAGAAAGTTTTCCTGGGTGGTTGTAATACACTACACTCTCCAAAAAAATATATGCAAGTCTCTGTTACTCCAAATTTGGCATTGTGGTGGGTATACAGAGGTATTTCATTTCCTTGATGACTAATAATGTTGAGCACTTTTTCATGTGCTTATTAGCATTTCATACATTCTTTTCTGTGAAGTATTTATTGAAATATTTTACCTATTTATTTAATTGAGGTGCTCTTCTTTATATCATTAATTTGTAGGAATTATTTACACAACCTACATACCAGTTCTTTATCAGAAATATATTTTGCAAATATTTTCTCCCAGTCTGAAGCTTCCATACACATTTTCTTAATAGTGGCTTTGGATAAGCAGTTTTAATTTTGATGAAATTTAATTTATTAATCTTTTTCTTTTATTCATTCTCTGTAGGAAACTTACTATTACTCCAAAGTCACTAAGAATTTCTCCTGTTTTCCTTTAAAATTATTATTGTTTTAGCTATTGTGTTTAGGTCCATAATCTATTTTGATTTAATTTTGGACTATGATATGAAGTAAGGGTTGAGAATCATTTCTTTTCCATATACATATCCAGTTTTCCCATAACTATTCGTCAAAATACTATTATTTTTCTCATTGGATTTCTTTGGTGCCTTTGTTGAGAATATAGTAGCCATATAGCTGAGGATCTATTTCTGGAGTTGGTATGCTGTTTCATTAGTTTATACGTCTATCTTTATTCTAATAGTATCTAATAGTATCTTGATTACTATAGCTTTATAGTACATCTTTATTATTACTTTTCAAAGATTGCTTTCAATATTTTAGACAGTTTGGATTTCTATACACATTTGAGAATCAGCTTGTCGTGTTTGATACAAAATCCTCCTGGAATTATGATTATAATTGTGCTGAATAAACTTAGTGAGAGTTGACATAGTAGCAATATCGTCTTCTACTCCATGAATATGATTTATCTCTTCATTTATTTAGACATTCTTTAATTTCTCTGAGACATGTTTTATAGTTTTCTGTGTAGAGGTCTAACACATATTTTGTTGAATTTATTCCTAAATATTTTTTGATCCTACTGTAGATTGAATTATATTTAAATTTAATTTTCTAATCGTTTACTTCTAGTTTATAAAAACACAGTGAAGTACATTCACCTCATATGCTGTGACCTTGCTAAATTTATTAGTTTGTGTAGTTGTTTAGTAGATTCCTTAATTTTCTAAGTAAATAATCATGTTATCTGCAAATAAAAACAGTTTTTCTTCTTCCTTTCCATCCTTATGACTTTTATTTCTTTTCCCTTGCCTTATTACAATGACCATCATCATCTTTTGGATATCTTAGTGTTTTTATTTGTTGCCTAGAACTTTAGTAACCACCTTGTAACCATGAGGAGAGATAACTTGAAAAGGATATGCTGAAGATGGTACAGCATAAATCTGTAAGGAACCTACATCTTTAGTGATATCATCAAACTGCTGAATTAATTACCTATTACAAATTTACTTCTAGACTTCTAGTGATGGGAGGTATAAATCATTTTAACACAAAGCTTAAAAATCAGGGTGTTTCTCCTGTATAGGACTTTCTAAGACCTGGAGAGCAGTATTAAATTTGTAATTTTGCATTCTTTTGCATGAAGAGAGCCTCAAAGATTGTATTAGCCTTCAGGTCTCATAATGCCTGAATCTGCCCAAGATACTCCCATTGTTTAAGCCATTTTGAGTCATGATTTCTGTTATTTGGAGCTAAGAACATCCTAAAAAATAAAAAAGGAGATATGGCATTTGTGTTCTTCAGCATCTTCTAAGACAAAATAAATTCTGCCCTTTGTTTTTCCCTCCTTTGTCAGAGCTTATCTCAAGTCTGGGACCACCTGCCTGACAGCATTATCATATTTACTTTCTGAATTAGAAAGTGGGGCCTCCCAGAATTCCAGAGTGTCAGCCTCTCTCCTTAAGAAAATGAGAGTGCAACAGAGGAATGAATAAAGAAGATGTGGTACATATATACAATGGAATATTACTTAGCCATAAAAAAGAACAAAATAATGCCATTTGCAGCAACATGGATGGACCTAGAGATCGTCATACTGAGTGAAGTAAGTCAGACAGAGAAAGACAAATATTGTATGATATTGCTTATACGTGGAATCTAAAAAAAGGGTACAGGTGAACTTAATTACAAAACAGGAGGCACAGATTTAGAAAACAAACTTAATGGTTACCAGGAGGTAAGGTGGAGGAGGGATAAACTGAGAGATTGGGTGTATTGAGTGTATACACACTACTATATATAGAATAGGTAACTAGTAAGGATCTATGGTATATGTGTAAAGCACAGGAAAGTCTACTCAATACTCTATACTGGCCTATATGGAAAAGAATCTAAAAAAGTGTCGCTATAAATATGTATATGTATAACTGATTCACTTTGCTGTATACCTGAAACTAACACAACATTGTAAATCAACTGTACTCCAAAAAAAAAATTTTTTAAAGAAAAAGAAAACGAGAGCGGTCCTATGTACTATTCAAGATTTGTAGAAACAACCCACAAAACTGGATCTGTGGATCTGAAAAGAAAAGGAATTTATTGAGTGGGAATTATTTGGCTCACAGACCCAATTGCTCACAATTTGGGTTACAGAGATTTGAACTGAACTAAGAAGCAAAGGGAGGCAAGGCATAGCCAAGGTCCTGCCTAGGATGCTGCCACAAGCACCACTGCACTGGACACGTGACTCCGTCACAGCCATGGGTCCTAGTGCTGATAGCTCAGAACAATGAGTCCTGGCCAGAAATACCACGTTGGCCTCTCAGAGAATGGTGTTTGGATGTTTACTCCACTCATCCGCCTGAGCTTCCCCAGATTAGGGATTCAAGGCTCATCAAAAAGCCTTCAAAAATGAGTTGCAAAAGATCTTTTCTTCCCTCACAACGACATTCTATACAGGCTGGTAAAGTAGGTTGAAGAGTAGCATTTAAAGGAGGACCCTTGTGATGAAACACAATGTTTTTTTCTACTTGGCTACCTGAAATGCCCTGAAGTTTCATTTAATTTAGCAGCAAGCACATTCCAAGAAAGGTTCCTTTAGGGACATTAGAAATTACTCTCTTTGTTCCAGGAAGAATTTAAAACAGATTACTGAAATACATACATACATATAATGAGAAAATAAAGTTTAAATTAACAAATGAGAAGGCAGGAAAGACAAAATCAAGCCTGGATTAGGTTTAGCGCATGGAACGGTGCTGCCGGATCTTGTTGGTTTACTGGCACTGAGACACCAATTTTGTTGTACGCTTTCAAAAAGCAAGCATGAAAAGGGAGAAATCATCAGTGGTGTGATTGACTGTACCTATAAAAAGATTTGCTGGGAAGAAATATAACTATGCTGGTAGTGAGACACGGTAGCAATTTCCACAGGTAGGTCTTCCTAGAGAGAAGACATTGAGAGGATGCAGTGAATTTCATCCTCAAAAATGTCTTTATAGTAAGCACTAAACTCTTGAAAATTGTTTTGTATAGCTTTGCTCAGCCTGGGCTATTGGCAAAATGTCTAAGTACAACTGAGGGGCCTAGCAGTTTGACTCAGGAATGTAATTCTCCAGTTTTTTCTAAACATAGAGATTCTGCAGGTATAGTTAGACTGTATTTCAGGTACTTTTTCATGAATGTTGTGTTTCCCCTAATGGAGATTTTAAAAACTTTGAGCATCAGTGAATCAAGGTAATAGAACCTGTAATGTATATTGCTAACTAAATCAATGAACAATGTTTTAAAAATCAATAGAGATGGAAGATAGGATTAAAATCCTATTATGGGGCTTCCCTGGTGGCGCAGTGGTTGGGAGTCTGCCTGTCAATGCAGGGGACACGGGTTCGAGCCCTGGTCCAGGAAGATCCCACATGCCATGGAGCGACTAGGCCCGTGCGCCACAGCTGCTGAGCCTGCGCTCTAGAGCCCATGGGCCATAGCTACTGGGCCCGCATGCCACAACTGCTGAAGCCCGTGCGCCTAGAACCCATGCTCCACAACAGAAGAGGCCACTGCAATGAGAGGCCCGCGTACTGCAGCGAGGAGTGGTCCGCGCTCGCCAGAACTGGAGAAATTCCTGCGCGCAGCAGCGAAGACCCAACACAGCCAAAAATAAAAATAAATAAAATAAATAAAATTTAGAAAATCCTATTATGAAAATTGAGGAATTAGGCTAGGTAATGTGCTGGAATAGATTGCTACACCACAATACCATAGACGAGGCCCAAGGGATACCTTTATACAGGGCCAGGAGTCCTGTAAGACATTAATATCGACTCTGCTCTTACCTGCAGTGAATCGTCAAATCGAATTTTCTATGTTATAGGACAGGCCTGCAATGAATTTAGCCTGCAGAAATTTTAAGGCAGTTGTAACCAAATACTCATCTCAAAAAAAAAAAAAAAAAAAATCTCAAGCTATCCTGTAACATATAACGTTGAGCCATGTAACTTTACTCATTGATGAAATTTCCAAGATAAACTGGTTGTAAATATATAGCCAAGCAGGACAGAAAATTGATTATACTGTTAGTTTGGGCGGCGGGGGTGGGGGTGGGGGTGGAGAGGCTGTTCTTGCAAATTGTAACAATTATTACCGTATGAGGGAGGGAAAACAAATCCTTATTTTACCAGTTAAACTGTCGTTTTGCTGCGGAGCGGGACTTCTGAACTCCTTACCCCCACATTCTGGAAGATTCAAACAATTTTTTTTTGTCATTCTTAAGATCTTTCTCCAACGGGTCAAAGGTGAAATAATTACACCTAAAACGTCCACCGCATTCTCTTTCATTGGTTCCATAATCTCCACACTGGTGTTCTCTAAGCCTCTTCAACACGAAGACAAACATGATAACACACCAGTACAGGGGTTCCTCAAAAAATTAAAAACAGAACTACCATATGATCCAGCAATCCCACTTCTGGGTATATATCTAAAGGAAATGCAATTACTATCTCAAAAAAATATTTGCACTCCTATGTTCATTGCCACATTATTCACAATAGCCAAGATATGGAAACAATCTAAGTGTCCATCAATGAATGAATGGATAAAGAAGATTTTATATATATATATTTATATCACAGAATGCAATATTACTCAGCCCTAAAAGAAGGAAATTCTGTCATTTGCAACAGCATGGATGAAACTGGAGGACAATATGCTAAGTGAAATAAGACAGTCAAGGAACGACAAATACTGTGTAGTATCATTTATATGTGGAATCTAAAAAAAAAGTTGAACTCATAGTAACAGAGAGGAGAATGGTGGTTACCAAGGGCTATAAAGTGGGTGGAAAAGGGAAATGTTGGTCAAAGGGTACAAACTTTCAGTTATGAGGTGAATAAGTTCTGCAGACATAACGTATAGCATGATGATTATAGCTAATAATAATGTATCACATGCTTGAAATTTGCTAAGTGAGTAGATCTCAAGTGTTCTCACCACACACAAAAACAGTAACTACATAAGGTGATGGATATGTGGATTAGCTTGATTGTGGAGATCATTTCACGATGTATACGTTTATCAAAACATCACGTTGTACAGCCTAAATGTATATAATTTTATTTGTCAATCATACCTCAACAAAGCTGGGGGAAAAAGAAGCTCAGACTCATAGTCAATGAAGGACATCGCCAATGCTTTTGAGAAAGAGCCGGTTCCTCAGAGGTGGATGAACAATAGGAAGTTTCCAATTTCAACCTTTCAAAAGCAGCCAAGTAGTCTCTCACCATCCGTTTATTTGTGACACTAAACAACAGACACAACGTGCTTTGTGGGGGTCCAGGATAAGGGGAGTACAGAGGGTGACACCCCTCAAGGCTTCTTTCAGGCCTGCTTAAAATCTTAGCCTTAAGACCATTCAATCCTGCTGTCCTGTCACGCCTCACCCCCTGCCATAGTCAAAATGCAAGTCTCCCTGGTCAATTTTGCACTTACACAAAGTCATCGTCATCTTTCAAGCCATTCCTCAATTCCATCGCCAGCTGCTCTTCAATATGCTTCTCGGAGACCTCCTTCTTCTTCATCCAGGTCATTGCCATTCTCACAGCCTCGCCTCCCTCCCTAGTTAGACTGCACTTTACCGTGCATGACGTCAGCCACCCGCTTGCCCGCATTTCCAGCTTCCTAGTCTCCTTCTATTTCTACTGCGCCCCGGCTTCAAGCCTCAACCTTGAATCAATTCATATACCTGTTTTCTCTCTTATTACACAGTTTGCTAAAGTGCTGCTGGAGAAAACCACAAAACTGAGTGGATTTATGCCACTATATATACGCCTGGTTTCAATCTCAGCGGGGTAGTTCTACCTCCCTTAAGGCAAAGTGTCTGCATAAATTATTTGGAATTTTTCTGCACGAGAGATTTTTTTCCCCATTCGTTTATTTATTTTATCATTTATGTATATCAGTATGGACTGATGGATGTTTATTTTATACTTTGAGTTATAATAAAATACTACTTTATTGTTTTGCTCAAATTGTTCCAGCTTCGGCCATTGAGAGCTCTTTCAGTTGGCTCCTGTGTCCCTTTGACACATAATCCCAGCATTGTCAGTGTGTGTGTGTACGTGTATATGTGAGTGTTTGAGTACTTCCTCACA
This sequence comes from Eschrichtius robustus, assembly GCF_028021215.1. NCBI lineage: Eukaryota > Metazoa > Chordata > Mammalia > Artiodactyla > Eschrichtiidae > Eschrichtius > Eschrichtius robustus. The sequence continues at coordinate 101,546,434 of NC_090831.1, read as the reverse complement.
TGCTGGCACTGCAAGATGTTCTAGGCTCACCCTATACATTTCTTGCCCTAGTCCTGGAATCAACCATTTTCCTAAGGATCTCTCATTCTTTTTTTTGGAGAATGCTATAAGAAATCAAGATCTAGGGGACTTCCCTGGCGGTCCAGTGGTTAAGACTTCGCCTTCCAGTGCCCGGTGTGTGGGTTTGATCCCTGGTCAGGGAGTTAAGACCCCACATGCCTCGCGGCCAAAAAACCAAAACATAAACCAGAAGCAATATTGTAACAAATTCAGTAAAGACTTTAAAAACGGTCCACATCAAAAGAAATTTTAAAAAAAGAAATCAAGATCTAGGCACTAGATGTGCTCTTTGCTACTAAGCTGTCATTGCTTCTAGGCCCTCTAAGCTGTCAGAGCAGGGATAGGTGTGTGTATACTAACTGGTGTATATATATGTACTTATAAATATTTCTATAAGTATTTATATTAAGCTAAACATGAGTTCATATTGATGTCTCTAATTTGAGTCAAAATCAGCATGGATCTTTCTAGCCCTCCCTTCTTTCTTATCTATAATTTCTCACTCCAACAGTGAGAAATCTGGTTCCCACCATCCACTTTCCATTTGTTTATTTGTTCATGTATAGTGGGTTCTGAATTGGTAACCTGTACACTCATGGGAAAAGGTTTCATCAGCTGGAGTACAGTGCCTGTGTACAGTTCTTGTGTCATACCATGTCCACTTATTTCCAACATTACTTAAGTTAGCATTTTGTATCCCATCCCACCCCATTCAGTGAGGTTGATGTTGTATCATATATTTGTAATACAGTTAGATCCTCCTGACAGTCTGCTTTCCTTCCTGGGATTCCAAGATCTTCTGAGTGACATTTTAAAATTTGCACACATTAAGGTTTACTCCTTGTGCTATAAACTTACATGGTTTTGACAAATGCATGGTATCATATATCCACCATTATAGTACCATGCAGAATTATTTCACTACCCCCCAGAATCTCCTGTGCCTCATGTATGCAACCCCCTTTTCCCTTGAGCCCCTGGCAAACATTTACTGGTTTTCAGGCTTTGGACACAAACTATCTCTCCACTTATTTAGATTTCTTTCATCAATGTTTTATAGTTTTCCACATATATTCTATATAAATTATGCTAGATATATGCCAAAGTATATATTTTGGTGTTATTGTAAATAACATTAAAAAAATTCAGATTACAGGGGACTTCCCTGGCGGTCCAGTGGTTAAGACTCCACACTTCCACTGTAGGTTCGATCCCTGGTCGGGGGACTAAGACCATGCAGGCTGCATGGTGCGGCCACAAAAAAAAAAAAAAAAAAAAATTCAGGTTACAATTGTTCATTACTGGTATATAAAAATTTTTTTCCTTTTGCTCATTGACCTTGTATCCTGCCACCTTGCTATATCAGCCTTTTAGTTCCAGAAGTTCTTTGTAGATTTTCGGGTGAATTCTATATTAAAAAAATCATGCCATCTGTCACTAAAGGTAGAGTTATGTCTTCTTTTCTGATCTGTATGCCTTTAAAAAAATTTTATTTTATTTTATTTATTTTTGGCTGCGTTGGGTCTTCATTGCTGTGCACGGGCTTTCTCTAGTTGTGGCGAGCAGGGGCTACTCTTCGTTGCAGTACACAGGCTTCTCATTGTGGTGGCTTCTCTTGTTGCGGAGCATGGGGTCTAGGCGCGCAGGCTTCAGTAGCTGTGGCACACGGGCTTAGTTGCTCCGTGGAATGTGGGATCTTCCTGGACCAAGGCTGGAACCTGTGTCCCCTGCATTGGCAGGCAGATTCTTACCACTGCGACACCAGGGAAGTCCCAATCTGTATGCCTTTTTATTTCTTTTTCTTGTCTTCGTGCATTAGCTAGAACTTCTAGAACAATGTTGAAGAACAATGTGGTAAAACAGAACATCCTTGCCTTGATCCCAATTTTATGGGTAAAGCATGCAGTTGCTCACCGTTAAGCTTGATGTTAGCTATAGATTTATTGAAGATAGTACTTGTCAAGTTTAGGAAGCTCTCCTTTGTTCCTAGTTCGCTGAGAGTTTTTAATCACTGATGAGAGTTGGATACTGTCAAATGCTCCTTCTGCATTAATTGTTATGATCATATGATTTTTCTCTTTTAGGCTATTGATATGGTGGATTACATTAATTGATTTTTAAAATTTTATTTATTTATTTTAAAATTTATTTTAGTTTTGACTGCGTTGGGTCTTCATTGCTGCACGTGGGCTTTCTCTAGTTGCGGCAGGCAGGGGCTGCTCTTTGTTGTGGTGCACGGGCTTCTCATTGCAGTGGCTTCTTTTGTGGAGCACGGGCTTTCGGCGCGCGGGCTTCAGTAGTTGTGACTCGCGGGCTCTAGAGCCCAGGCTCAGTAGTTGTGGCGCACGGGCTTAGTTGCTCCGCGGCATGTGGGATCTTCCCGGACCAGGGCTCGAACCTGTGTCCCCTGCATTGGCAGGTGAATTCTTAACCACTGCACCACCAGGGAAGCCCCATTAATTGATTTTTGAATGTTGAATTAGCCTTAGATACTCGGAATAAGTCCCTCTTGGCTGTGGTGTATAATTCTTTCTATCCATTTTTGGATTATGCAAATACGAATAAAAATGTCTCCTGCCTTAAAGGATGTTATAGTCAATTAGGAGGAAATAAACAGGTACACCCTTAACTATAATCCAAGGTGGAGCACAGCAAGTATTCTAAAAGAGGGGGAAATCTTACAGGTTTTTAAGGCAGGGAAAGGTCATATCTGGTCTGGAGGAGTTAGGAGACACTGCTATGTAAAACGTGGCTAATGTAGAATCAGAATTTGAGAACTGGGAGAAACCTTTGGACCATCTAATTCAAACCCTTTCCTTTTCTTATAAATGAGGTAGTGCATAGTGTCCCTAAATTAGGAGGTGGAATCTGATCTCACTTACCCCATCCTTATGTCAGTAAGCTTTCCTCTACCTCACACAGCCACCCACTTAAATAGGTAACAAAAATCTTGACTTTTAAGTCGCCTATTTAGAAAATAATCATGGCTGTTCCTTTGAATTTCCTCATTCCTTTAATAAAAAGAAAACTGGAGGCAGTAGGTGGGTATGGAATTGCCTAATTCTGCAATTGAGTAACTCCATCGTGTTCTTGTGCCTCACACCCTTAAAGCCAAACAAAGAAAACATAATCCCCATCTGCTACAATCTGTAGCTCCCCTGCTCCTCCCTGAGGGAGGTGATTCCCTGGCTGATGCAGCCATTCCTGTATGTTCTCTGCACGGACTTGCCTTTAACATGTAAGTTATTTCTTTTTGCTAGACTTGGGCCAAGTTTTCCCCACAAAAATTTACAGAGAAAGTTAAGTTGAAGTCCACCTTTGTTTATTCTTTGCAATTTAAAGAGGTAAAATTCACTTTGCCCTAAGGATATTTTAAATAAGGAATTTATAACGGCTTGTTCCAAGAAATGTAGATTTTTAAAGGCTGTTCAAAATGAAAACAGCCTCTATCTTAGTTGCTTTATAGTATTGCTGAAAATGAGGTTCTTTCGGTCAGAGCCATGCGCAGTAGTGGATGGATATTTCTACTCATCTCATATAGAGAATTAATTTTCCTGAAATAATAATGATAATACTGAAGATGATAACAATGATAATGTCTAATATTTATACTTCATCTTACAATGTGTCCAGTACTTTATAGAGATGATTCTGTTTAACCCTCTCAACCACCACATGAATTAGGAATTGTTAATATCACCCCCCTTTTGGAGAGGCGGTACCTTGGCCTCAGATAAGTAACTTGCCCAAGGTGGCAGAGTTAGGAAGAAGCCAAGCCAATATTTTAGCTGTGGTAGGTCTGACACAAGTCCTTCCGTCTTCATTACGGTGCTCTAATGGTCTATTGCCACTTATGGCTATCCCTTATTAGCCGAAGTCCTTGGATAGCACCCATTCCCTACACACCCACACACACACACACACACACACCCACACACACACACACTCACCCCAGTGGCCTCTGCGGCTTCCAATTATCCAGACATTAAAATTCCTCCACAAAGTGCCTCCTCTACAACCACTTTCCCACGTGAACCCTTCAATCCAACCAAAAGAGTCACTTCATCTTCTCCCTTTGCGTGAAGTCTCACCTTTGCTCAAGCAGCTCCCTTCAGCTGCAATGCCCACTCCCACCTCCTCACCGCCTGTCTGCATTCCAGCTGGGTCAGCTCAAAAGAAAAATTTCCAAGGATGGAGAGAAGCTAGGCAGTGGGTGGCTGAGCCCAAGGTGAAATAAAATAATGTTTTCTTTTATTGATGTACTGATGTTTGTCTTTTCATTTCCGGAGAGCCTCAGTTGTACGCAAAAATGTTAATAGGAGTTGAAGGTCTCGTATTCATAGAGTTCCAATCTACTCTGCAAATAAAAAGCAGTGAAAATGATTCAGATGTGAATAATTCCCCCAAACCTTTGCTTATTGAAATGGATCGGAGATAATTACCAGGTTGGAGAATGTGCATCCACACAATTTTCTAGTCTCACAAACATAATTTTCTTTAGAATGAATAGAAAATATTTGCTCTTTTAAAAGCTGTTGTGAATGGTGGAACTGCGTTCTTTCTGTCTCTGCAGCAATGTGGCTGCACCATCCACTGCTGCTACTCCTCAGAGCGAGGGATCTCTGTCCCCACCCTGGCCTGTCCCGCGCTGTGGGTCTCAGCATGTGTTAAACTCTCATCTGTAGTCATCTCAGTGTGGTGATCTGTACGTTCTGTTGGTCACCATGTCCACTAGGAAGAAGGCAGTGTGATCACAGTCGTTTGGGTGTTTGTCATTTCTTCTTGCAAGACGACTTCACGTTCATATGCAAGTTGGGAGGATAAGGATAACCTGTCACATCTCAGGCATTTATTTAACCACTTAACTTTTCGAATTTAGCTGAGAGTAGGAGGACATTTTCATTGGAGTTGCTCTGAAAAGGGGGTAGAATGAACGCTTTTTGTCTGTGAGCCTTCAGAACCATCTGGAATACACGTGAGATTCATTTTCTGCCATTGTCTCTCCAAACCATCAGGCTGTTGTTCCAGGTGTGTGAAGTGCCTGTATGGCTTAGATTTAATACTTGATTTTCATTATGCCCAACAGCTCGGTCCTTTATTCTATGAGGGATGTTTTTTCAATACCGCAGGAGATTTCTTTATGCCCAACCAAATGAGTCTTTACAAACAGCTCAACTGGTGTAAGGCCTCAGGTAGGCTTAAGGGACCCACAAGAACAAGGTTGATGTGTAGGCACAGGGGGTATTCAAATGTGGCATTATATTAAAGGCATTTTGAATTTCTCTGTTCTGGTTTTCTAGGAAAACAAACACCCCTCTTCCTGAAACTAAACAAGAGATACCAGGGTTCCTTGAAACTATGTTGGAAAAAGAAGAAGCAAGGCATGTATGAGATACACAGTAAAGTAAATGAGGATGTTGTGGAAGAGGAGAGAGGAAATAAAGAAAAAAATGTTTTAATGTTTTTTTAAGGAAAAGATAAGAAAAAAAGGTGATGTCTATAGATGAATTTCCAGAAATGGATCTTTAAGACAGAAAAAATTCAGTAAACAAAATGAATGAACATAGCTACCTATGATAATATGGGCAAATTTTAGGAATATAATTTTGAATGAAAAGTCTCCAGAGATTACATCTTGCATGATACCTTTAAATAATCCTTTTCATTGTGAAATATAATACAGTAAAATTGGATTAAGAGACCCTTTTTTATAAATTTAAAAACGACCAAACAAAAGTATATGCTATTATGAAATAGAGTTAAGTGTAATACAATTATATCAAAAGGAAAGCAAGACAACATGAACTCAAGTTCCAAGGTGAGAGGCAGGGGGATAGGGTGGGTGAGGCTCTCACGTGAATGTTATTGTCACATGACATCCTCACCCAAGGAGGACTGTTTGGATCCCAAGGAGGATCATATTGTCATCGTTTAAATTTTCTCTTGGATGGTGATTTCACAATTGTTTATTATGTTATTCGAACCAACAAATGAACAACAAACAAATAAAAGAGAGCCTTTTATATATAGATGATGGAAGCCTGTTCTGAATTTAGGATTATGGTTAGTGCAGTTCTGTGCACCTGATGTCCAATAAAAAAAAATGTGACAAAGGAAAGGAGGAAAGAGATACATATTTTGCCCTTTGAGTAACATACTCCAAACATGGCTGTTCCTATACTGTAGTATGTGTCTTTTCCCCCAGTACTGGACATTAATTACCCACCTTGCCTTTATATATATTTATATATAGATAGATAGAGCTCTAGAGAACTCTCGATTCCACCAGCAAGCATTAGCCTGTTGGGAGCTACACTCCCCTTGCTGCAGAAAAGTAGCGAGAAACTAATTTGTTCTCACATGTTCCAGGCAAAAGCGCCCTCTGCTTTCAGGTAGTGGTGTGGCAGTCCAAGTCTATATTCTGGTATAGCTCTAGCCAAGGTGTATGTCTCCACCATCAGAAATAAGAGAACTAAAAAAACAAGTATCAAAATTGATAACTTGAATTTCCAAGCAGAAATAACATCCCTCCATGCCTCCCACAAACTTTCTAAATGTAGAGATGTTAATCCTGATTTATTTCACTGGTTCTTTTTATTCATTGTTTGCAAGTTGGGTTTCCTGGGAAACAGGCTGAATTGGAGATAATTGAGATGTGTTTTTGGGCATAACCTCTATAAAGACTTGAGGGAAGCAGGACTGGGCAGAGGGAGAAGTTGGGCTGTAGTGCAGTCTCAGAGAAGCCTGACCCGACCGCACAGTGTGCTATGAAGCTGGGATAATTCTTCAGACGTGTCCCGAACCGAGGCGAGGGGGCTAAGCCTTTGAACACCCCTTCCCCAGGGGTAGCCCACATCCAAGACTGCCTTTGGGGAGGATTTTCCTGTCACTATTATCTTTCAGACACCTCCTCTCCCTCTGAGTGAGGAAAGAGTGAAACTGCAGCCAATTTTTGTCTTGCACATATATATATACTGAGCCAACTCACCTGTGAATGCAGCTTGGCCTTTTTTCACCTCTGTCCTCTGGGCCCAAGGTAGCACTCCCTTCGGGTGTGAGCTGAGCAGGAGGCATCATTGCAATACTAACGTATGTCACTGGAGTCTGGGCTCATGCAGCTTACTGTGCCTCTTTGTCTTGCTCAGGACCGATCTCCAATGTACCACTTCCATCTTATTATGGCTAATTCTCTGCTGCAGATGCCATGGTCTTACTCCAGAACCTTACTTGTCTAATGTTATGATTCTCCTACAGGAACTTGCCATAAATCCACGCAACATCTTTTGCAACACAGATTCCTTTAATATCATAGGGTCTGCTGGTTTACACAGCCCAAGTGACAGGGCTGCTTGCCCCACAGCCTAATCCTGCCCCAGAGCTCTTTACTTCTCTGGATCTCATTAAAATCTGTCAACCTTCCATGTCACTCAGTAAGTGTGTTGGAGCAGTATTTGCAAGTGTGAGATGTGCTGTCTCCAGAACCTAATATGTGATAATCCTGGCATACCTCAGACCATTAAAATTCTGAAAAGTTTTTTACTGATGTGGTTGACTTCTGAGTCTTCATCAGGTTTATTTTAAACCCTCTGGAACACAGGTACTTTACCAAAGGCTTCAACATACTAGCTTCTTTTGCTCATCTGTTTCAATTAGCACAATAACACTGGTATCGCGGCCAATGTTATGTCACAAGGGATGTCCAGATGGTCTATACCTCTTTTAGGAAACTTTGCAAACAATTCTCCAAGGAGGTTATACTAATTTTTCACTCCCACTGGCACCAAATGGGAGGATCAATTGCTCCACATCCTTATTTGGTACTGGCATACTTTTTGACTTTTAGCCACTCTAACAGGTGTGAAATGGTACCCCATTGTGGTTTTAATTTGCATTTTCCTAATGATTAATGATTTTGAGCATCTTTACATATGATATCAGCTATACCTATATTTTCTCTCATTAAGTGTCTGTTCAAGTCTTTTGCCCATTAAAAAATAGGGTTGTTTTTCCTTTTATTGTTGTTTTGTAGTAGTTATTAAAAAATATATTGCAGCCATGAGTTCTTTTTTAAGCATATACTGTGAATATTTTCCCCAATCTGTGGGCTGACTATTCATTTCTTTTTTAAAAAAAAAAAAAAACAAAGCAGTTTTTTTTTTTTTTTAAATTTTATTTATTTATTTATTTATTTTTGGCTGTGTTGGGTCTTCGTTTCTGTGCGAGGGCTTTCTCTAGTTGCGGCAAGCAGGGGCCACTCTTCATCACGGTGCGCGGGCCTTTCACTATCGCGGCCTCTGTTGTTGCGGAGCACAGGCTCCAGATGCACAGGTTCAGCAATTGTGGCTCATGGGCCTAGTTGCTCTGCGGCATGTGGGATCTTCCCAGACCAGGGCTTGAACCCGTGTCCCCTGCATGGGCAGGCAGATTCTCAACTACTGTGCCACCAGGGAAGCCCTATTCATTTCTAAAGGTGCCTTTGATGAGCAGAACTTTTTCTTTTAATAAAATCTAAATTATCTTTTTTTCTTACATGATTAATGTTTTTTGTGATGTAAAAAAAACTTTTCCTACCACAAAGTCATGAAGATATATGCCTATATTTTCTGCTAAAACGTTATGGATCTAGCTTTTACATTTAGGTCTATGGTCTAGCTCGAATTAATTTTTGTGTATGGTTGCACAAGGGTAGAGGTCTGGTTTTTTCCATATGTTTTCCCAGTTCTGGAGTCATTTGTTCAGAAGACTTTCCTTTTCCCATTGAATTGACCATATGTGTGTTGATCTATTTCTGGACTCTCTATTCTGTTTCATTGATCTATTCATTGATGCTTAGGCCAATTCAATGTTTAATAAATGTCTTATTTTTGTAGCTATAAAGACTTTAAGTCAGGCAGAGAAAGTCCTTTACTTTGTCCTTCTTTTTCAATATTGCTTTGGATATTCTAGGTCCTTTTTATTTTCATATACATTTTAGAATCAGCTTGTACATTTCTGTAAAAATCCTTCCTGGAATTTTTACTGGGATTGCACTGCATTTGGAGAGATGGGAAATATTTATGATATTGAATCTTTTAATCCATGAATGTGGTATGTCTTTTCATTTGTATATGTTTTCTTTAGTTTCTTTCAGCAATGCTTTGTAGTTTCCAATGTTGATGTACTATGTATCATTTGTTGGATTTATTCCCAGTTATACGGTGTTTATGATGGACTTACAAATTATATTTTTTAAAAGGTAATTTTACAGTGTTTTGGATTACAACTGATTTTTGCATACTGACTTTGTATTCAACCAAATTAATAAATTCATTAGTACTAGTATTTTTATTAGTAGTATTATTTATTAGTATTTTATTTTATTAGTGGTTTTATTAGTACTTTGGGAGAGATTTAATTATGTTTTCTATGTGTATTTGCATGTTGTTTGAGAGTAGTGATGATTATGCTTCTTCCTTTCTAATAAGTCTCTTATATTTCTTTCTCTTGCTTTGTAACATTGGCTAGGACTTATATTACAAAGTTGACTGGAAGAAGTGAGACCGGCCTTCCTTGCAATGTTCCCAATATTAGTGAAAAAGAGTTTAGTGTTTCACATTATGTATAACGTTAGATATAGTATTTCATGGATGTCCTTTATCAAAAGGAAATTTCCTTCTTTTTATAGTGTGCTTAATAGTTTTAATCATTAACACATTTTTTCCATCTACTAAGATGACAAATACTTTCTCTCCGTCTATTAAGATGATAATATGATTTTCTCCTTTATGTTGTTAATAAGGTGAATTACATAGATTGATAGAAAAATGTTAAGCCAATCTTAAATATTTGAGTTAAATCCCACATGATCATGTGGTATTATCCTATATATGCACTGCTGAATTTGATTTGCTAAAAATTTGTTAAGATTATTTTTTGCCCATGTTCCCAAAGGATATTATCCTGTAGCTTTTATACCTTGTTAATGTCCTTTCAGGTCTAACCTGTTAAACTGATTTAAGAAGTGTTCCCTTCTCTTCTGTTTTCTGAAATATCAATAGTTTGTGTGAGATTAGAATTATTTTTTCCTTAAATGTTTAATAGAATTCACTGGTGAAGCTATCTGGACCTGCAGTTGTTTGTTACAGTATTTTGGTTACAAATACACTTTCCTTAATAGATAGAAGGATACTTGATTTTTTGATTTCTCTTCTGTCCATTTTGGAAAGTTGTATTTTTCAAGGTTTTTGTTCTTTTCCTTTATTTGCCAAATTTGTTGGCATTGAAGTTGTTCATAACATTCATGTATTATTGTTTTAATATTTGTAGCATCTGTAGTGTGGTCCCCTTCTACATTGATATTAGTAATTTGTCTCTTCTGTTTTTTTGATTAGTCTTGCTAGAGGATTATAAATTCAATTGAACTTTTCAACTTTTGAAAAATTTTGTTGATTTTTCTCTATTGTTTGCCTATTTGCTGTTATATTGATTTCCATTCTTTTTATTGTTTCTTTTCTTCCATTCTTTTGGATTTTATTTGCTCTACTTAAAAAATAACTTCTTATGGTGGAAGCTTAAATAATTTATTTTACACTTTCTTTTCTAATATAGGCATTTAGACCAGTACATTTTTCTCAAAACACTACTTTTTTTGCTCTATCTCACAAATTTTGATATGCTAATATTTCATTATCTTTTCATGATCTTTCAGTACAAATATTTTCCAATTTTTTGGTAATTTTTTCTCATTTGACTCATGGGTTATTTAGAAGTGTGTTGCTATATTTCCAAATATTAGGGATTTTCTAGATGCCTTGTTTTTACTAATCTAAAACCATCACGGTTAGAGAACATACTTTGCTTTATTTTTATCATTTTAAATTATTGACTTGTTTTATGGTCCAGTATGTCATTTATCTTGGCAATTGTTCTTATGCACAAAGTTATGAAACTTTGTGGTTTTCTCTCAATGTTAATTAAAATTGGTTGATAATGTCATTCAAACGTTCTATATCTTTAGTGATTGGGTGGGGTTACCTTTTCTACCAAATATTGAGAAAAACCTGTTAAAATCTCTAACTAACAATGTGGATTTGTCTACTTTTCCCCCCTCATTTTACTATGTGTATTTTATTCCCACCTGCTTTGCTGCTTTATGGTTGATGAAGTGAGAACGTCTTAAGTATCCTATTTTATCTCCTAGATTATGTTTTAAGCTATATCTCTGTTTGTTTTATCTCATCACAATGTGCCTTCAAATAATATTCTATTATCTCATGAAAAAGTGTAATAATCTTAAAACAAGTGCTTTTATTCCTTCTCCTGACACCTGTTCTCTTATTCTTTTGTATTTTACTTCTGTATATTCTATAACCCCTATATTATCAATGTTATTGTTTTTGTTTATCATAATCAATAGTCTTTTAAATAAATTATATACATATATATATATATACATATATATATATATATATATATATGTATATATATAGGTTTTTTTTTCCCTTCCTCATATCCAATGTTCCATTTGACAGTCTTTTTCTTCAGCCTGAGAAACTTCTTTTAGTTTTCTGAAGGTCTTCTGGAGACAAAATCTCTCAGGTTGTCACTAATGAGAATATCCTTATTTCATCTTCATGTTTTTAAAAAAATTTATTTATTTATTTATTTATTTTTGGCTGCATTGGGTATTTGTTGCTGCGTGCAGGCTTTCTCCAGCTGCAGCGAGCCGGGGATACTCTTCGTTGCAGTGCGTGGACTTATTGCGGTGGCTTCTCTCGTCGCCGAGCACGGGCTCAGCAGTTGTGGCTCGCAGGCTCTAGAGCGCAGGCTCAGCAGTGTGGCGCACGGGCCTAGATGCTCCGCGGCATGCAGGATCCTCCCAGACCAGGGCCCGAACCCGTGTCCCCTGAATTGGCAGGCGGACTCCCAACCACTGCGCCACGAGGGAAGTCCCCATCTTCATTTTTGAAGGACAATTTTGCTGGAAAAGGGATTCTAGCTTAGGAATTTTTTTCTTACAGCATTTTAAAGTTTTTTTTTTCATTGTCTTTTTGCCTATTCCACTGGCTTTTTTGTTGTTTCTGAGGAGAAGTGAGCCATAATCCATACTGGTTTTCCTCTGTATATGATGTGTTTTTTTTTTCTGGCTGTTTTTTCAGATCTTCTCTTTGTCTCTGTTTTTCAGGAGTTTGACTGTGTAACACGTGTGTGTGTGTGTGTGTGTGTGTGTGTGTGTGTGTGTGTGTGTGTACTCTACTCCGCTTGTGGTTCACTGAGCTGCTTGCGTCCCTGAATTGATATATTTTATGATTTGGGGAAAAATTATCTCTGAACATTTCTTCCGTTCCATTTTCTTACTCTCTTTCTGGCACTCCATTTATATGTATATTAGACTCCTGGGTATTGTTCCAGAAATGTAAGATGTTCTGTTTCATTTTTCACCTATTTTTCTCTTTGCATTTCAATGCGAATAATTTTTATTGACTTATCTTCAAGTTTACTTATTTTTCCTCTGCAGTACCCAGTGTACTGTTAAGGCTATCGCTTGAATTATTTTTTAAAAATTTTAATTAAATTTATTTTTGTTGAAGCATAGTTGATGAACATTTCTTGAATTCTTAATTTTGATTTCATATTTTTCATTTCTAGCAATTTTATTTAACTTCTATTTACAGTTTCCATCTCTCTTCTAAAATTCTCCATCTATTTATACATGTATACGTGTTGTCCATCTTTTACACTACCTCTTTTTAACATTTATCATAATTACTTTAAAATCACTATCTTATAATGATGGGGTATTTTCTGCGATATCTCTTAATCTGCTTCTATTCATGGTTTTCCTCTCTTGGCTGCAGATGGTTTTTTCTTGCTTCTTTCTGTGTCTTACACAGTTTGATTCTATGGCTAGACATTACATGTAAGAGAAGAATAGAGATTGAAGTAAATAATATGATGATCCTTTTTTTTCTGGCAGGCTACTGGTATGGGACACTAAGGTAATCTAATCTATAATTGAACTGAGTCCCAACTTTGTTGCAGCTTTAGTTAAATTCGATTCACCTCTGGTTTAAATATTTTGGGGGAAACATCAGGACTTTTCTTCAGTAGTGCTTGTTTTTTGAGCTGTGCCCAAATTTGCCAGAGATCCGGAGATCTTTGTGCTCCAAAGCCTAGTTACCAGTTTGTTGGGTTGGTGGAGAGCACTTCAGGGGGTATTTCTCTTGACTCTCCCGCACCTTAACCAGTCTTTTGTGTGTCTTCCCCTCTGCACTCCGTGAAAACCTGTAGGAAAGTTTGAGTAGGCACAGACTCTCTCTTGGCTTGGGCTTCTCAGGGTTCCAATCCCCAATTGCTGCTTCCAGAAGCTTGTTAAAGGTCAGTTGGTTTCCCCTTACCACTACCAAGGGTGCATTCCTCGTCTTCCCACTGCCTTGCAAGAGATGGAAGCCTCTTGTCACTTTATGTTTTTCAGTTTACTTTGGTTTCTTTGTGTCCTCAGCTCTCTGGTTGTTAAATAAAGCCATGATTTAATGTTTATTTTTTTGCGGGGAGGTTAGCTTTTTCAGCTTGTTGACAATAGGGTTGGAACAATAGTCTCTTGTTACTTTCTGTATTCTAACTGCAAGTGGAAGTCCCTTGCTTTTTGTTCGCTATCTCAGCGAGAGTAAGGGAAGATTCAGAAGTTTCCACCTGGTCTTCTTCACTGCAGGTGCTCTTATCCCACATGTCAAGGAATTATTGTGTTAATTCTGCCCAAGTACTAAGTATTCAATATGTACATTGAGGCACTGGGTAAGTCCTTGATCGAAGTGGGTCCAGTGGACCTACCATGAGTCAAATCTAGGCCAGAACACCATTTATTATTTGGTTCCCATATGTTTCCACTCTAGCAATTGGGCTTTAATGGCACTTCGAGTCCCTGAATATCAATTTCAACCCAGACCATTTGTCCAAGAGTCCTACAACAAAACATCAAACCAAACTGTGCGTTCCCTCTCCCCAGTAAGCAATTACCCAAGTAACTAACTATAGGACCCTTTGGGGAAGGATTGGAAGAATTATTATGAAGTATACTTGCCAGAATTTGCAAGCCTCTTTCTCACAGCACTTCTCTCTCTGGGCTACATTATTCTCTAACTCTTTAAAATGACAATAAAATGGAAAATTGCAGGACACCAAGACACAGAACATACTAAAGAGCTTTTCAATCCATTTATTTCCTGTCAAATAGAATTCTAAGCAATACTGAGATGTTTCACTGCTACTTCCGGTTTTTTGCCTAAAGGTGGGATTCTGCAATTATTGAAAGATTCTGGCCCATGAGATGACGTTATCTTCTCAGGATTGGGGATGGACTACAAGAGGTTCTTGAAACTTCCAACTGAGTCTCTGATGTGTTGAAGTGCTATCTCCTGAAGGAGTGATTATGACCCCCTTTTGTTAACTTTCTCTGGGATGCCAAATTCCAGCAAATGCTTTATGTAACCTGGAATCTAGTCATCGCTCATTTTTTTCTTGATAATTTCTATTAAACAGAATGCTAGAGGGAAAGTTTCTCCCTATTGTCCAGAAGAAACACAAAGAGTAGGTTTGCATAATTTCTAAACAAAGAGGGACTTGTAATAAGAAATTTGCAAATATTATATGTTCTCTTCCCTTGTTGCAATATATGTCCTATCTTCTGGGAAAAGAGCCCACAGAGAGCAATGGACCCTAGTCCAGTCCCAATCTATTAATTCCATCTCCTCATTCCGTGAGTAGAATGTAGTTATATATTGCTTACTAACAAATATTCATTGAGTGCCTACAATCACCATGCATTGTTCCAAATGTTGGAAATACTTCTGTTAAAAGAGACAAAAGTCCCTGATTTCATGGAGATTACATTCTAGTGAGAAGAGATAGTAAAAAAAAATAAGTTAATATGTGAAATGGTGTTAAGTCTTATGGAGAAAAATAAAGGAAGGATGAGGGAGAGGGTTTCTGGGTTGGAGTTGGTAGTGGTTGTAATTTTAACTAAGTTAGGAGAGGCCTCTTTAAAAAGGTGACATTAAAGGTTCTCTGTGGGAGGATATCAAAGATTCTGAAAGCCCAAAGAAGGGAATTTTTCTGAGCATCTCCCACAACACCTAAGTTAGCAGCAAATTGAGACCAAAATCCAGGTATTAGAATCCTCTGTTCCTTCCTTTTTCCATTATGTGACACTGTTAGAAGGACTCATAAGGGATTCACTGAAGCACTATATCAAGCAATGCAGTGTAGCTGTGAGCTGTTGGCAAACAGGAGTGGCAAACAAATTAGCCTAACGAGTCCTTATTGATTACCCACTGTTCAGAGAAGATCACCGGTTCCCTAGGGATCACAGAGGAATACACACTGGATTTCCTGCTTCCAAGAAGCTGACAACATGGGGTGGGGCTGGGGGCAAAGCGCAAACAAGTAAAGCAAATGTTTTGGGGATACAATCTGACGAGTGCAGACGCCGAACTACACCTAGGGACGCTCTCAGGGCAGTGTCATTTGCCAAAATTCAAATGACTTTCTTCACAGGCTTGCTGTGAAGAGAGAAAATTCTGCTCCCTCATCTTCTTTTCAGCCTTGCTCATGCACATGGGTCATCATGCTGTCAACTGCATAATCTAATAAGAAGGATGGCAATATATTGTCTTTTGTTAGCTGGCTGAAACCCAAAGGCTGCGATTACTGAACCCAGAAGGGCAGACAGATGCAAGTTTCACGCTGTCCTGTAATTGCAAAGTAGGCTTCTCTTTGAGAGTCCTTTCCAGAACAGCATCTATTACCTGTGGTTAAGTTGGGATGGTACACTCTAAAGTAATATGGAATAGACCTACTGGTGAAATTTAATCATTACCAATTAGATCTAGCAGGAGAATTTATATCAGATGCCATGACTTATCTAATTGAACTACAGAAGTAAAGCTGTCATTATACTCAGGAGAGCAAGTACTTGTTTAAGATGCCAGTTTTTACACTGCATGAAAAGATCGTGGCTAGAGACCAGGCATTATATTGCCCCCCTATGCTGTGTACCATGGTGAGGAAAATAACAAACAGGCAACTGGAAAGGTGTTAAAAAATAGGTCTTGTAAAAATCGGAAAAATTCAGAAAGTCTAAGATAGATCTACTTTGTAGCAAACCAAGCTATTTACTTGATCAAGCAAGTCCATTAAGGAAATATTCAGCCAAACCAGCTATTTGTCCTCGCGCTGTCATAAAAGCTTATAATTAAAATGTTCTGGTATTTGCCTTGATATCTTGAAAAGTCTCAGTTTAAAAAAAAAAACTACATTGCTTTGACTTTACTTTCTCCCATCAGTTTAAAATATATATATATATATATACAACAGTTCAAGTTTTATTACACATTTAAATAGTTCCCCTTTCATCCTGTTTAATAGGAATTATCAAAAGAAAAAGAGTACAGGTTGTGGGTTTCCCTGGTGGCGCAGTGGTTAAGAATCTGCCTGCCAATGCAGGGGAAACAGGTTTGAGCCCTGGCCTGGGAAGATCCCACATGCCGCGGAGCAGCTAAGCCCATGCACCACAACTACTGACCCCGAGTGCCGCAACTACTAAAGCCCGTGTGCTTAGAGCCTGTGCTCTGCAACAAGAGAAGCCACCGCAATGAGAAGCCTGCGCACTGCAACGAAGAGTAGCCCCCGCTCGCTGCAACTAGAGAAAGCCCATGCGCAGCAACAAAGACCCAATGCAGCCAAAAAAAAAAAAAAAGAGTACGGGTACATGAAGTATTTGCTGGAACCTAAAGAACCTAATATTTGGGGTTTTGTGCTTCATTCCATCCCAGATTTTGTGTTCATCTTCGCAATTAACATAAAATGAACTCTATGGGCTCTCCTACTGAATACATACACACACACACACACACACACACACACACACACACACACGATATCCAATTTTTCCCCATATCACACATTTCCTAATTGGGAGACATTTGTGGTCTACTAGGTTTTCCTGTTATTACAGTGTTACTAAAGCTGGCCTTTTGGAGTGTGAATTAATTAACTACTTAATAGTAGTAGTTAAAACTAGTTAAAACAGTAGTTAAAAGTCTTTTAAATACTTAGAAGTGTCAATTAAAATTAGGAACAGTACTGTTGGATTTTTATTGGAAACTTCATTTAAATTGTTTCAAGATAATCTACAACAGGTCTCAGAAAAAGCAGAATCCCCTGTGAAAAGGGATTGTCTATGCTTCATGGAATCAGGTACCATCCAAAGATCTGGTTTACTTTAGTTCTCTATAGGCCTAGAATTTATAGGTAATCAGAAAGGTCAATCCCATCTCTCCTAAGGTTGTCTTAATGAACCATGGTGAACTGGAATAAAAAGTTCTTTCAGCCTCTTCCCTTGAGTCACTCTCTCTACTGAGAGAGTAGAGGGAGATGACCTGGTCACCAAGCCAGGGGCTGATTAGGATTAGAAGTAGAAGTAGGCCGTGTTGTAATTCACAAGTTGTAACCAACAAGTTCAGCTGTGGCATGTCACCGGTAGAGAATATGGTATGAATTAGAAAAAAAACCTGTTGAGTATGGGGGTGGTGGTGTGCAATCTGTGAATTGATTGGAAGAAGACATCAAAATTATTGCCCAAGATGGTTGGCGATTGCCTAGCAACCCTCTCTGGCCCTTATTGCCCCCTCACCCAAATATCATCTAGAAGGGACGATATTGTAGGCATAGGACAGGGCCTATGGGATCACAGCAATGAAAGAAACTTTAAAGGCTCTGGAGGATAAGTGGTGGGTTTAAAGTAATCCAAAGCACCCAGCTGAGGCTTGAAAGAAATGGTACTGTACTTGTTTGAGGAAATACATGTGAAAGGCTGAGAGGCTGACCCATGACCAGGACGGATATGAAGGAACATCCATGAGAGGGAGATACTGGAACAGGGGGAGTTTTAGTTTCTGATGGCAATAACTAAGTGTCGTTATTTGTATTTTCTCTGAATGAAACCTTTTGTGTTCCTAATGACTTGTGATCGTAACGATAGCGGGAAAATCGGGCAAGCTCTTTCTATCCCATACTTTAGGTCTTTCTGGGATAGCAGGGTAAAGGTGGAGATAGAAAAAGGTTTTTAAAGGCTAGCAAAGTAATCATCCCACAAAGCTAATTACTTTGGGGGCTTGCAGACCACATTTGTGTGGTTGTTATAGGTTTCGGGTCCCATAAGCCACGGGAGAAGTGTCATCGCCAGCACTATGAGTGAAAAGGTGACTTTGGCAGATAGAGAGAGCTTCATGTGTTTTTCATCACTAATTCTCTCACAGAATGTGCTATTTTACCAGCATCATGACATGGTTTAGTTCAAGAAATAGGCCTTTGAAAACTGTTTTTATTTTTATTACTTACAAGATGCAACAGGGGAAATTGTCCAGATGGAAGAGTAACAGGGAACAGTCTTGATTATATTGTGGGTCTCCTTTCCACACTCACACCCACTCAAAGCAGCACTTTGGTTAAGGTCATGAGTGGGTGTTTGTTGGGGGAAAAAGAAAAGTGAAAAAAGCAGATAGGTGTTATGGAAAAGATTAGAGGCCTAGGATACAGAAGACAGAGTGTATATGAGGTAATAATTGCCAACGTTTACTAAGCACTTATCTGGCAGGTGCTGTTCTAAGTGTTTTACATATAGTAACATTTAATATTTGTAACAGCACTATAATGTCTGTTTTCTATATGACAAAACAGGCACAGAGAGGTTACCTAACTCATCCATCACCACAGAGCTAAGTGTGGTAAATTGCAGAGTCAGGATTAGATGCCAGGAAAGTCTGGTTTCCAAGTCCAGGCTCTTAGCCACTACACTACACTGCTACAGAGCAACAAGGTGCAGATGTGGGGTGAGAGGGCTAAGGCAGTGGATACATACTAGGAGGAGGACAATGGGGGATGTGTCAGATTATCTATCTATCTAATGTATAGATTATTCTAGAAACATGGCTTGTGTTGGCTCATACTTTTCAGATCCTTCTGTTCAAGGCATCCCTGTGCCAGCAATGCTAAGATTACATTGAAGGATAGAAGTTTGTGTGTGTAGTGTTTCAGATAGCATCTTCACATCCAATTTCCTGAAATGTCCTTTCAACAGTTTGCAATGAAAGAAGTAAACTTCACTTAAAAAGAATGTATTATACAGAATGTATATCTAAGAAACTTGAATTTATTTAAAAATTTTTGTTGGCACTCAGTTTGCTAATGAAAAACATTATTCCATGTAAGTAGCGTTCTCAAGAATTGAAACTTCTCCATTAAGTGCTAAGGATTTCACATGGTACCAGGTTTTAAAGGTTTTTGAAAGACCACCTAAAAGCACCAATGACACAACTTATTCTGCCTGTGTGTTCAGAATTATAAAAAAGCTTTTGACAATATCGTCAATATGCTGACATTATTGTTAAAGGTCCTTAACCTTATTATGGAGCAGTTGAACAATACTTGTTTGTTTGTCCCAGAATCATGTGGGAAAGATTGTTGGGTTTCAAGGTTTTCAGGTGCTTTTTTTCTTTTCTTTTTTTTAAACCAAAAGTGATGTTGGCAAAGACAAAGAGTACAGTGACAAAAGCTACTGGTAACAGCAGAGATGAGTTCTTATACTATCCTTCATAGTGTTAAGAGTCTCTAGCTGTGGGTAGTTTTTTCATACACTTATTATTTTTAAGCGAAGTACTTGCATAAAATCGCTTTTTTCCCCCTTTGGAATTCACTTCCCTTTGAGAGGTTGTAAAATAACCTGTTATATAAACTTACAATGGATATTTCAATAGTGTTTCACATTGCCTCACGTGAGATCCACATGGGTTTAATCAAGGGCGTTGGGAGGGTTAATGTGCTGTCACATCCCTGGGTGTGACTGGACTCACAGCCACTACGTTTTTGAAAATGTAACATTCTGATTCACCTCCCCGCTTTAGTCTTTGGTTTCTCAAAAAAATATTTAGAAACGTATAAAGAAGACAAAAATGTTACTGACCCTCCCAAGTCAGTACCCAACAAGGGTTCTCCTGCCCGGTGCCTCTCTCTCCAATAGGAGACCAAAGTTGGTTCAGGAGCGAAGCAAAGCTTTATTCTTTGATCAAAGAATGGAGAAGGGCGAGCTCAGCTGGAGCGCACGCTGTCCAGCTCTTGTAGCTCATGGGCGGGGCTGGTTTGAGGGTTCACATCAGCGGGGAGGGAGAAGGGGCCGAGTTCTCGCCGGTGGGGGGCAGGTGCAGCATGCTGTTCACGGATCCAGATCGCAGTGCCGGGTGCAGCACCTCTGCACCTGGCCCGCTGCCCACCGTCCTGAATTGCAGCGTTGTGTGCAATGCTTCAGCGCATAGCCTGCCCAGCTAAGGTGTTTCGCACTAGGAACTCTGGTCTGAAGCACCGGGTTGGAGGCCTGTGCATGCAGCAGACACCCTTTGAGCAAGTGAAACAAGACTAAGCACAAAGGAAAAGAGCAAAACAAGGTTAGACTTCATTTTATTATCCAGATTCTATTTTTATTTCCTGGGAATTGTTAATGGGCTTTGCCAGTGAGAAAAATGGTGTAGTTGCACCATCAAAATACTTCTAGTTGAACTTTTTAATTAAAAAAATTAAAGTACTACATTCACATGATTAGGAAGTTACAACAGAGGTCTAAATGTAATAAGAGGTCTAAATGTAATGTAATGTAAAAAAAAAAAAAGCAATGTAAACAGGGGTCTAAATGTAATAGCATTGGTAATGTTTGTGTTTTTAAGATCGTGATTCACAGGAATTCATTTCATTGTTATGCTTCAAAATATATGCTTCATAACATATGTTTCATTTATTCTTTTGGATGCATGATGATTTTTAACCCTCCTTCCACATAAATTAACAACAACAAAAATAGAAAGATTGAAAGGAAGAAAAAAATCTCTTCCTTCCCAAGGCACTTGCCTTAAAGGGAACTACTATTTTGATAATTTCTACTTTATTTTTCCCGGAAAATGTTCTAAGCATATAAAAATACATGCTTTAAAAATTCTTTTTTTGGACTGTAGTTAAGACAGCATAGGGCTGCTAGGCAACCAGGCTCTAGAGCCAGAAAACTGGGGTGGAATCCTGTCTCCTCTGATGACTAGTTCTGTGACTTTGAATAAATTATTTAATCTCTTCATGCTTCAGTTCCTTCATCTGTAAAATGGGGCTAATAAGCCTCAGAGGTTGTTTTTAGGATTGAATGTGTTATTTATGTTACATACTTTCCTGATATAACACTCAGCAAATGTGAACTATAATTATTATTTATGCAAAACAGATATTTATTTTTTCAGCTTTACTGAGGCAGGATTGGCAAAAGTGTAATATATTGAAAGTATACAACATGATAACTTGATATATGTATACGTTGTGAAAGGATTCTCCCCATTGGGTTAATTAACACATCCTCTGCCTCACATAGTTACCTTCTGGGATTTTTCGGGTGAAAACATTTAAGTTCTACTCTCTTAGCAAATTTCAGTTATATAATACAGTGTAATCAAGTATATCACTATGTTATACATTGGATCCTCATTCACTGTACTGCTGAAAGTTGGCACCCTTTTTACCATCTTATCCCTAGTTCCCCCACCCCCCAACCCCTAGCAACTACTTTTCTATTCTTTATTTCTCTGAATTTGACTTTTTTTTTTCTTTCTTTCTTTCTTTTTTTTTAGATTTCACAAATAAGCAATAACACACAGTGTTTGCCTTTCTCTTCCTGGCTTATTTCACTTAGCATAAGGCCCTTCTAGTTCATCCATGTCCAATTATGCATCCAGTTCCAATGTGTGGCGTTTTTTCCCACACCAAGCAATTCTCAGACATCAGTCAGGTGTCCTAGTATTCAACTAAATTCTAACAATAGCTACCTGGAGGTAGCGTCAAATTCCATAGCTTTAGGGCTCACTCCTAGAAGACTGCACCCACTCCCCCCCCCCACAACCTACAACCACTTAAGATGCCAACTGCAAGTCCAAGTTGTCACCTGTGTTTCTGATTGACTGACTATAGATTAGAAGTTCCAATGACCCACGGCTCAGGTTCCATTAATCTGCTAGAGTGGCTCACACAGCTCAGAGAAACATTTTACTTACTAGATTACCTGTTTTGTACAAAAGGATATAACTCAGGATCAGCCATATAGAAGAGATGCTTAGGGCAAGGAAGGCGGAAAGGATCTGGTGCTTCCATGTGCTCTCTGAGTGTATCACTCTCTCCAAATCCCCACAGATTCACCAACCGGAAAGCTCTCCAAACCCTGTCCTTTTGGGTTTTTATGGAAACCTCATTACAGAGACATTGGTGATTAATTCAACCTTCATCCTCTCCCCTCCCAAAGATCATGGATGTGGGACTGAAAGCTCTAAATCTCCAATCACGTGGCTGGCTCCCCTGGCAACCAGCTTTCCAAAAGCCACCTCATTAATATAACAAAAGACACTTATATTGCTCTCATCTCAGGAACCTCCAAGGGTTTTAGGAGCTCTGTGCTTGGAATGGGGATAAAGACCATATATATATATATATATATATATATATATATATATATATATATATAAAAATATATATATATACACTTTTATATATATATATACACTTTATATATATATATATATATATATACACACACACATATATATATATATATATATATATATACACACTTTTTTTTTGCCGCAAGGCATGCAGATCTTAGTTCCCCAACCAGGGATTGAACCCATGCCCCCTGCATTGGGAGCACAGAGTCCCAACCACTGGATCGCCAGGGAAGTTCCCAAATAAATATTTCTTATAAATCACGTCACACCATGTTGTCGCAAATGAAAATATTTATTTTTTATGACTGAATATATTTCATTGTAAATACATGCCATATTTTCTTGATCCATTCATTCATTAATGGACACAGATTATTTCCATTCCTTGACTATTGTGATTAATGCTGCCAGTGAATATGGACATACAGATCTCTTTGGGAAAGTGGTTTTTATTATATTTAATAAAATTCAAAATTAATTGTTAATCCCCAATCCAGACAAAGATCTTGGCACATCTTAATTCAGATCAATGCTGCCTTAGATTTATGTACAATCACAATTTTTCTCTTCATTTCTTTTTGCATTCACACCTTCTTTCTGGACTTGTTTTGCTCTTCCTGAAGTACATCTTAAGAAGTTTCTTAGTGGGGCTCTATTGTTATGTGCTCAGTTTTTCTTTGTCTTCCCACAAAAACAACACCAGGCCCAAACATATATTAAAGAAAATTTTTGTTCTTAAAAGATAGTTTTGATGACTTTATAATTCTAGTTGTTAGTTGTTTTTGTTTTTTTCAGTGACCTCTAAATATATTATTTTACTGTTCTCTAGCAACAATGGGCACTAGCATAGTTGCTTTTGATTAGTCCTTTCTCTCCAGCTGTTTTACAAATGTAAAGTTTTAAATTGAAAAATGTTTGCTTCAATCTTTTTGTTCTCCAATTTCATTACAATATTTCTGTAAGTGAATTTTTATATATTATGCTTTGGTTTTAATGTTTTTTGAAAATGAGATGATATCTTTTATCAGGTCTGGAAAATTGTTAGGCATTACCTCTTCATATTTTGACTTTTCTCCATTCTCCCTATTGTCTCTTTCTTAGACTCCAATTAGACCATCTTATTGAACTTTCTCATCTCTTAAATTTCTTTTCCTATTTTCCATATTCCTGTCTCTTTGTGTTGCACTATTGTAAATTTTTTCTTTTTTTATTGAAGTATAATTGGTTTACAGTGTTGTGTTAGTTTCAGGTATACAGCAAAGTGATTCAGTTTTATATATATGTATATATATACATGTTTTTTTAGATTCTTTTCCCTTATAGATTATTACAAGATATTGCATATAGTATAGTTCCCTGTGCTATACAGTAGGTCTTTGGCATAAGGGTAATTTTTAAGCTCTCTTTTTTGGTTCTTCAATTTGCTTTCAACTGCATTTAACAAGCTGTTAACCTATCCACTGAGGTGGTATTACTGGTAGTAGTAAATGTAAGTTACTGTTAATATTCTAATTCTTGCATTAGGTGGTGAATTTCCAAATGTTCATTATGTTTTTAAAATGAAATAACGTAAAAAAGGCCATTCTTGGGCAAATGATTCTAATGTGCCATGATTAAAGGGTTATGATTAAATAAATTCTGTGCACCATATTTCCAATACAAATAAAAAAAATTTTTCAAATCATCTCAGAAGCTTTAAATAGTTTTTCCTAATTCAAAAAATTCTATTTTTTATTCTTAAGTGTTTTCTATCTAGTAATTTTATATTATGTATCTTAATTTCAACATCTAAAGCCCCAGTCTTCTGAATCTGTTATTTGTTTTTAATGCTATTTGTTACTCATATGACTTATAACTAAAAGAAAAAAGACTGATAAATCAGACCACGTTAAAATCAATAATTTTATTTATTAAAAAAGTCATTAAGAAATTAAAAGTAAAGATTTAGAGGGAAGGAAGTTTTTTGCATTCATGTGTCTGATTCAAGATATATCCAGAGTATAAAAAAATCAGCCACCTACAAATCAAAAAGATAATGACAAACCATTAGATAATTGGGCACAGAACTTGAACGGGTACTTCACAAAAGAGAGTTTCCACTACTATATACAAAATAGATAAACAACAAGGACCTACTGTATAGCACAGAGAACTATATTCAATATCTTATAATAACCTATAATGGAAAAGAATCTGAAAAAGACTATATATATATATCTGAATCACTTTGCTGTACACCTGAAACTAACACAACATTGTAAATCAACTATACTTAAATTAAAAAAAAAAAAAGAAAGTTGAATGCCACCTCACCATACACAACATCAACTTATACTTCCACAGATATATCAACCTTGGAATATTATTTTCCTTATCACTGATATCAAGAATGTCAATCACTTAAAATTGAATGTTAGCTCTTTTCTCTCTCAATTTCCATTTCCATAAAATTTTTATGGAAATTTCATTTCTCTTTATGAGTTACCATTCACTATAATTTACTTGCAAGTGCTTTTTATTGTCTGGATGTTATGAAAAAATGAAAGAGTAACTATTGTAATACCTATGATATGGTGTTTCTCTTTTCTCTTACCTGATGATTTCCAGGCAGCAGGTTTGGCTTTTTGTTTGGTTTTGGGTCAGTTTTCAATAAATTTCCATGCCTATGAAAAACATTAAAGAAATAAAGGGGCAAAAAAGAGAGAGGTTCCAAATGGTCAATAAGCCTATAATAAGGTGTTTAACATCATTACAATTCAGGGAAATTAAAATTAAAATTAAATATCATTACACACCTGACACATGGCTAAAGTAAAAAAGACAGGTAGTACCAAGTGTTAGCAAGCATGTGGAATTCCCATACATGGCTGCTGAGAGTGTAAATTGATGCAACCTCTTTGGAAAAATTCGGCAGTATCTACTGAAAATAAACTTGTGCATGCGCTATGACCCAGAAATTCCACTCCCAACAGAAATTACACCCAACATGGACTTACATACTACCAAATGTGAAATAGATAGCTAGTGGGAAGCAGCCGCATAGCACAGGGAGATCAGCTCAGTGCTTTGTGACCACCTAGAGGGGTGGGATAGGGAGGGTGGGAGGGAGACACAAGAGGGAGGAGATATGGGGATATATGTATATGTACAGCTGATTCACTTTGTTATAAAGCAGAAACTAACACACAATTGTAAAGCAATTATACTCTAATAAAGATGTTAAAAAAAACTTAAAAAAAGAAAAAGAAATGTATACATATATGCACTAAAAAGCATGTACAGAGAATCTTCATTGCATTATAGCATTATCCTATACTATCATTATGTTAGGAATCTTCATAATAGCATTAACTCAATATAATAGTTCCAAGAATCCATCAACATTAGAATGGAAAAGTAAACTGTGGTACATCCATACACCAGGGCAATGAAAATGAAGTACTGTGACACATACAACAACATGGATTAATCTCAATAATGTTGAAAGGCAAGAAGCCAGACACAAGAATACATGTGGTATATTCCATTTATATAAAGTTGAAGAATGGGCAAAACTAATCTATGGTGTTAGAAGTCAGAACACTGATTAACTTTGAAAAGGGAGTAGAGACTGGGAGAAAGAACAGAGGAATAGGTTTTTGAAATACTGGTAATGTTCTATTTCTTGATTTGGTTACCTTGTGTGTTTATGTGGTACATATATACAATGGAATATTACTCAGCCATAAAAAGGAACGAAATTGGGTCATTTGCAGATATGTGGGTGGACCTAGAGACTGTCATACAGAGTGAAGCAAGTCAGAAAGAGAAAAACAAATGTCATATATTAAAACGCATATATGTAGAATCTAGAAAAATGGTATAGATGATCTTATTTGCAAAGCAGAAATAGAGACACAGACATAGAGATCAAACACGTGGATACCAAGGGGGAAAGGGGGGATGGGATGAATTGGGAGATTTGGATTTACATATATACACTATTGATACCATGTATAAAATAGATAACTAATGAGAACCTAATGTATAGCACAGGGAACTCTACCCAGTGCTCTGTGGTGACCTAATGCAAAGGAAATCCAAAAAAGGGGGGATATATGTATATGTATAGCTGATTCATTTTGCTGTACAGTAGAAACTAACACAACATTGTAAAGCAACTATACTCCAATAAAAGTTAATTTAAAAAATTATTGAGCAATGTACTTATTACTTGTGGACTTTACTATATGTATTCATTCATCTTCAGTAAAAAATTTACTTGTAAAAACAACCTGTATGTTCTCTATTCTAGAGTTAGATGCTAACTTACATAATTTTTTTTCAATTTTTAAAATGGCTCAAATTGGCCTTTGTGGGGTATATTCCATATAACATCAAGTGTTTGTCAAGAAGTGTACTAAATATTTTGCATTCGCTATCTTATTAAATCTCCTCAGTAATCCTGTAAGTTACAAATTACGTCCCTTAGGTATATGAAGAGTTAAACTCAGAGAAACTAGTTTTTTGCCCAAGATCACACAACTAGGAGTATAGCTATACTCTCCTACCCTGACAATATCTAAAGCTACAAGTTAATTTTAGAGCAGAAACAGTTTTCAAATTGGAGTCTTAGGCATGGAAGACATAGTTAAATCATTTAACCTAGGTGTCTTTATTTACTAGCTATAGTATAAATTACCTTCAACAAGCAGAGCAGTGCCACTACCTTTTTTCCTGAGTTTTTGAGTTCCTGTGAATAGAGGGAAAAGTCATAAACAACCACTATTAATACTAAATATTTCCTTTGAACATGTTCACCTGAATTGCTTTCTAAATGCTTGGAAAATTAACATTCATCTCTCTGTATCTGTTGTTGACCAAAGAATTCCAACCAATCCCTGGACATCTGAGGCTGTGATAAATACTTGCTACTGTTTGTCTTTTGATAGCTTATACAGGGAGGCAAACTGCCTAACACTCCAAAGGGATACTACTATGAAACATATTGTCTGACATTACATTAAACAGCTTGAAAATACCATGACCATTGATGCAAGGTTGTTGTTAAAGTATCTTAGAATCAATGAAAGAAATTAATAAATAGAAAACCCAGTCCTAAAAGAGCTCTTCTTATGGTTTTCTAGTTAAGAAAAAATAAATTAACACTCTCAGCAGGAGCGAAAGCAGTAGATTGTGTGGGATTCTCTTGAAAATGAAGACTTCACTCCCAATGTTAATTTAATTTGCATACACGTCTAGGGAAGTCATTTATCACCTTACTATGCATATACCTTGAATAATATTTATACTTCTGTATAAGCATTTAATAAAATATACCTCTATCTCTGGACCACCAATTCAGAATCAGTTAATAAAGACAACAATTGAAGGAAAATTTCGATAAGAATTTAGTATAACCCCTTCACATACCTTAGGGACATTAGTGTTATGATCAAAGACTGATAACAAGGAAGTTCTGGTTGTATTTATCCACTTCTTGTGCTATTTATGACGTCCTGAGCATCAATTCTTTGATTCACATAATGCAAGTTACCAGTATGCTGACTCCATTTTCAGTAGTCATGAGTTTGGGGAGCTCAGGTAACAAAAAGAAGACTAAACCTGATTTGCCTTACAGAATCTGAGCTATATTATTGACGTCAACGTGAACTAGGGTATAAGTATGGATAGCTTAGCTCTAGAATGGATGTGCTGGGCAAATAATTATATCAGAAAGTGAGAACCACTCCGCCATCTTACTGTTGACTGTTGCACCCCTAACCCGGACTTGCTGTTGGGAGGCCTCTTCTTTCTTGCCCTCTTCATGCCCCTGTGAGCTCTCAGCTCTGTGTTGCTCCTTGCTGAGAGGACAGAAGAGTCCAGTCTTTACTAGACATCGTAGTGTTTTGGTTTCCTCACTCGTGTAAATTAAGTCCTTCTGTCCTTGCCCTGATATCCTGACTAATAATAGATCAGACTACTAAAATCACTTCACTCTTTCATTAAGAAAATGTGAAGACCAAATATTTGAAGACCAGAGGGGTTGCAGATGTTTACTAGATAAACAGCAGAAAAAAGAAAAAGGGCTGTGACTCTGCTGCCAGCAGAACAGTGTAACAGTTAAGAGGGACTTGGACTGCGGGGGTTCAAGCCCCCATACCTCCGCTCACTACCAGTGAGACTGGGAAACTACTTAACCTCTTGAATCCTCAGTGTTTTTGCCCATGAAGTAAGAATAACACCTAATTCCTAGGGGGGGATGTAAGGATGAGAAGCAATCCTATAACTACAATGCTTATTAATTATAATATTTATATAAGTATAATTATGTTATATATTATAATATAATATCTACCATTATAAATATATTTAATAATTAATATATATATTACATTTTATATAATGTATTATTATTATATTTTATATAAGTATATGTAAGTATAATTATAGTAATTATTTTCATTTCAATTATAATGCCTAGCACATTTAAAATACCCACATTTAAAGTTGAACACCTTTAGGTCTGTTTAGCAGCCCCCTCCCCCTTCATCTGGGAAGCACATGATTGGAGCACGTGATTTGAACACAGCCAATCAGAATGTCTGAACCCCCGTCACCGTGATTAGCCTAGGCTGGGCAAGGGACTGAGTTGAGTCAGTTACTCGAGATCTTTTTTGTTCCTCCTTATCAATATAGTAGTTGCTTACTATAGCTTTTATCATTACTAAGTTTACTTAATATATGCCATAATGATAAGTAATTAGTCCACATGTTTATAGAAAATTCTGGTAAATAATAGTGAAGTAGCTTATGACGTTGTATATGTTAAAGGGGGAAAGAATGGGAAAGTGGGTCCAGTAGTAAAGTGAACATTAGTTTCTAATGGTTCTATGATCCCATATATTTCCTTTCTATTCCTTAAGCTGGTTGGAGTAAGAGCTCTGTCACTCACATTCAGAAGAGTCCTGACTAATATTAAGAAATAATTGGAGTCTTCCATGTCCAGAGACGTTGTTCAGTGGGCTCTGGGAGCAGCGCCCAGGGCAGCTTAACCGTAAGAGCTTTGTGAAATTGAGCTGAGGCCAGAGTTGGGTCCTTAATAAAACCATAACACTCTGGTCAGTTGGGGCAAATCAAATTTTGGGGGTGATTCTAACAACTTTTACAAGTCAGAGTCGATAAATCTCAAATGCCTGGATGATAGGATAATTGATAGTAGAGCTAAGACGTTGCAACCTCTTCCCAGCACCCCTGCTCTTGCTGCAGACCTCCGCTCGCAAGGCAAATTGTCCTCTTTGATCAGAGAATTCATCATTTTGTTTAGAGTCCCTTGGTGTTCCTGACAGAAGCTTTAAAATTCTGCCTCAATTAACTAGAACATACTGTTTCACAGCTACTTAATTTTAAATCTCATTAATATTTTGCATTTATTACCTGAAGCTTTAAACAAAAATATAAATTCTAACTCTAGTTTTAAAAAATTTAGTCATAAAACAGTTTGAACTGATGAGCTGATTGACTTACATGAAGAATTTTAAACCTCCTGAATTTTCTTTCTGTCCAATTTTACCCAGTGGTGATCGTCTTCATCCAATCAGCCTTCGGTAGTTCATTATGTAAACCAAGCTTCCAGAAAATCTGATGTCCTAATGATAATGAGACTGGTCAGTGACATTTAATTATGTCTTTATCCTTTATCCAGTTTTCTGTCATCCCTTCCCCATCCCCTCACCGCCACTCGTCATCCCAATAGCTGGTCCATTCATGTTTTGTCTCTAGGGCAGAAAATTGCCTGTATTAGAAAATGCTTTAAGTAGCCATGGGCTCTGGGCTCCCAGCTGCCATTTGAGTAAATAATGCTTTTTTAATAAAAAGATCAGCAAGTTGAAGGTCACATTATAACGATTTACTTTAGTCTTAATATGATCAGCCATCAGAGATGGAGTTAGCAGTGAGATTTGGATAAAAAAGATTCACAATTCTGATTTTCATCTGTGCTCCTTGGCAACACTTCCTGAGAACAGTGTGAATGAAATTCCAAGACTAAATAGCCAATGGCATAATACACTTTCCAGCACGCTGAGAAACAGAGAGTGAAGAAAATTAAATCTCCAAAGGTTTCCCATGAAAGATTTCATAAATTATTTTCTAGTACAAAAATGAGGTTGAAAATAGCTCTCATAACATTTTTTATACTTGTACCAGGTTTAAAACTATGACAAAAATCCAAAACCATGTGGGCATTGATACATAATATACTTAAATATGAATGAATAGAATTTTAATTATAACTAAATGTATTGAATACTTACTATTTGGCAGGCACAAGACTGAGTGCCTTACAGGAGTTAGCTCATTTAATTCTCACGGTATCCCCAAAGCAATAGTTACTATAAGGTCCATTTTACAGATGAGAAACTGAGGCTTATGGGTTAAGGAACTTGCCGGGACCTGCCTAGTGCAAGGGCTTCAGGGCAGTTTTGTTGGCTTCAGAGCCTGGACAGTACTGACAGTGCGGTTCCATGGAAACCTTAATTTATTTGCTTTTTTTCTCTCTAGATACCCTTATGTTTATTACTTCCCATGAAACACAAGTAAAAAAAAAAAACTTGTTCAGTATGCACGCATTTATTTTTTAATGTATTATTTTGAAATCATTATAGTGTATTAGGGTCCTCCAGAGAAACAGAACAAATTGGAGATATATGTATATATATCTCCAGGACATATATATATATATATATCTAGAACAATGTGGGGTTAGGGGCACCAATGCCCCCATGCAGTAAAAAACCCGTGTATAACTTTATAGTCAGCCCTCCATATCTGCGGTTCTGCTTCTAAGGATTCACCCAAACACAGATCATATAGTGCTGGAGTACATATTTATTGAAAAATATCTCCTTATGAGTGGACCTATGCAGTTCAAACCTGTCATGTTCAAGGGTCAGCTGTATATGGATATACATAAAAATTTACATATGTATCTCTCTCTCTCTGATTTCTTATTTAAAAAAAATGGCTCATGTGATTATGGAGGGTGAGAAGTCCTCCAACCTGCTGTCTGCAAGCTGGAGACCCAGGAAAGTCAGTGATATCATCTAAGAACCAGGGGGCCCATAGCGTATAAGTCCCAGTGAGGACAGGGGAATACTGGTATCCCAGCTCAAGTAGTCAGGCAGAGAGAGTGAATTGCCCCCTTCTCTGCTTTTTTGTTCTATTCAGACCCTCAGTGAAGTGGATGATGCCCACACACTGGGAAGGACAATCTACTAAGTCCACTGCTTCAAATGCTAATCGCATTCAGAAACAACCCACAGACACACCCAGAAATCATGTTTAACCTGGGCATTCTGGGTCCCAGTCAATTTAACACATAAAATTAACCATTTCATAGAGATACACAGCAATTTGCCACTCCACCCACCACACACACACAAAGTACATAGGGAGGTGGTTACACTCTTCACCCAGCCTCTGCCAGTGGTAGCGTCTTGTGTAACTGTAGTACACTGTCCAAACCAGGAAATTGACATTGGTACATTCCACGTAGTCTATTCTGATTCTGTCAGTTTTTTAAGCACTCTTTGTTCACCATAGTTTGTTATAAGTTTGTGATGCCTTCCATTAAATAGAAGTCCTCAATTTTGTCTGGATAAATATTTCAGCCTTTTTTAAGAGCAGCTCTTACTTTTATGACTTGCTTACAAAGACTTTCTCCACCAATAAATTATGAAAATATCTTTTAATATTTTATTTTTAAAAAATTTTTATTGGAGTATAGTTGCTTTACAATTTGTGTTAGTTTACACTGTACAGCAAACTGAATCAGTTATACATATACATATATCCCCTCTTTTTTGGATTTCCTTCTCATTTAAGTCACCACAGAGCAGAGTTCCCTGTGCTATATAGTAGGTTCTCATTAGTTATCTATTTTATACATAGTATCAATAGTGTATATATGTCAATCCCAATATCTCAATTCATCCCACCCTGCCCCCTTTCCCCCTTGGTATCCATACTTTTGATCTCTACGTCTGTGTCTGTATTTCTGCTTTGTAAATAAGATAATCTATTCCCATTTTTTCAGATTCCACATATATGTGTTAATATACGATATTTGTTTTTCTCTTTCTGACTTACTTCACTCTGTATGACAGTCTCTAGGTCCATCCGTGTCTCTACAAATGACCCAATTTCGTTCCATTATAATATTCCATTCTATATATGTACCACATCTTCTTTATCCATTCCTCTGTTGATGGACATTTAGGTTGCTTCCATGCCCTGGCTATTGTAAATAGCACTGCAGTGAATATAGGGATGAATGTGTCTTTTTGAATTATGGTTTTCTCAGGGTATATGCTCAGCAGTGTGATTGCTGGGTCATATGATAGTTCTATTTTTAGTTTTTTAAGGAACCTCCATACTGTTCTCCATAGTGGCTGTATCAATTTACATTCCCACCAACAATGCATGAGGGTTCCCTTTTCTCCACACCCTCTCCAGTATTTATTGTTTGTAGATTTTTTGATGATGGCCATTCTGATTGGTGTGAGGTGATACCTCATTGTAGTTTTGATTTGCATTTCTTTAATAATTAGCGATGTTGAGCATCTTTCCATGTGTTTGTTGGTCATCTGAATGTCTTCTTTGGAGAAATGTCTATTTAGGTCTTCTGCCCATTTTTTGACTGGGTTGTTTTTTTGATATTGAACTGCTTGAGCTGTTTGTATATTTTGGAGATTAATCCTTTGTCAGTCTCTTCATTTGCAAATATTTTCTCTCATTCTGAGGGTTGTCTTTTTGTTTTGTTTATGGTTTCCCTTGCTGTGCAAAAGCTTTTAAATTTCATTAGGTCCCATTTGTTTATTTTTGTTTTTATTCTCATTACTGTGGGAGGTGGGTCAAAAAGGATTTTGCTACAATTTATGTCAAAGAGTGTCCTGCCTATGTTATCTTTTAATGTTTTCTTTTGGTATTTTTTTTCGAATTTACTTTTTGTATAGTGTGAGCAGAATCTAATTTAATTTTCCCCCCAAATGTATAGCCAGTATAAGTATCATACTTTAACAAGGAAATGCTACTGATGGGAGCTTACGGAGCATGAATGGCTTAAGTCCATCATGGTCCTGTGCAGTTCCCTAACCCACACGCTTCTGGAGACCATGCAGGTATCACAACTGTGTGATGAAGTCAGCGGTAAGTCAATAAAAATTGGTTTATACAATAAACAGGTGATTAATGTCTCTCCTAAAAGCATTCCATTTTAATTTTTTAACATCCACTTAAATTTTTTAACATAACTTTCTGTCCAAACACATCTGTGGTCTCTAAATGTCCACTTTTGGTCTGGTGCAGAGAATGCGGTAGAATCAAAAATCTCTCCAAGCTTCACCATGTGTTAACTTTAAGACTATGAGCAAATTACTTAATCTCTCAGAAGTTCAATTTCCTCATTCTGTAAAAGAAATAACAATACTTCCCCACAGGGTTGGACTAATTATTACAAGCAATAATATGCATAAAATACTATATATAGTGCCTTGTAAATGATCTTTGCTCAATAAATATTAATGGCATTTAAACAATAACTTATTTAGGGAGGGAAATACTGTATCTTTTGATCTATATAGAGTCCCCCCACCTTTTTTTAGCAAAAAAAAGAGAAAATACTTTTTATTGTTTGAATTTCACATTTTTTTGTTTTGGTGGACACGGTGATGTCACCATCTTTTGATAAAGGCCCCTTTTAACCCATTGTATTCAGGCAGCTAGAAACTTTGTAAATAAAAATTTATTTATGGGCTCTCACGTATAGCACTGTTTTGAGTACTATCTGGGGAATACAAATAATTATCAGAGGTAGTCCTTGTTCTTGATAAGCTTACAGTCTGATTAGGACACAGACACTGTAGAGTAAAGACCTTTTTTTTTCCCATCCAACACCTCTTCTTACTCTGTGAGGACTTGACCACCCCACTCTCAATTCATGTGTTGGATTGGGGTTTACCTAGAAGTAGGCATATATGTCCCAGGCCTGGCCTTTTGGAGAGTTTCACTTTCCAACTACTGTGATTGCTTCAAATCTGGGTTTCGGACCCAAGTCAGTTAACTGAATTCTGAGATTTTTGCTAGAGCTATTGCAAAAGAAAATCTTTGAATGAATAGTTATGCTAGCAAAATTTAAGCCTGAAGCTACCCATGGGTCATCTCACAAAAAACAAACAACAAAAAATGCCTGAGAAGAAAGCCAGTGTAGAAGGTAGCAAAATTGAGACACGAAAGGAAGAGACCAAGGTTGATACTATCATTGGAGCCTCTGAATTCAGCTTTGTCTGTGTGTTCATCCCTTGAACTTCCTAGTTACCTTTTTGGTTTATGCTAGTTTAAGCTTTGTTTTTATTAATTGCAAGAGTTGTGACCATATAGGAATAAAATACAGATATGAAAGATATGCAAGGAAGCTTACAAAGCAAAATAAACTATCAATCATTTTCTTGGGAAACCTGAAACTCCATTTCTCTTTCTAGGCATAACTGTTCCAAGTTTGGTTCATCAAACTAGGGAGGAGTTTTGGGAGGAGATCATAGGCCTTGGTACAATTTTTAAAAGTATCCTTAGAAATTGAGGTTCCATTGACTCTTAATGATAATGGAACTCAAGATTCAATGTAGAGGAATTTTATTTCTTACGAGTAGCTTGTATTATGTATCCTACAGTTTCAGCATATTTCCTTGTGGGAGAAGTACTGAAATGGACTTAACAAAAATAGGGAGACAGAGAATTCATTTAGGTGTAAGGACTGAGACTTAGTTGGGTAATGTATGGCAGGAACCGTCCTGGAGTAGGACTGCCCTACAGAAGGAGCTTTCTTCTGCTGCTCCTGTTGCTTCCTCCCTTTCACTGGGAATATCTTTGGGGCAAATCTGGAAATCTCTGCCTGCCCAACAGATCTCCTGCCACAGAGCTCAGCAACTCTTGCTTCAAGAAACGACATCTTTACATTAAGACAATTACATTAAGACCTATAATTGTGTTTACTTTTTATTTTATTTTTTATATTATGGTCATGACATTTTATTTTATTTTATTTTATTTGGTCGTACTGCACATCATGTGGGATCTTAGTTCCTTGACAAGGGATCAAACTCGGGCCCCCTGCAGTGGAAGTGTGGAGTCTTAACCACTGGACCACCAGGGAAGTCCCTATAACTGTGCTTAAAATGGACACTAGAATCCATAAACCAAGGGCATTTTTGTCCTTGAGATCAGTTAATAAAACTTTCCAGCCAAGAAGTAAGGCACAGAACTGGCAAGTTCTAATCCAAGTAAAGTACAATAGAAGGGGCGATGGAATGTGGAATATGGAGGAGGACCAGTCATGGCAGCATCTGGCTTCCTGGGACTACACAAGAGGTGTGCGAGAACAAGGGCATCAAGAACCTGGCTGATCTAGGCTTGAGTTGTGGCCCTATTGCTTACCTTGGCAGTTCCTAGGCGCTCAGTATCCTCCTCCTTAAGGGGGGTAATAAAAATACCTACCTCAAATGATGTAAGAACATTTGATAAGGTATGGGCCACAGACCACGGAGCATGAGCGTATGCATTGATGTTCAATGTATGTTAGCTGTTATCACGTCATCTTCATCACCACTGTTGTTGATTGGTTTTATTACAATAGGAAAGATAGATGCTTTAAGGAAAGCAGCACGACTCACTTCCCAGGTTTGCTTCAGGCAAGTATGTTCTGTTAGAGCAACACTGTCCACTGGAGACCTGATGGGGGCTGGGTAAGGAACGTAAAAGCTATGTATGCTCTGGACTTCAGTAATTCTAGAAGAATTAGAAGAGAGAATCCTACCACAGGGAAACAAATGTCTGCTATCGAAAAGAGTTCCATACAATGCAAGGGAATTAGCAGCCTTATTCTTTTTTCCTTATCACTATAAGCACATACTAGATTATAAATATCAACAATATCTGACTGCTTTATCAGGTCCAAATAAATGAATGTTTCTATCGCTAGCAGTTTTCCTCTTTCCTTGAATCACAAATGCTGCAATTAACAGAGCATCTCACTGTGAACACTGTATGTGCTTAATCACACTCTGTGGGTCTCTATAGTCCCCAAACACCCAGACAAAATATAAAACATCCAGTCCATGGTTTATTAACAAAACCCAAATATCAGGAGACCTGGAAGCATTGACGTGTGGTCCTGTGGAGTCAGAATATTTAGATGCCAGGGTGGGGATTTCCCCTCTCTTGTTGCTTAGAAAACAGCACAAACCCAACCAGGGTCCAGACCCTGAGTCCCAGAGAATCCACTTAGCTTCTATATTCAGATGGTTTTCAACAGAATTCTTTATATTTGTATCAAAGTGCAGCATAGGAAAATGAACACAGGTTTGGAGTCATGCAGACTTGGGTTTGACTTTATTTTATGCACTTACTAAACATGTGAGGTCTTATCACGGCTCTTTGAACTCATTTGTCTCATCTGCAAGGCGGAGATGATCATCTGTGCTGTGGCCAGGGGAAGTGAGCGTCATATCAAGGCACTGTGATCTCTATGTAGAACCCTAGGAGAACTGGGGGGAGGAGGCGCTTTTCCTCACAGGAAAGGGTAGAGTAGGGGAGTGGCAACTAGGAGAATCAAGTATTAGTAAAAAAATTGTTTTGAAAATGACCCCAATATTTCTATATCAAGTATTGTTAAATAAATCATGGCAGAGCCATTCGATATACTATTGAATTGTGGTACAGCTATTTAAAAGAGTGAGGTAGGTCTAGATATATTGACATGGAAAATTGTCCAAAAATATAAGGTTAGGCCAATAAAGTAATTTGCAAAAAAAATATTATATTATGATCCCATCTGTATTAAAAAATACCCATCAAACTGTCAATAGTAGTTTTTACTAGGAAGAGAGGGTTACTCGGGAATTTCACTGTCTATAATACTGATTTTAGAAATGATGGACTTTATCACATTGGACACGTATAATTTTTGATATAAGGAAATATAAAGATTCACCTTAAAAATTGCAACCTTTCCAATCAATGAAGAAGAAAAAGCCATTGGAGAATTTTAAGCAGCAAAGTAATATTTCACATTTAAAAGGATCATTATGTTGACAGTAGATTGTAAGAGGGAAGACAGTGACAGCATGACCAGTCGTGAGTTTATAGAAATAATTGAGGCAAGAAATGGTAGTGGCTTGGAACCAGGGTTACAGGAGAAGGAGTAGGGTGAAGTGAGTGGGTCTTTGTCTTGGTCTGTTCAGGCTGCTATAATAAACTACCACACACTGGGTGGCTTGTAAACCACAGAGATTTATTGCTCATGGTTCTGGAGACTGGAAGTCCAAGATCATAGTGCCAGTCTGGTAGGGTTCTGGCAAAGGCCCTCTCTGGGTTGCACACTTCTCACTGTATCCTCACGTGGCAGAAGGGGTTAGGGAGCTCTGTGGGGTTTTTTGATTGTTTTGTAAAAACACCGATCCCATTCATGAGGGCTCCATCTTCATGACTTAAGCACATCCATAAGGCGCCACCTCGTAATATCATCACAATGGCTGTTAGGATTTCAACATAAGAATTTTAGGGGGACACAAACATTCAGACCATAACAGACCTGTATATGTTTTGAAGGTAGAGAAAATAGAGTTTGGTAATGAATTGAATCTGCAGTGTGAGAAAAATAGAGGCGTCAAGGATAATTCCAAGTATTTCTGGTCTGAGCAACTGGACGGAAGGAATTGTCCCACGAGAGTTTTCTCTTGCCTTCCATGCACTATCTTTTTCTGGTTTTCCTCCTTCTCCTGTGCATATTTTTTTCTTGGTAGTATGTGGGCTTCTGGTTACGATGCCCAACCAGTCAGTATATAAAGTACATTTTTTCCCCT
This sequence comes from Eschrichtius robustus, assembly GCF_028021215.1. NCBI lineage: Eukaryota > Metazoa > Chordata > Mammalia > Artiodactyla > Eschrichtiidae > Eschrichtius > Eschrichtius robustus. Next base: position 101,507,922 of record NC_090831.1, on the reverse strand, counting down.
GGGTTTCTTGAGATACAATTGACGTGTAACACTGTGGAAGTTTAAGGTGTAAAACGTGATTTGATATACGTATATATTGCAACATGATTAAAGTACAATTTTGGATCAGATGTGTAAATTACCATCAGAGGGAAGAGGAAAGAAGAAGCACCAGACAAGAACATCTTGAAGGTTCACTCCCTTTAAGAGAAGGTCACTTTGATAGGGAAATCAAAGGATGACTTCATAGACCACAGCAAGACTGAGAAAACCCACCAAGGGAATGAAACACTGGAGTGAACTCTTAGAGCAGATAGTTCAGGAAAATTGGTGGTTATCATAAGCTTTGGATAGTCTCCAACTTGAATTCATGTGGCTGGAGCATATTTGCATTACTTTCTGTCTTTGTACTGCGAGTTTGTTAAAGTTTATTGTGACTTATGTATTTGAACAGTTTTCCTTTGGATTAATCTAATTTCAAGGTTAAACATTCGTTGGTGTTGTTACACACAATTTACTTTGAGTCAGCACTTTTGAATTGTAATGCTCATTTATACACATATTTTGTTTCTTCACTTACAAACATTTGGTGCAGAAATGTTAGTTTTTAGCATTGACTTGAGGATTAGGATGTGATTTTACCTGATTGAAGTATTTTGTTCTTGATTAACTCCTGTAACTTAAATATTTACTTTACTGCTGTGCACTAGTCTCAATTTCAATTGAAAAATCAACTTTAAAAGATAAAATCTGGTGCCGTCCAGTGGTGAAATTGTGAATTGCTGCATAAGAGCAATTGTGAGGAGAATTTCATGTTGAAACTGTAAACTAGTTCCTTATTATACCCTACAATTCACAGAGACACCAATAACTATAAAAGAAAAATGGCGTTAAGTTTGGAATTACATTTAACTACAACATGATGTAATATAGAAAAAATATTGAATTAAGAGAAGGGAGACAAATGTTCTGAAGTTGCTTCATTTATAAAATGGGCCTATGTTGCCTACATTATGTCTGAGAGCTGGAAAACGTATATTTTTTTAAGATCTAAATTGCAAATACATATTATACTTTGGCATCAACTGCATTAGACAAATAAGATTTTTATATTACACTATGTTAAATAAAATCTTTATATTCGTGTATTTGGAAAAAATTTTTTAACGTTTTGTTCAAGTTACAAGAGCCTTGCAAAAGTCTGAAATTTTCAGTTGTTCACAGGAAAAATATGAGACCCATCTCTCCAGGGGCCAAAATGAAGAGTGAAAATCCTCACTGTGTAGGAAACTCTCTGCCTGCTGACAAATGCATTTTGTTCAAGTACCAGGAAGTTCTTGGTCATCCAGGTTGAGGAACAGCCATACGTATTAAAAACACTTTTTTTGAATGAGACGACCTGGTTAGGACTTGTATTATAGGTTCAGCTGTTGAAAGACATTCAGTAATAACAGTGGTTTGAATAAGATAGAGGTACAGATCTCTCTCATGTTAAAGTCTGAGTAGGCAATTTAGAACTGTGTAGCTGTAGTTCTACAATCATCCAGGACCCTGACTCCTTCTATCTGTGGCCTTGAACATGCAGGTTCCATCTCATAATCTCTGATGGCAAACGAGGCAAACGGGTAGAGAATTCTCAGGACTAGTTTTATGTTTCAAGTCTTACTCTGTTGCAGAGTCCCTTTTCTATGGAAAGTTCTGTTCCTGATGGAATATCTGGTACAAAAATAATATCAATATACTCTCCTATGAATGGAACATACACCAATAACATGAACTACCATTTTACACATTTGTTTTTACATACATCCTAACATTTTCAATTGTTAGCTATCTTTAAATAACTCGATTACATTTAAATGGCTAAAACTTTGTTTTTATCATTTGAAGATCTCAGGCAGAGGTCATTTTATTGTTGGAGAGACTCTTCGGAAACCATAACCTTCTCTACTATGGCCAACACCTAGGATATTCTGGGGTGTCTGGAAGTTCTATATCCTCCTAAAGGGATTCTTTTCACCACTCGCCTTTCCTCTTTACACGTTCTTGTATACCAGGTACCCTGGACTGTTGCAAAGCCAGTTGTATTGGGAACCTCAGAATCTTGATGAAATCCAGTTTGACCATGAAGTTGTCTCAATGTCATCTTTGTGCTCCATGTAGGATTTACTTACAGGGTCGTGCTTCCCAATTTTACAAGCAAGCTGACTCGTGGATTACTTAGAACATTTTCAATCTGGGGGCCCTCAACCATAGGCCTGCCTGTCCAAGTTCCGTAACTCTAGCTCTAGCTCTGGGCAATAACCTCACATAGAGAAAGGTGACTGATAAAATGGGTGAGGGTAGGTCTCTGAAAACTGAAGGGGGGCTGGTGAAGAGTCACTGCTGGTGACCTATGAGTCCAGGAGTCCTCTTAGTGAGTTAAAAAATAGGAATTTAGTAATATCTTTAAAAAACACCTGCTAGAGCCTATACTTTCTTTGTATCTCAGATTTCTACTTTTGGAGCCAAAAGTTATTTTTCTTCTGTTATAGTAATTAAAATGAATCCCAGCAGGGAGAACTATTGAATATTTGCATAAAATTGGACAGATTCTTTAAGAAGTGTCTCAAAGGAATCCCTTAATACAGTGTGCAGGATGTGTATCCCACTGGGGTGCTATAAAATGATGCTGCATGTTAGGGGAACACCTACCCCCACTCCTCATGTTTTCTTAGAAGGAAGGGCATTTCCTCCTCACTCCCAAGGAGGAAAAGGTTCAAGAGGGACCTTTGCTCTCTTCTTCCTCTGAGAAGAGGATTGACTTACCTGACCAGTGGCTTTTAACGAAGAATATGCGTCATCCAATTTGGAGTTGAATATGTTTGGCTCTGCCCCTTCACATTCTCTCCTTTTCAGATCTGCTTGTGCAAAAAGGAGTTGGGTCCAGGTCCTCTGTCCACAGGGCAGCATACTGAAACAGACTCTGTCCTTCACTTATGTCTGCTTAAGCTCCAGTGATTCTACCACATTTTTCTAGTCCTGTCACACTCCTACTCTTGTTGATTAATACTTCATTCTTCTCCTTTCTTATCAAACTTCCAACCCTTCCCTCCCCAAACCACATTATCAGCTGATGATCCTGCTTCTTTCTTTGCTGAGAAAATAGAAGTAATTACCAACGGATTTCCACAGGACCCCACTACCTAATCTACTAAAGCATCGTACCTAAACCCGTGCGACTGTCTTCTACCCCTTGAAGGAGATGAACAGCCTATGTTCCCATCTGAGGCCAATCTCTCCTCTTGTGTCCTGGATTCCATTTCTTTCTCACCTTCCCAAGGGTATTGCTCTAGCAATTCTCCCCTTCTCTCTTGATAATTAATCTGTATGGTTCTACTTAATTATTCACATTAGCATATAACATGCTATAATATTTCTCATCTAAAAAAGTTTCCCTGGATCCCATATCTCCCACCTGCTTCCACCATTTCTCTGCTCCCCTTGACAGCAAAATTTTTCAGAAAGGTAGTGAACCTGAGCAGGACCATCTGGGTCCCTCCTGAGTACCAAAGCCTTCCTGTGCCCTCCATTTCTTGTTTGTAGGAAAAGGCTTCAGCCTTCTAGACCTTCCCTGAGTTCCAAAGGTCAGGTTCAAACAGTTACTAATTAGAGAAGAGAGGGAATGCAGAAAAAAAGGAGGAACAGTCAAGAAACAATAGTGCAGAGACAAAGCAGGGTCCTGGTTCCTCCTCAGGGGATATACCTTAACAATATATCTTTGAGTTCCTTTGCAGAAACTAAGGCCGCCACCCGGGTGGAGGATGGTAACTTCATGCTGAGCACAAGATTCCTGGAGCACCGCCCTGTTACCTCACCACCAAACAATCAGAAGAAAGTCACACACCCTGCAGCCCTCGCCTCAAATTTTGCCTATAAAAACAATTTCCTGAAAACCATTGGAGAATTCATGTTTCTGGAGCATGAGCTGCCCATTCTCCTTGCATGGCCCTTCAATAGACCTTTCTCTGCTCCAAATTCTGACGTGCAGTTTGTTTGGCCTCACTGTGTATCAGGCACATGAACTTGCCTTTAACAGCCTTTTCAGTCTGCACTTCCCCTCCTCCCATTTTCTCATGAATCTGCTCAAGTCAGGCGTTTATCCCCATCACTCTACTTAAAGTTGTTCCACTCAAAGTCAGAAATGACCTCTCCTATTCCTAAATCCAGTGGTATATTTAAGTCCTCATCTATCTCCATCTATCAGAAGCATTTACCACTACTTTCTCTACCTTACTGGTTGCGTCTTCTTAGTTTCCTTTGATGGATCCTCTTCATTTTTCCAACTCTTTTTCCTCTATCATTTTCCCAGTGCCAGATTGCTTTTCTTCTCCTTCTACATTCACTCCCTAGGTGATTTTATCCATTTCCATGGCTTAAGTTATCTACGGTACTTAAATATTAAGTACTTAAATTTGGGATGACTTCCAGATTTTTATCTTCAGTCAAACCCTCCCACCTGGGGGCTTCTCACCATCTTAGACTTGTAAATCCGGGTCCTCACCTGACACCTCCATCTAGATGTCTAGTAGGCATTTCAAAATAACATCATTATAAACATATTCTTGACTCTCTCCCTTAGATCTGTTCAATCTCAGCCTTCTCCTTCATAGTAATTGGCAGCTCCAATCTTCTAAATTTCTGAGGCCAAAACTTTGGAATCATTCTTGATCCCTCTCTTTCTCTTGTACACTAAGTTCAGTATGTCAGAAAATTCTGTTGGTTTTATTGTTGAAATGTATTGTATCAGGATTCAATTAGAGAAGCAGAACCCTACAAGATCTATATCTATATCTAAAAAGGATTTGTTGCAGGGATTTGTCCTTATAGAACAATTGTGGAGCTGGTTAAGCTGTTTCTATGAAGTCACTGTCATCATATTTGATACTGGATCTTGAAGTCCACAGCTCAGGCAGTCAGGATGGGAAAATCTACATCTATATTGATATATAGATTTATTTATAAATAACTATATACATAGTTATGGATATATTTATAGGTGTCTATATCTATATACAGATGGATATATATGTATACCCTTCTGCTCTCATATCTTTCACAAGACTCTATTCGGACTCTCACTAATCAAAAACTTACACAAAAAAGAATTCTGAAAAATGTTGTTCAAGGGCTTCCCTGGTAGCGCGGTGGTTAAGAATCCACCTGCCAATGCAGGAGACATGGGTTCGAGCCCTGGTCTGGGAAGATCCCACATGCCGCAGAGCAACTAAGCCCATGTGCCACAACTACTGAGCCTGCGCTCTAGAGCCACAACTACTGAGCCTGTGTGCCACAACTACTGAAGCCTGTGCACCTAGAGCCTGTGCTCCACAGCAAGAGAAGCCACCACAAAAAAGTCCGCGCATCGCAACAAAGAGTAGCTCCCCCTCGCCACAACTAGAGAAAGCCCACGTGCACCAGCGAAGACCCAATGCAGCCAAAAATAAATAAATTCATTAAAAAAAAAATGTTGTTCAACCTAGCCAAATTGACAAGCCACCACAGTCCAATCGCTGTTTACTTGGCATGCATTCACATTTCTTAAACCAAAGTTAGTCTCAAATTATGACAGTAAGAAAGTCATACTTCCATCTCACTTGCTGCAACTCTATCACATATAGCTGAAAAACCATCTAAGCCTTTCCCCAGGAGAGGTTACATCTCTTTTTTGTCTTTGGGTATTCATCCTTCTCCCATCTGATTTACGCTCTCTTTTTGATAACCCGATAAATACTTAGTTATCTACTATTAATACAACCTATATTAGATAATAAAGGATGAAAGAGGTAAGAAAAAAATGTTCATATAAAAATAAGTAAAACCGCTCATAAGTATTGCATTCCTCATATCTGCAACAGGTCATATGGTTGTAGCTAATATTTATAATGACATCCTTTCGCTACCCCTTCTATATTTCCTTTGCCCCGAGGATTTACCTCAACTGGTCATGACCCTTTGCCTGGTGAAGTGACCCTAAGCTTCATTCCTGAGGGGTCTGAGCCATTAGAAGTTCTGCTTGAATTAATTGTTGCCATTTTCCATGGACTTTACTCACAGGATATGACAGTAATAAGAGGTGTCCCAGGGATCGTTCCTCTCATTATGTACTTGCAACCTCAATTTCCCCCTTTTCACTCAGGATGAATCAACCCCTAGCAGTACAGTCATTGCTTCTTCTGCCTGCTCCCAGTACCATGGATCCATTGTTGTGCCCATAGAGAGTAAGTTTATTTATTTATTTTTTATTGGGATAGCATTGGTTTATAACATTATATAAGTTTCATGTGTTCAACATTGTATTGTTACTTCTGTACACACTACAGTATTCTCACCATGAAAAATTTAGTTTTGTGAAATGAAATTCACAATTTATGGCAAGACAAGAAAAATTTAAACAAAAAAAAATGTCTCTGCCTTTTGGCCTCCTCTCTCCCCTCTACTGTGCATTGTGTATCTGCATTATGCATCGACCAAACATCCCCCATTGGCAGAAATACCTGCTCAACCATAAAGAACAACCTTCTTCTAGCATCAACAAGACAACTCCTTAAAAGATAACATTCCTTCTTGATCTTGTAAGGAGTCATGATGACCCACCACTTTGTACTTACAGATCTGAGATTGTGTAAACTGTCAAAAATACATCATTTAAAGTTCAGCTCTCTGTCTCAAAAAACTTAAATAACTGTGCCTTGACTTCTAATGAGTGGGACAGTTCTCAGAGATTTCTGAGAGCTGTTTCTGGGTTATAATCACCAATTTGGCTTGAATAAAATTTCTCATTTCTTTCTTAGATTGACTGATTAATTTGTTATTGACAGTTTCCATCCTTTGACCAATTAGAGGGTCAAAGTTTAATACAGTGACAAAGTGTTAGGAAATCTATTGAGGCTGAACATTTAAGCCACATCTTCCTTCTACCTTTTATCAATAATAAAGATTATGCTTTGATCTCTGTCAGATTCCTGCATCTATTGGGGTATGGAAGAGCGGAGTGCTATTTATTGGCTCTCTAAAACCACAATCACAGGGTCCAGAAAATTGAAATAAAAATATTTCATTTTAAAAATTATACCCAATCAAGCCAGTATAGATGTTTAGGGAGCTGTCCTTTCAGGACTTAAGCTGAGCTCATTGAAGTTCTGAGTTTACAGGACTGTGTTTGCACATACCTGTGTTCTATATGGGGGTCCAGTTGGACCCTTACGAAGATATCACTGCTGAACACTAGGAATCTTGAACCCCCAAGGTTGCCAGAACTTAAGTTCCAGTTGCCAGAACTCAATTTCCTCATGATTGATAGATATAGTCTTTCCTAATTTTATTTCATTGCTAAGGTTTTCTGGTTTCACACAGTGTAAGTGGGGTTGTCCCTGAAGTATGTTGTGCACAGTGAAAAGGTGATTGGTTAAAAAAAAAAAAAAAAGTACAGCAACAGCAGTCCTTTGAATTCAGCCTATAAAGTGTTTATTATATCTGGAATATTTTGTTATATTTTTTTCCAGGTATGCACGCTCTTTCTGCTTTCAGAATACTTTGACAGTTGTAACCAGAGAAAAGGAAAAGGTGGAAGTTTTAAAATAAAATTGCATTTATAAAGCATTTGTATCACAATATAATAAATCTCCTTTAAAGTCACCTATCACCTGCATTGTTCAAAAGCAACTGCATGTTCTATTTGCTAATAACAAGCTATACAACTGAAGAAAAAAAAAAAGATCACCTAATCCAATCTAAATTCCTTTCCAAGAGAATCAATCAGTGGTGTTGCTTAGAAAATGGAATAAAAAGCACTGTTCACCTTGTAGCCGTTATTGCATATTCACTGCTGAGGCTTCTGGTTTGGTTGCCTTTGAGGGATTTTTTCTTTGAACATGTGAAAATCAAGGTAACAGTTTATTTTCAGACTTTTGTTACTATGGAGGCATTCATTATCTTGGAACACAATGCAAAGGCAACAAATAGAATTATTGGAGGCATAAATGGATATGAACTTGTGACCCCCTCCACTGAAGCTAGAACAAGTCTCTTTCCTAACCTTTCTCAATAGATCGTCTGAAACGGATCTGTGAGAATATGGGGAGGTAGCTGAGGGAGTCCCTTAAGCAAAGTCTGGGGGAGCTAAACCAGGACCCTACTGCCTGTTAATGCTCACACAGGGTTTCAGCCTAGGGAGTGGGGAGGCAGAGAAACAAAAAAGGTGAAAGGTTTGGGTGTTTAGTGGGGCACTGTTGATATGACTAGAGCTCAGCCATTGGGTCTTTAGGAAATTCAAGTGAATGTCTAAGCCCCAGTTTTGGTCATTTTCTATGTCCTTTGGATCGAGGCAACAAATGAGACACGTCATAAATGAAAGCCTGGTGGCTCTCATTTAGTGACTGTCTCCTAAACAATTCAGACAGCATCTCGTTCTTGCCTTCTAACTAACCGGCTGTTATCTCGTCATGGACTCCTGGTCCTTGGCTCGAAATACCAATCTCACTACAAATCTTAGGTCTTATCTCCACTCCATACTTCCCAGGAGGTTTGAAGTGAGTCCTTCTGGCCTTCCTTTTTTTCCACCCCATACTCATTCCTCTCCGTAGGAGGGAGAGTTGCAAGCCTGACTCAGTGGAGTCGAAGTCACTGTGCTAAATCAATGCCGTTTGGTGGCATAGTCTCTTGGCTTTCTGACACGCTGTTGGATTTAAACAAAAGTTAGATAAATTGGACAGTGTCTTCACAACAAGCAGAAGACTGGGTAGATGCAGTAGGCCTGCCCCTTCTAATCTTTGTTGCTGGTTGGGTTAGTGATTAGATGTGTGCTCCGTGCAGTATCCCACCCTCTACCTGCCCTTCCCTCCCGTAAGATCTCCAGAGTAAGAGATCTCCCTTCAACTTAAAACTTAACTGTATCTTCTTATCCATCTTTTACCATTGAGATATAGGGTACTTGCCCTGGTGTTAATAAAACTGGCAATAAATTCTTGCTTATCTATTTGATTTTTGATAATATAATCTCTCATCAGGCAGTCCCAGAAGGGAGGAGAGGCAAGTTACAGGAACTAAAATGTCACTGAGAACCCTCCAGTTTACCTTTCACCACTTTTTCCTCCCTATCTAGTTCAGTCTAATTGTTCTTGTGCCTCCAGCTCAGGCCTGTATCTCCTTGAAACTTCCTCCTGACAACACCTCTCCCCTTCCTTTCAACTGATATTCTGTTGTCAACAAACTCAGAAATACTCCAAACAATCCCTTTATCTCCCTTCTCAACCAAATCCCAACTTTTGTCTGATGAAAGCACAGTTATATTTTACAGTACCCCAAGTGGAGACCATTTTCACCCTTTATATCACAGGATAAGGAAAAAGGAGTATTAAGTTATGATTATTATTCCCTCTGACCACCTCCAGCAGCAGTTTGCAACCCCTCAGCTTTAAACAGCAATTCCAATTGTTAATGATTTTCAAACTAGGGCACAGGGAGGAATCATGGGTGCAAGAGGTGGGTAAAAAGTTGATATTGTGGAATAATATGCTAAGTTAGGAGAAAAGAAGGATAAGGACACACATGTGAACGGCACTCTGCTTTAGAGTGAAACTGGGGGCTTCCCTGGTGGCGCAATGGTTAAGAATCTGCCTGCCAATGCAGGGGACACAGGTCCGGGCCCTGGTCCGGGAAGATCCCACATGCCGCGGAGCAACTAAGCCTGCACGCCACAACTACCGAAGCCCGCGTGCCTAGAGCCTGAGCTCCGCAGCAAGAGAAGCCACCACAATGAGAAGCCCGCACACCATGAGGAAGAGTAGCCCCCGCTCGCCACAACTATAGAAGGCCCACATGCAGCAACTAAGACCCAATGCAGCCAAAAAATAAATAAAATAAATAAATTAAAAAAAAAAAAGGTGAAACTGGTCCATGAACACAGGGTGTCTTTCCATTTATTTGTGCTTTAAAATTTTTTTTCAGAGTGCTTTGTAGTTTTCAGTATACAAGTCTTTTGCCTTCTTGGTTAAGTTTATTCCCAAGTATTTTAGTCTTTTTTTTTTTAATGATAAGATTTCACTTCTATTTTTATTATTATTTTTTAATATGTGAGAGTTATCTTTAAAATCTTTGATTCCACCTTACTGATTTAAAACATTTTTTATTGATATATAATTGACATATAACATTTTGTTATAAATTTATTTATTTTTATTTTTGGCTGCATTGGGTCTTCGTTGCTGAGTGCCTGCTCTCTCTAGTTGCAGTGAGTGGGTGCTACTCTTCGTTGCAGTGCGCAGGCTTCTCATTGCGGTGGTTTCTCTTGTTGCAGAGCATGGGCCCTAGGTGAACGGGCTTCAGCAATTGTGGCATGTGAGCTCACTAGTTGTGGCTCTCAGGCTCACTAGTTGTGGCTCACAGGCTCTAGAATGCAGGCTCAGTAGTTGTGGCGCATGGGCTTAGTTGCTCCGTGGCGTGTGCGATCTTCCCGGACCAGGGCCCAAACCCGTGTCCCCTGCATTGGCAAGTGGATTCTTAACCACTGCGCCACCAGGGAAGCCCAGTTGATTTATTTTTGACAAAGATGCAAAGGCAATTTAATGTTGAAAGGGGAACCTTTCAACAAACCATGCTGGAACAATTAGACAACCACAAGCAAAAAAAAAAAAAAAAAAAAAAGAAGAACCCTGACATAACTTCACACCTATGCAAAAATTAATTTAAATGAATCATAAATCTAAATGTAAAACTTAAAATCATACAAATTTTTAGAAATAAACCTAGGAAAAATCTTTATGACCTGGGGTTAAACAAAGAGTTCTGGACAAGGCATCAAAAGCACAGTCCACAAAAGAAAAATATTCATTAGACTTCATAAAAATTAAAACCTTTTCCTCTGTGGTAGACACTTTTCAGAGAATAAAAAAGAGAATTTACAGATTGAAAGAAAATATTTGCACTCCAGATGTTCTACAAAGGACTTATATCCAGAATATATAAGATATCTCAAAACTCAAGAGAAAGAAAACAGTCCAATAAAAAATGTGGGAATACTTGAAAAGACACTTTGCTAAAACAGGTTATGTGGACAGCAAATAGTCACATGAAAAGATATCCAACATCATTAGCCACTAGGAAAACACAAAATAATGCCACATTTTTAATACCACTACTGGATATCTATCAGAATATCTAAAATTAGGATGAGTAAACATACCAAGTCCTGATGATGATGATGATGCAGAATAACTGGAACTCTTTTGGACTCCTGGTGGTAGTAAAACATTGTAGAGCCACTCTGGAAAACAGATTGTCAGTTTCTTTTCTTTTCTTTTTTTTTTTTGACCACACCACACGGCATGTGGGATCTTAATTCCCTGACCAGGGATCAAACCTGTGTCCCCTGCTTTGGAAGTGCTGAGTCTTAACCACTGGACTGCCAGGGAAGTCCCTATTGGCAGTTTCTTATAAAGTTAAACTTCCTAAAACCTAGTAATCCCACTCTTAGGTAGTAAAATGAAAACACAGCAACCTGTACACAGATATTTACAGCTCTATTCATAATTGCCAAGAGTCAAAACAACCCAAATGTCCTTTAGTGAGTGAATGGATGTACTGTGGTACATTGACACTGTGGAATATTATGCAACGATAAGAAGGAATGAACTATTGATACACACTACAACTTAGATGGTTTCTGAAGACTTTATGCTGAGTGGAAGAAGCTAATCTCAACATTATAGACAGTATGATTACACTTTTATGTCATTCTTGAAAAGACAGAACTATAGCAACAGAGAACAAATCAGTGATTGCCTGGGGTTAGACACGGGAGCAGGATGTTACTACAAAGGATGTTATCAACATGAGGAAGTTTTAGGGATGATATAACTGTCCTGTATCTTAACTGTGGTGGTGGTTACATGAATCTGTACATGGGTTAAAATTCATAGAACTGTATTTAAAAAGGTAACTTTTACTGTATGTTTATTTAAAAATCAAGTCATGATTATATGTTCTTAGTTTTATTTTTTCCTTTTCAGTCAGATGAGAGACCCAGTGATCTCATTTTACTTGCTGACAAATTTCTCAGAGGAATGTTGAACACCAGAACTTCTCAAACTAGTTTATTCAGGGAAACAGTTCCAGGAGAAATTAATAGTTTTGATGGGAAAAAACTTTCCCAACTCAAATAGGTTTATTTCCTTTTTTGTTATAACAAGGTATTTCCTAGATTCTTTAACGTGCTATTGTTTATTGTGAAGTTCTGAGAGAATAACTTACGGCACAACATTACCCAAGCTTCTAGAACTAGAAGATCTATTGTTCTTGAAGTACTGATTAACATCTCACTAAGAGTCCAGTTATCTTAGTCAGTTTGGGTCGCTATATCAAAATACCGTAGACTGGGTGACTCAAACAACAGAAATTTATTCTTCATAGTTCTGGAGGCTGAGAAGTCCAAGATCAAGACTCCAGCAGATTCAATTCCTGGTGAGGTTCCTGGAGTGTAGAAAGCCTCCTTCTTGCTGTGTCCTCACGTGGCATTTCCTTGATGTGCTCTCCTGGAGAGAGAAAGAAATCTCTCTCTTTCTTCCTCTTTTCCTAAGGGCACTAATTCCATGGGGGGGGGGGTCCTACCCTCATGACCTAATCTAAGTATAATTACCTCTCAAAAGCCACACCCCCAAATATTATCATACTGGGGGCTTGGGCTTCAATATATGAAATTTGGTGGGGACACAAACATTTAGCCTATAATGCTGTTTTTCTTTGGACCACAATTTGGGAACAGCTTCTGCCCACTTTTTTGGAAATCATCTTTATTGAAGTTTAATTTACAAATGATAAAACTTGTTGATTTTAAGTATACATCTCAATGAGTTTTTACAAACGTATACAGTCATACAACTACAACCAAAATCAAGACATAAAACATTTCCATCAACTCAAAAAATTTCTTGGTGTCCTTTTAGATTATTTTTTTCCACAATTCGTTTTTTCCCTCCCTTTGTTTTATTAATTATCTCTTTATTATATTATTTTTTTTAGTGGTTTAGTGGTAGCACTATTATTTTAGTGCTCTAGAGTTTACCACACACATTTTCAATTTAATACAGTTTTCCTTCAAATGATATTATGCTACTTCACATACAATGTAATAAATGTAAGAATCCTATAATAGTATATTTCATCCCTCCTCATATTTTCACAATTGTTGTCATACGTTTTATGTCCACATTTATTATAAATTCTATAATACATTGCTATTCTTTTTGCTTTAAACAGTCAATTACCTTCTAAAGAAAGTTAAAAGTTAAAAAAATTTTTGTTTGATTTATTTTTTTAAGAAATTTACTTTTTTTATTTATTTGTTTTTGGCTGCATTGGGTCTTCGTTGCTGCATGGGGGCTTTCTCTAGTTGCAACGAACGGGGGGCTGCCTTTTGTTGAGGTGTGCAGGCTTCTCACTGAGATGTCTTCTCTTGTTGTGGAGCACGGGCTTTAGGCACGCAGGCTTCAGTAGTTGTGGCACGTGGGCTCAGTAGTTGTGGCTCACAGGCTCTAGAGTGCAGGCTCAGTAGTTGGGGCATACGGGCTTAGTTGCTCCACGGCACATGAGATCTTCCCAGACCAGGGCTTGAACCCGTGTCCCCTGCATTGGCAAGCGGATTCTTAACCACTATGCCACCAGGGAAGCCCTAGAAAAAAATATTTACCCTCACATTTGCCATTTTCGGTTTTCTTCATTTATTTAGGACTTCTTTTAATATTTCTCATAAGGCAGAACTGCTGGTGACAAATTCCCTTAGTTCTTGTTTGCCTGAAAATGGTTTTATTTCACCTTTGTCTTTGAATGATTTTATTGGCAGGGGAGGGCTGAGTATATAATTGTATTCTGATAGTTTTGTTGGTTTGTTTCAGTACTTCATTGGTATTCGTGGCAGCCATTAACCCACCAGTCTATTTACCTGTCTGGGGGTTATGCTCTTTGGCCCTGGTTCCCCCATGACAGTTCATGCAAGATGACAAGATCCATGTTGAGCCAGGGTGGGAGCAGCCCTGGCTTAGAAACCCATGTTCCACATGAGCCCATCTCTTCTAACAACTTCTTAGCCATCTCTTCCAGGGTCCTTGCAAGTCACTGCACTCACTGAAGGCCAAAATTATGGCTTCTCACCAAGTGTGTATATTCATACCTAGAACTCTCTGTCCAGGGGCCATCTTTCAAACAGAGTTTGTTGTGTTGCTTAGTATCAACATGACATTTCACTGTATCACATTTCCAAAAGTTTACAAATTATCAAATTTTCATGCAACATAAAACAGGTTTAAAACCATCTACCCACATCCACATTCTCCTTGAAGCTCCTTCTTCTCTCGAAGTCCCCTGTGTCACACTCTCCTGGCGCACTCTCTTCTCATGCCTTGCTCTCGTCTTCCCCTTGCATGTAGGCTTTTACAAGGCTGTGTCCTCTCTTTTTTTGCTGTCTATGCCTACAGATACCAAATCCTATGTACAACCTTAACTTTTCTAACTCTAGTCATTAGTTCCTAGGTTCCTACTATACATTGTCATTTAGATATCTTGCCAGAACATTGCATTCAATTGATCTAACCCAACACCTCAACTCTGCCTACTACCATATTAGTCACTATTCTGCCATTCTCCTGTTTCCAGTTCTGCCATTTCTCTCTCCTCCGTTTTCCAGGCATCTTCAATGTTCTATTGATTCTACCTCTGTACTATTTTTCTCATCAAGATAGGTCTTCCTTTTCATGTCTATGTACTTTTCTTCTGCTTCTGAAGTGCTCTAGGTAGTCTCATGACTACACCCATGCTGGTAGTTATGAGAACTGAAAAAACATCTCTTCAACTGTCTATGCTTTGATTTGGAAACTTCTTCAGGCCTGCTCTTATTTTTCTTACTTCAAACTTTCTCTTGTATTGGATCCTACTGGTTTCAGATCATACTCTGTCCCTTTTTTCTTCTCTACTACTCCAACATGTGCTCCCCAGGGTTCTCTACCATCTACACAGTCAGACTCAAGTCCCATGCCCATAATTTTATAACTAGGTAATTTATGATAGGTATCAACATACCCCAAAAGAGTTCCAGAAAATTATTTATTGTCACTAGGTTACTTCATCACATGCTTTAACAATAAAAATTCTGTCAGTTAACTCTGAACACTCACCAAGGAGGGGAGGGAAAGGAGGTGTAACTAGTAGCCTGGCATTGAAACCAAGTCTTCCTAAAACCGAGTTCCTCTGCCGAGTTTATTATTAATGTCTCTATCCAAATGTTATTCCCTTTCTTGCCTAACACCTGAACACCTGTTCCCCTTAAGACTGAGGATTATCAAAGAAAAGGGGGATTGAAACCAAGCTGGACCCTGTGGGACCCTCCCAGGTAAAAAAGCCTTTCCGTGTCCCCCGTTTTTAGTTTGTAGGAAAAAGGCTTCAGCCTCCCAGACCTTCCTTGATTTCGAAAAGGTAGAGTTACTAATTAGGAAAGGGAGGAAATGCAGAAACAAAGGAAGAAGAGTCAAGAAACAATAATGTAGACAAAGCAGCCTTCACCCCCAATTTTGCCTATAAAAACACTTCTCCAAAAACCAGTGGAGAGTTTGGGGTATTTTGAGCATGAGCTGCCCATTCTCCTTGCTTGGCCCTGCAATAAAGCTTTCTCTGCTCCAAACTTTGATGTTTAGTTTTGTTTGGCCTCACTCTGTTGGACAAACGAACTTGCATTTGGTAACAGTTGATGTTGCAGTATAAACGTACCATCTGCTAGGGATTGAATTGGGTCCCCCTCAAAATTCATGAGTTGAGGCCCTTAACCCCTAGTACCTCAGATGTGACTGAATTTAAAGATAGGGACTTCAAAGAGGTAATTAAGTTAAAATGAGCTTGTGAGGTGGGCCCTAATCCAGTTTAACTGGTGTCCTTATAAAAAGAGGAGATTAGGATTTCTCTGGGGGAGCAGTGGTTGAGAATCTGCCTGCCAATGCAGGGGACACGAGTTCGAGCCCTGGTCTGGGAAGATCCCACATGCCGAGGAGTAACTAAGCCTGTGCACTACAACTACTGAGTCTGCACTCTGGAGCCCACAAGCTACAACTACTGAGCCTGCGTGCCACAACTACTGAAGCCCGTGGGCCTAGAGCCCATGCTCTGCAACAAGAGAAGCCATCGCAATGAGAAGCCCGCGCACCGCAAAGAAGAGCAGCCCCCACTCGCCGCAACTAGAGAGAGCCCCCGTTGCAGCAACGAAGATCCAACGCAGCCAAAAATAAATAAATAAATAAATAAATAAATAAATAAATAAATAAATGTATGTATGTGCTTGCACAGAGGAAAAGCTACATGAGGACACAGTGAGAAGTTGGCCATCTGCAAGCCAAGGAAAGAGGCCTCAGGAGAAACCAAATCTGCTGACATTTTGACCTTGGATCTGCAGCCCCTAGAAAATTAATTTCTGTTTAATATATCCAGTCTGTGGTATTTTGTTTTGGAAGCCCTAGCAAACTAGTACAACATCAATAAAGGCAATGGAATGCATTCATTGTGCAAGCTGTAAACTAGTATAAATACTAAGATGAGGCTCCAAGTGAAACAGTAAACCCTGGACAAATTTGATAATCATAATGAATAGGGGAAAAAAGGAAATTCCTTTTCTCCACTTTCATCTCTTTTTTCCCCATTTATTGAGCTAATAATACACATAATAGTTAGGTCATGCTACTGTTGTTTTAAATATACACATATTGGAATAAATCTATTTATCTTTGTAGCAGCAGCAGTAGCCTGAACACAAGCCACCTCTTTCCTGCTTCCTCTCCCTCACTTACAATGGACAGTTGTGGGGAACAGTAGTAGGTGTTGCTGGTGAGAGGCTGTAAGAGAGATGCAGGAGATGAAGCTTTTTGCCCACTCTTCCTCAAATTTTTCTTTGGCTCTGTGAGATGGATATGAATGGGTGGGAATAAATCCATCCTGGCTGGGTGATGGGAATCCTCTGCAATCTCTTAACATGGTTATTAAAGCTTTAAAGTCAGCTGTGTGAGAAGCTGGCAGCCAAGAGCTAAAACATATCTTGGGATGGCTTGTCCCATCCTTTATTTCTGAACTATCACAATCAGACCTCTGAATTTTAATCCAGTGATGTTTCTTCTCCTTCTCCTCCTCCCCCTCCCCACTCCTCCTTCTATTTTGACAATAGCTGCAGATATTCCTTCTGGTGGGGATGTCAGATTTGGTGGGGGTGAAGGACTAGGGAAAAGTCCCATGAGCAGTGAGTATCTTTATTCTATTTTACACACATCTCATCTTGATTATGTTCATTTAGGCAAAATAAAAGAGTTGGTTTGCTTTTACCCACTTTCTCCAACCACTTTGCTGGTCCCCAATCTCCTTCTTCCCAAACATTTCATCTCTTCACAGTTTTATATTTGATATGCCCTAAGTATGACCCAAATGTTACTTCATCTGAGCTTTTTCCATCCACTACCCCCCTCCCTTTTACCTCTTAGAACTTTAATTTTACTTTCATTTGTGTACTACTGGTAATCTTCAAACACCTCTGCTCTTTTCCCACATTTTTCTCCAAAGGTCCTTGTTGACAACTAATAATTTTTCTATTTGTTCATCTATAAATAATTCCTTCAGGATGTTCCAAACACAGCTTCTTCTCCACCCCTGACCCTGGATCTACCCATGTCTTTCAGTTCAGACAGCATGAAGTCTACAGCCTTGGAAATAAATAGACCATCTTGTATAGATGGACTGTATTTTCTATTGATTTTGAAGATGAGAGAAGCAAAGTACCCAGAATCAGAGAGGCTGCCACCCATAGAAGATAAAAGCTTTCATGCTTCAGGGCCATTTGTAGCAGGCAAGTTCTATGACAGGAAATTGTATAGAAAAGCAGTCACCTTACTAAAACAAAACAAAACAAAACAAAACAAAAACCCCACTAGTCCCGGTTCAAATTCCCAAATTATTTTTTTCTGAGAAGAATCATAGCATAGTGGTTAAGAGCATGCGCTTTGGAATCCACCAGGGAATTGACCTAACTTTAGCTCCTCAGCAGGGATCTGAGTGTCTTCACTTAACTGTTCTGAGCCTCAGTTTTCTCAAATAGATTGCAACTACTATTAATATCTACCCCATGTGATACTGCATGGCCTGCATGAGATATTATAGGTTTAGCACTTTTCACAATATCTAGCATATAGGTGTTCAAACATGGTACTTTTCTTATTATCATTTTATTACCATATAATTACCTCATTGTTTGTATTTTATCCCTGTATACATTTATACTTTTAAATTTCTTTCTTGTGTCAACAAAAACATCAATTGGTCAATCTAAGAAAGAAGAGGAAAATTTTATTCGAGCCAAATTGAGGATTATATCCTGGGAACAGCCTCTCAGAAAGCTCTGAGAACTGTCCTGTCCATTAGAAGTCAAGGCACAGTTATAAAAATTTTTTTGAGACAGAGAGCTGAACTTTAAATGATGTATTTTTGACAGTTTACACAATCCCAGGTCTGTAAGTACAAAGTGGTGGGTCGTTGTGACCCTTTACAAGATCAAGAAAGAATGTTATCTTTTAAGGAGTTGTCTTGTTGATGCTAGAAGAAGGTTGTTCTTTATGGTTGAGCAGGTATTTCTGCCCATGGGGGAGGTTTGGTTGATGCATAATGCAGATACACAGTGCACAGCAGAGGGGAGAGAGGAGGCCAAAGGACAGAGAAAATTTTTTATGTTTAAATTTTTCTTGTCTTGCTATAAAATACGAATTTTATTTCTCTCTTAAGACTTTCTAAAATATACATTATATTCTTAGATTCTGACCTATACTTTCAGCACTTTTATTGCACCACTCTCTGTTGTTCATACTTCTTTTTTTCATGGAAACCTTTAAGGTTATGGTTTTCATGTATTTTAGGATCTTTGCAGCATATTTTTCACTGATACCCTATAAAAAACGTTTAAGAACTCATTGATTTCCTGTAAGAATCCAATATTTGTGTTTACATAAATAGCTTTCCTACATTTCTGCTTTAAATACATCGTCACAAGAATCAGTGTTCTCCATGGAATGAAAGTAACATAAGCCAATCATCAAAATATTGTTAGGAATACTATGCCAAGAGCTAAAGTAAAAGAACTCAAGTCCCTAGAAGTTTATATTGGGATATTTCAACAAATCTACATATTCTCCACTACGTCAGAGTCTGGAGAAGCAGGTCCTGTGGTTAATCAAAGTCCACATTTGATTATCCAGATAAAATCTTCTCAGTGGAAATGGTGGTTCTTCAGCCAGGATGCTGAGTCTCAGTAAGATCTTATCTTGGTGATTCTTTAGCTCCTCCAATCACTTATCCTTCTCCTTTCCAAACATTACTCTTCCCAAGCTCTCTACTTCCCACTTCTCCACTCCATTTCAAGGCTAAGTATAATCAGTGCTGTTAAACTGAATTTCCATCCATCAGTAGCAGAGCTCTATAAGTTCTCCAACTGAAACACATTAGCATCCGTAAATATTCCTTAGTGTTTACATTACACTGTATTTTAACATTATTTACATGGATAACCCACACCTATCGTTCCCATTTTTACAAGCCATCATAACAGGTCACAAAAATTCAACAAAGAGAAGAATGTCAGTTCCAAGGACCGTTACTATTATAAGGCTAAGAGTTGAATATTCATTAGTGCCAGGAGATTAAAAAAAAGTCCAGATATGCTCTGGTAATTTTGTTTGCTCCAAATGACATTAGCAAACATGTAGAGTATTATTGAAGAATATTTCTAGTTATAATTATATCAAATATAATTTATAATAAATTATTTCTAAAACTGCTAAATTCCATTGTAACAAAATTGCATCAGCAAGTTATTCAAACTCATTAAACCTCAGAAGGAAAATATAATCAAAGTAAAATAATTATAAGACATGTTGGCATTTGCCGAGTAATCTTTCCATTGAGAAGTAGATTTAGATAGTGGTGTCCCAGGCCTCTAGAACAGAGAGTCTTACATACACATGTTCATGTAGTCTTTTATGTTAATTGATTTAGAGGGATAAATATTGATATGTTTGCTCTGTAAAGAAGATTTAAAAACCTTCTCAACCTTAAATGTTATAATTCAGGAGTTATAACTTAAAAAACAAGTTGTTTTTTAAAAGATGTCAGTGTGACCAGGTATGCTGATTATTATCTGAGTGCTACATCACATCCACCCTCCAGGTTTCTAACTTGTTCTGTGCCACACCCAGGAGGCTGACTTCTATGGATTGCAACCCTAGGGTTTGCCCTAAGATTTCCTGTTGAGTTGGGTTGATGAGATACTCTGGCCAAAATTTGGAGTATGGGAAGAAAAATATGCCAAGGGACTCTGAGTGAGCTATCTTTTTTCCTGCTGTGACCCTGGCTGATACTGGTCTCAGAAGTGATCCTCAAAATGGGATGCTTAGGTTGTGATGCTCACGTATTTGAATGCATAGATACCCTCCTTGTTGGGAGGAAATGGGATGTAATAATATCACATTACTCAGATTATCATTAAAGGTGGCATGTGATGGAGTTAGAGGGAGAGAACAAAGTAGTGAGGGATCAAATAGTCTTTCACTTAGTTGCTATGGCAACCATGGGGTGGATTGAGGAATGGACTGGACACTCTGTCTACTCTGGAGAGTGTACATAAAAGATAAACCTAAAGTCTAGAATTCCCAGTTCAAAACACTAGTCAATGGAAAACTCCAACAGCTCAATAAATCGGAAACACCAAGGACACAGATTTTGCAGGCAAGAATGTTTAGGTAACCCCACTAGATAAAGAATTCCGTTCAGCCAAGATGCTGGTAGAGAGTAAGGGAATGAGTGCTAAAACATGGAAGCTACTGTTATCCGTTTAGATCTTGTAACCAACGAAAGAAAGCTTTGCAGCAGTTTTAAATTAATTGTTTTCCCCCTTTCCTTCTTACATTTTATGAAGAGTGCTAATGGTGGCTAACATCACAGTTTAGATTCCAGTGGTGGGAAGTATGACAGAACTGACATCACTCAACAATGGCACTATGACTGATGATATTTTGTGTTTCTCCTGTATGGGGGTCACAAGTTCTTCATCTAGGCAAAGGTCAAGAGTAAAAGCTGAGTAGCAAAATGAATGGACTGTATAGGTTATTCTCTGTTTGCATACCCCCACCTCATACCTTGATCCATACCATGCCCTTTACCTTCTGTGCGTCAGACACTGACCTCTATGGATTACATTACCAGACTGCCCTTGCCCTTTGGCTTCCAGCTGGTTTTGGCCAAAGGGAGACGGCGGCAGGGTATTGGCGGATGAAAGGAGAAGCATGTTGGGTTATTTATTCCCTCTGCACCCTTACATTTGCTTGGCCACGGTTTTGACAGTGGCTGTGTTCTATAGTTAGAGCTTCTGTCCTTCAGTTCCTCTTCTATGGCTCCAAACTTCTTCTAGGCTCTGGAAACACTATTTCCCATTCTTGTGCCTTCAGTTGTGAGGTAGCAATGATTTCCCACTCTTGCTGATCCCTGAGTGTTTCACGAAGACTTGCCCATGCCGTTTTCATGGAACTCTCTCAGTTACAGCCTTTGTGTTTGCCATTTCTTTTTTGCTAGTACATTGATACACCATGGAAGGAAGGACACATTGAGAGGGACTAGGTAAGGACAGCCATTGGCAGTGGGATGCAGCTGCAAGTAGTGGAGAAAATGCAGCTAGGAAGGCAGAGCAGGGAGTACAGAGAATATGAGCACAGATAACGGTATTCTAGATGAGCAATCAGCATTACAGAGTCATAGCAAGGAGTAGTGGTGTGAATTGATAGGAATGAAGGGTAAGGGAGCCAAGAATCCAAGAGAAGGTAGTCTTTGGGAGAACCTGCTAGCCAAGTGGAAAAATAAGGGAATCAGGATTTGCAGGTGTCAGGGTTTCAGACGCCAGAATTTTCATCTCTTTGGGACTTGGCAAGTGTACAGAAAAGCTTCAGTCTCGATGACTCAGTTCCTGAACAGACTATCAAACACTGGTTCATTTACTTCATATAGTAGTTTGTTTGTTCATCCACTCACCAAATGTGTATTGAACTCCTTTTATACTGTAGGTCCTGAGTTGGATACCAAGGATATAAATGTGAATAAGATCTATTATCTGACTTCATGGGGATCACAACTTACTAGGAGCTGAAGACACGTGTGAACGTAATTGTAGTACATGGTTACTAAACATCTTTACCTCGGTATATGCTGCAGGTGCCTCACACCAAATATGCATGAAACTTTACTCATTATCTTCTAAAAAGCACAACACTCCTTCACTCCGCATTTCACGACCAGCATTGCTACCAACTTGTCTCAGGGAAACATGATGTGGCTCTTTTTAATTAAGGCATTCATTTATCCCTTGGTCCATTGGAGTTGATCATTCTTTTTTTTTTTTTTAATTTATTTTGTATACATACTTTTTTTCTTTTTATAAATTTATTTATTTATTTAATTTTTTTGGCTGCATTGGGTCTTCGTTGCTGTGCGCGAGTTTTCTCTAGTTGCAGCAAGCAGGGGCTACTCCTCTTTGCGGTGTGCAGGCTTCTCATTGCAGTGGCTTCTCTTGTTGTGGAGCACGGGCTCTAGGCGCGTGAGCTTCAGTAGTTGTGGCACGAGGGCTTCAGTAGTTGTGGCATGCAGGCTCAGTAGTTGTGGCTTGCGGGCTCTAGAGCGCGGGCTCAGTAGTTGTGGCACATGGGCTTAGTTGCTCCGCAGCATGTGGGATCTTCCTGGCCCAGGGCTCGAACCTGTGTCCCCTGCACTGCACCACCAGGGAAGGGAAGCCCTGTATACATTCTTACTAGAGCATTTTCTTACTTGTAAATCTGATGAACAGCCAAGGTTGAGCACTGCTGCAGTAGATATAAATTCATCTTAAACTGAGATCAAAATTGATCCTTAAAGAACGGAGTGAGCTGTATCTCGTGGTGTGTGTGTGTGTGTGTGTTTGTGTGTGTCCAGGAAGGGGAAGAGTCCAGTATTTCTTGCTAAGTGTATTTATGGAGCTGGTGGTCCTTGTTGGAGATGTCAAAGACACAGTGTGACTAGTTGTTCAGCCAAGGATTCTCAGGAGGACGTTATTGGCTAGAGTCTCCACATTCAAGCTCCCTCATTGTTATCAGCACTTTGGGTTCTTAGGGGCTGATTCATGCAGGTTGAACTCAAAAGCCAAAATGTCAATTTATTATTAATATTTGATAAGAAATTCATGTCACTGCTTGACAGTACATTCTGTCCTGGGCAGGGAAATCTCTGTTACAGCTGGACACAACCCTCTCTGCAGAATTGGATGTAGCATCAAGTAAACAGGTTTCAGCTTCGGCCCCTCCCTTACCTGAGTCCTGTGAGTGCTGGGCGTGACTGGGAACTGTAGAGTATTCTAGGTAGAGAGGGGAAGCCAGAATTGCAACCAGTAAGTATTTCTATGTAAACATTTTTAGTAAATTGCTTAAAGAGATCTCAGAAGAATGGGACCTGAATTTTCAAGCCTCTAATAATCCATCGTGAATTCTTTTCTTAGTATAAGTAAGAATTTATTCTTGTACTTAATTTTGAATTTATAATTTTGTCTTTTTTATTGAAGGAAGTCCAACAGATGATATCTTGGGCTCCCCCAAATCTGGATCTTCTCCTGTGTCTCTAGCACAGGGATATGGACACTGCTGGCCTGAGCAGAGGATTCTCCTTCATGGGTAAGACTCTGTTCACCTTTTTTTTAGATTCCACGCATCTCACAGCTCTGGGGTTACCATATCATTGCTTCAGGCAGAAAACAAGCAATTAAGTTACAGTTTGTCTACATTATTGTATCCCATAGAGATCTTGAGAGGACAACAGGATCTCCTGAAAGAGACCTGGAAAATTCCTTAGTACCTTCAGCGATTCATTTAAAAACAATTTCTAAAGTTGGCCTCTCTTCTCTCCATTTTGGTGCTGGTCATCTGTTTCACCTGAGGGTGATACTTTTCTGACTTTTTTCTCACATTGTCAGATTAGTGTGCCCAGTGTACCAAGTATAATAATAACAATAATACCATTTGCAAGATAGTATTCACCAATTCTCTGATATGCTTTTTATCAGTCTACCTAATGAAGAAGCATGGGTTACAGAAGACTTGTCAGAGATGAAGTGATTAAAAATGTTTGTTTCCACCATTCTCTTTTCATATAGGCATTTTTGTAAATGAAATACTCTTGCTAAATGAGTCTGTAGAAACTGCAGGTATAAGGGTGTTTCTCCAAAATCCATAGGCATAAGTCTTTTAAAAGTAGAATCAACCAGCTTCAGTGTACCTGTATTTCAAATTGATTTTAGAGCTCACAGTTGTAGCTCAGCTTCATTTTCTCTAGACCTTTAGAGCAAACAATCTTTGGAAGATCAATCTAAAGAAGTGATCTTGACTTTATATTCCTGCCTATGCAGTTATGGTATATTTCTACCTTCTTTATTCATCGCGTGATTTATATTCCTGCCTATGCAGTTAGGGCATATTTCTACCTTCTTTATTCATTGCGTGATTTATATTCCTGCCTATGCAGTTAGGGCATATTTCTACCTTCTTTATTCATTGCGTGATTTTATTTTGTTTTGTGTCCTAAGACAGTGACACATGAGCAATCACCACAACATTGGGGGACAATCTAGCTCTTTGGTGAATTAAGGCTGTTCCTAAGGGCTTCCATAACAAAGTGCCAATGACTGGGGGGCTTAGAACAACAGAAATGTATTGTTTCATAGTTCTGGAGGCCAGAAGTCCGATATCAATGTGTTGGCAGGGCCATGGTCCCTCCGTAGGTGCTATGGGGAGAATCCTTCCTTGCTTCTTCAAGTTCCTGGTGGCTTCTGGGATTCCTTGGCTTGTGGCAGCATAACTCCATCTTTGCTTCTGTCTTGGGCTTCTTCCCTTCACGTGTCCTTTTCTTTTAAAGACACTTAACAATGAGTTTAATCCCACCTGAAACAAATATGATCTCAACTTGATTCTTTCCTTCGTTATATCTGCAAAGACTCTACCTCCAAATAAGGTCACATTTCAAGGTTCTGGGTGGACATGAATTTTGGGGGGACATCATTCAACCCATTACAAAGGCCACTGAATTCCATTAGGTGGTAGGAACACAGTTCCTTTCCTGACAAGGGAGATGGTATTTCGCTGTTGTGGGCTCAGCAGATGGCACAGCCAGGCTTCCTCCAGCCATGGAGCTTTCACGGCAGCCAGGAGGCTGAGAAGAAGCTGAGGATGTCAGCAGGCAAGGCAGCCTGTGCCCAAGAAAGAGAGGGGAAGAAGCAGAATTGGTTTCTAGCAGGGAAAGATTTCTTGAACTTAATTCCTTCTTAAAATTCAACAGAGGTGTTCTAAGATGTGAGTGTTATTCCCCAAACCTTTGACATATTTGTCCTTTCTGAAACCCTTTTGTGTCCTCTGTGGCACTCATCCTCCTGTCTCCTTCTCATGGGACTTGCATGCAGTGAGTAAACTTTGCTGTAATCCTTCTCCTGCTGGCCTCTCACCTTCCACTCACTTCATTCTTTATCCTTGTTTTCTCCACTCGTCCTCATTTTATTCTTTCTTTCAGTTGCCTGTTTCATCCATGGTTTAAATCTATTACTTTCACAAAATTGCACAGATCCCTCAGGGCCTAGTGGGAGTAGGGCGGGCAGGGGACACCTGAGATTCCAAAGATAGAGCACAAGTCTTGGACTCCTAAGAGTTTATTCATTGCTGTGGTGTTTGTCTCAACACATCTTTGGCATTGTTGGCATTTAGCTTCTTAGGGTAGGGAAAGTGTTTATTTAAACTGTGTTTATAAAACAGCTAACAAATATTTGGAGTTAACCTGTGTATATAGGCCCAGGCAGTACTCTCTTTACTGAGTAAATTCTTGTCTTTCAGGCTTTTGCCTTTGTTTTGTTTTAGGGGGTTGGGTGTCGTTCAATAGTGATAAATAATAATGCCAGACAAGCCTGTGCCTGTCATGGGCAATGTCCATATTATTACACCATTCAATGAGAACATCTTCCTTTGATGTTCTTTCTCTCTTCCTTTCCAATTTTATTACGTTTGTTTCCGAGGAGCTATACAGATGGCAGTGATCATGAGAGTCAGTTGAATGTCAGGGATACTTTCTCTACTTGACTTCCTGCTTCCTGATGTGACCTTGTCTATGCTGAGATTATTTTTCCTAGCTGCTACTTCTTACACTGCAAAAAACAATTTTTATATTCTTTTCTCCTTCCTATCTCTATAGTGAGATGACAATATTAAAAGATTGGTTTCGTTCAGTCCCTAACCCAGACTAGAACCAGAGTGAGAAAGTCCTGACTCTCCTACCTCCTCATCCTGGCCTGCTGGCTGTCTCCAGCTCAATTACACTTGCAATTACTCCAGAAAAACTACACTTGTATTTTATTTTTGCTTTAAATACTTCCTCCCTCCTTTCTCCAATCTTTTCTCAGGCCTTTAAGACATCTTCTCTTTTGAGATTTTCATTCAAATGAGGCTGAGAGGAGGAACACTGGATTTTCTTCCTCAATCTGAATATATTAGATCCATTATTGGTCAGGGAGATATATTCCACAATTTGCATCCTCCAGATGTGCTTGTATTATCATGGCATATAATTGTCACTCAATCTATCAAATGCAGAGATGTGTAACTGAACATTTAGAAGTCCTGGTAGACTTACAATAACAGTTACTAAGCAGGTGATGATGGACAGCAAACCTGTCCAGTGAGTTATGCTTGCATAAGTAACTCTCGAGGGAGGCCATGGACGCTTGGGGACTTTGTGAAACCAACAAATGTTGACCCTGGAAATGCCAGGGGGCTTGGGATTTTCTTAAAATTTTTTTTCAGGAAGGCTCCCTAAGGACTGGTAATGGTAGAGGAGGTGAACTAAAAATTAGTTTTCTCTGCTTCTTTCTTCTAAGGGTGGGGGGAAAATACAATCCCCCAGGACATCACTATCTCCACCCAGAACCTGTTTGCAGGAATTGTGATTTTTCTGTGGGTGGTTCCTGCTCTTATCTTAACTAATCAGATTTTTAAATTCCTTGATGGTAAAGAAGGTATGTTTCATTCCCAAGATAATTTAGGAGTTAGGCAACAATAGTAATTGTCATTTAGAAAGTTTTCTTTCCTAAACTACTTCTTATGTTATACAACATATGACTTTGTACTTCCTGTCTGTAAGAAAGTTCTATTTATAATAATCAAATATTTTATTAGGGTGGGCTGATATAGGTGATATTGTGAAATTTGCTGTTCATGTGAGAGATATAAAGTCTTGAGAGATCAAGAGAACAAAAGTCCACCTCTTGGGACTTCCCTGGTGGTGCAGTGGTTAAGAATCTCCCTGCCAACACAGGGGACACAGGTTCGATCCCTGGTCCAGGAAGATCCCACATGCCGTGGAGCAAGTAAGCTCATGCGCCACAACTCCTGAGCCTGCGCTCTAGATCCCACGAGCCACAACTACTGAGCCCACGTGCTGCAACTACTGAAGCCCGTGCGCCTAGAGCCCGTGCTCTGCAACAAGAGAAGCCACCGCAATGAGAAGCCCGCGCACCGCAACGGAGAGTAGCCCCTGCTCACTGCAACTAGAGAAAGCCCGTGTGCAGCAACGAAGACCCAACGCAGCCAAAAATTAAAATAATTAATTAATTAATTAATTAATTTAAAAAATAGAACAAATGTCCACCTCTTTTTTCTTTATGGCAAAGTTCACTTAAGATTAAAAATGGGTTCTGCATACAAAGAAAGGGGAAGGGAGGAGGAGACAGAGTAAAACAGTAAACCCCAATAAGAGCACACATATAATGAGAATGTGCGTCACTTAGTCTTCTTGAGAACATTATGATGTTTGCCAATGTCCTGGTGGGGGAAAATGACTTACTAGGGAGTTGGCAAAGGAGGGATTAAGTCTAGGTCTGGCTCACTCCAATGCTCACATGCCTGACTACTACCCTCATGGCCTCTCAGGAAGAACAAAACCACAGTAAGGAACAACGAGGGAAGAGAGAAAGCCAAAGAATGTGGGAGAAAGAGAGGCAGCTTGAGTGGCCTAGAATCAACTTTCCAATTTCAGGAGTATTGACTCAGCACCCCACAGAGGCGGAAGAAGAATTCTCCTATATTGAAGGAGTCTGAGGGGTTGACTGCCAAAGTTGACTGTGGAAGCACTTGGGGTGTATCCAAGACTTGTTTTTCTTGCATCTGTTGTCTCTTTTCATTGTGAAGACATTTCTGAGAACTGTCACGCTTATTACAACAAATGTCACTACGATGAATAACATTTGAATTCCCCATTTTAAGGAACAGGTTTTCTCTTGTGCATATTTTGCAAAATTCTTGAACACCATAAGCATTTGAGAGGTAGTTTGGAATTCAAAGGAAGGATTCTTTTTGCCAGGTTAATGTTTCATTGGCAGGTCAGAAGTGCATGGGATTTCAAAATAAAGCAAGAGAGAGGCTAACAGAGCATCACAGTCTCTTGGTGGAGTCACCATAATCCAGGACCCTTTCCTGGCTTTGCCCATTAAAGGATGTAATTTTGATAGTTTTCCTATGAGTGTTCAACCATTTGCAGAGTAATTCACAGTGACCAATCATTCATTTAAACAAGCATTTGCTGAATACCTTTTGTGCTGAATACGTTCCTTTGAACCTTGTAGAACTTCTGCCCCTTTCTGTACCTGCTCTGTCCTTGAGGGACTGACCTTTATGGACTGTCCCAACCCTCAGGCTTTCCTTGGGTTCAATTTGTAGAAGGCACTAGCAGGAGAGGGGAGGGCAGGAGAGGGAAGTAGGGTTATTCATTCCATAGGCGGGGCGTCTGCAAACTGTGACCCTCGATCCAAATCTAGCCTGCCATTTATTTCTATAAATAAAGTGTTATTGGCCCACAGCCATGCCCATCCATTTAAGTATTGTCTATGGCTGCTTTCACTCTCCAAATGTCAGAGTTGGGTAACTGTGACACAGACGTAATGGTCTGCAAAGTCTAAAATATTAATTTTCTGTCCTTTACAGAATAAAGTTTATTGACCTCTGCCTTAGGTAACTCCCTCTCTGGGCAGGGTTATTGATTCCTTAGGCAACTCCATGCCTGTCAAAAGTCACCACTGTCAGGTGGCTCTCCTATGGCTTCAGCTACACCAGAGCTAGAGCTCTTCCTGAGTTCTGGTAACTGACTCTTCCCCTGGCCCTATCAAGGCCTACAGGTATTCTCACTATTGTTAGTCCTGGGGCGCGTCACCATCTTTTGTTGCCCTCCTTTATCCCTGTACCCACTCTCTTAATGTCTCCTAATTTACCCCGTTGGAATTACAGAGAACCACAGAGAAGTAAACAGCGTGAGATTTTGGGAAAATGAAGAATAATTGCCTGTTTCTTTAGCTAAACACTTGGCAGAGCACTTTGGCCATCATCTTGCTTTATCCTCATAATGACCCCATGAAGTAGTTCCTATTATTTTCCTATTAGCAGGTAAGGAAACCAAGACCTTTTTGAAAACTGAGTAACTTGTCCATGATTTCTACCTTGAGGGGGAAAAGTAAGGATTCTGATCCAGGCTCTTAATCCTTAGGAGATAACAAAGCACAGACTGTGGTTCACTGTTCTTTTCAGGCTGGTGCTGCTGTCGAAATAAAGCTGAGATGGCTGATTTTGGCCATATCTTGAAGGAACTCACACATTGTGTGAAAGACTTTGGGCTAAATAGTCTAGGCATGACACGCTAAACAGATATGTGTATCTCCTGGAAAAAAGTTTTGAGTTCACGACCATCACACTTGTTTAGCGATATGCACTTTTCAAAGTGTTTTCAGAGCCTCATAACAAGCCTGTGAAGCCAGATAACAGTTCTTAGAACAGTTTTAGAGTCCAGCAAACTGAGACTGAGATGTAAATGTACTGTATCCACATCCAATGAATATTAAGAATCCATGCATATGTGACAAAGTCCAATGTTCTTTAAAAGTCCTGGCTAAATGGCCCTAGAGGGTCAGGGGGAAATGCATTTTGTGAAGACTAGCCTCAGCACTAGAAGCTGAAAAAACGCTTGAAGTCCATCTGTGGTCTTCCTAGGGAATCAATGGCCAGAGGGTAATATTCTCTTCTGTTTTTGTAACTTTCTCCAACACATACTTTTCTCATACTGCCACAGATATGTTTAACTATTAAATGCTCATGTCAACGATCTTGAACCTAGAACATTTTTATAAACTCCACTCATATCTCCAATTACAGAGAAAATTAGAAGCTTCTCTGGAAGCTGGGGTTTTCCTCTGTATCTTTAGCTTTACACATCCCAAATCATATTCCTAATCACTCCTCTAAAGCCTTCCCTCCTTGCTATGTTTTACTGCACTGTTCTTGATATCACCAACTTCCTAATCACCACTTAGCCAAGCCTGAAACACCAAATTTGTTTCAGTTTTCCTCTAGCCTGTTAGCCTTACCGGTGGTGTTGACTCTGTCCTTTTAAATCCCTTTACTATCACTTTTTCCTCAACCCCCTTCTATACACTATCTAGACCATATTCCCTTAAGCACACGACTCTGATCATCTCATTGACTTGAGCAAAAAGCTTCTGGGGCTACACACTATTCATAAAAATGAAAATTCATTATTCAAATTAGTAAATTCATTAATGAAAATTAATATTCATTGGATGTGGATACACAACACTTAATTTCTCAGTCTCAGTTTGCTGGACTCTAAAATGGCTTTAAAAACTGTCATCTGGCTTCACAGTCTTGTTATGAGGCTGTGAAAATGCTTTGAAAAGTGCATATCGCTAAACAAGCGTGATATACATGAAACGGAAACTTTTTTCCCAGGAGATACACGCATCTGTTGAGCGTGTAATGTCCGGACTATTTTCGTCCTTCTCCGTCTCGGCCTGTCTCCCGCTATGGACAGTTACAAACTTGGTCAATAACAGTCCTGGAAGGACGTGACGCCCCCAGCTAAGGACGTAGGTCAGAGATCTAAAAGGCAGAAGGATTTTCGGGGAGGAGCAGGGGCAGGGCATGACCTAGCACCTGGCAGCGCCGCCGATTGGTGGAGGAGAAGGTTGTTCCCTCAGGGCGGGCGCTGATTGGCTGCGGAGGAAGAGGCATGACTTCCGAAGAAGTTGAGCAAACACCTCCTCCTCAAGGGCCCCATCCCAATTTCTGCTGGGAATTCGGATCCTTCTCTGCCCGGACGCGGGAGCGCAGAGGCGGCGGGGACCGGACGAGGTGAGCGGGGGGAGGGTGCCCGGAGGGGGCTGAGCAGATGGGCGGTGGGCTCCGCCTGTGAGAAGAATTTGCAGATCGCCAGCGGGGCTCTGCCAGTCCGCCGGGCGGTGCGGGCGAGCTCTGCCTCCTCCTCCCCGCGCCGCTGGGGACCCGGGAGCTCTGCGGACTCCGGCCTTTGCCGGACGAGCGTACGGAAGAGGGTGGCGAGCGTTTGGGCCTCCTCGCCAGGCCTCCCCGCCTAGCGTTTCTCTGCACTCGAGGGCTGGGAGGTGGGGCGCAGCGGGCGCGGCTCCGGAGTTTCTGTATAGGAGGGAGAAGGGATGGGATGGCAATTCGGATTTCTTTTTTGGCAAGGGCTGAGCTGGGGAGCGGTTGCTGGGGAGTAAAACGTTGGTATTGAAGCTGTAGAGCAAACCCTCTGTTAATTCTTGGGACTGTGTGCTTATTTAGATAGGTAGCTGTGGGAGGTGGTTGACGGAGGAGGGGCCCCCCCGGGACCCCCCCGGTCCCCCCTCGTCCCCCCTCCCCGATTTCTTTCGGCGCAGTTACTGGTTGACCTTTTCAGCCCTGGCCTGCTTCACCAAATTCGGATCACAAACTTCCCCACCCTGCCCGTGTGGGGCAGGCCGTTCTCTCTGAGATGGAGACCCCCCCCCCCCACTCCGCCCCCGGAAGCTGCGGCTCCCAGTCCGTCCTCCAACAGAGGCGGGAGAAGTGAGGAAGTTGGATGCCTTGGATGTCAGCGTCATCTGAACTGCGGAGACCCCGCAGGGGCTGTGCGGGCCAATGTGAGCGTTTGCGCGGGGAGGGGGCGCGGTTAGAAGCAGTTACCCACCCTGTTTAATTCAGTGGGGCTAAATGGCCCGACTACTTCTGGAAGAAATATGCTTTTTAGGCACTGATTTTAGGAGAGCGGGAGTGGGTGTGGTGAGAGGGAGAGAGTGTGTTTAGTCACTCGAACAAAGATGAACATTTTTTGATATTGTGGGTCGTCAGCTATCGGAATGCGGAAAAGACGTAGCTGTGATTACGCCGACCTAGCTATGCACAGGACCGAACCATCACTGACTTTGACACGTGGCTTTCATATACTTTATATTGGAAGAAAAAAAACAACAAGAAACCCATGGCACTTGGTGTGGACGCTTCTGTGTGTGTGTGTCTTGTAACTTGAACTCCCCCCCCCCTTTTTTTTTTTGCTATAAAGATGAGTGAACCTAGGGCCACACTACCTTCTAGCCACGTGGCCGTTCTGGAAAATGAGCTAGGACGACAAAGGTTAAGCCAATGTCCCCAAGTGACTTTCCCACTCTCCAGAAAATCATATTTGTTATCAGTCTCACTTGTTAGTGGTGACAGCGTCATCAGAATTTTGATTTATTTGTAATTGAAAAATTTCCCCCTTTACTAACTAATCCTCTATTTAATCATTAGCAGACTTTGGTTCAGGATTTTGGAAATGATCTTTGGTGTGTAACCAACACCAATTTAACAAAAAAGTTTTCATTTTTCCAAATATTCTTTTTCTAATTTTCTCTTAGAGATAACATTACAAACAGTGGCAAATTTCTTTGATGAGGCCACAAAAAAATTCTATGGAATTCATGGAATCACAGAAATGCTGTACATTTGGAATGGGAAATAACCAACAACATTATTACCGTGTTCATAGAATTAAGATGCAACCAATTCTAAGATGCATCCCCATTTCGGGGGTGCTAAAATGTGAAAAAACATGTTTTAAATTTGATGAAATACAGTATTAAAATGATAACTTATTTTTCTTGAACACTCATGCCTAAAGGGTGACGGTAAAGAGAAGGCTTACTGGGCTTCTAAAAAAATAAGAAGGGGGAGGGGTTAATATGGAGCCATTGTGAAGGCCTTCCCACAGTGTGACCCAGAGTATGTGAAAGTGGTGTCTTCTGTCAGTGGTGATGGTTGTGCTCACCTTTTTTTTTTAAATGTATTTATTTATTTATTTATTTATCTTTGGCTGTGTTGGGTCTTCGTTGCTGTGTGCAGGCTTTCTCTAGTTGTGGCGAGCAGGGGCTACTCTTTGTTGCGGTGCACGGGCTTCTCATTGCGGTGGCTTCTCTTGTTGTGGAGCACGGGCTCTAGGCACTTGAGCTTCTGTAGTTGTGGCACATGGGCTTCAGTAGTTGTGGCTCACGGGCTCTAGAGCGCAGGCTCAATTGTTGTGGCACATGGGCTTAGTTGCTCCGTGGCATGTGGGATCTTCCCGGACCAGGGCTCAAACCCGTGTCCCCTGCACTGGCAGGTGGATTCTTAACCACTACGCCACCAGGGAAGTCCCTCACCTTTTTTTAAAATAAATTTATTTATTACTTTATTTTTGGCTGCATTGGGTCTTCGTTGCTGCACGCGGGCTTTCTCTAGTTGCGGCGAGCAGGGGCTACTCTTTGTTGTGATGTACAGGCTTATCATTGTGGTGGCTTCTCTTGTTGCAGAGCATGGGCTCTAAGGCACTTGGGCTTCAGTAGTTGTGGCACGCAGGCTCAGCAGTTGTGGTGCACGGGCTTAGTTGCTCCACGGCATGTGGGATCTTCCCGGACCAGAGCTTGAACCCGTGTCTCCTGCATTGGCAGGCGGATTCTCAACCACTGCGCCACTAGGGAAGCCCCTGTGCTCACCTTTGAGGAGTGGGCAGGCTTGTAACCTTTTTCTTAACATTTACTGAGTGTTTATGGCATGCAAGGCAGTGCTCAGCACTTTATGCCTATTAGCGCAAATAAACTTCACAATAGCCCTAAAAGGTAGATATTAGTATGATTCCCATTTTGCCGATGAGGCACAGACAGGTTAAGTTACTCACCGAGGTCATAGAGTAAGTGGGAAGCCGAGGAACCCAGGCCATTTGTGCAGGAGAGGAGTCAGAATTCCTTTGAGGTACCCCCTCCTGTTTTAAGCTCTGGGCTCCTGGTCACTGCAGTCAATCCAGGTAATTTAAGTGAATATCCTGTCTTCCTCCATAGTGTTTTTGGTATTTTTGTTTCCCTGCTTACTGTACTTTAGCTGGATCTTCATGAGTCAGAGTGCCTATTTATGTTCTAAAATTCTAATGCTTTTGTAATCCACAGTGCCTGGTCGCTACTATCCTTAATAGAATCAGTATATTAGAGCTGAAAAGGACTTTAGTATTATATTCCAGTCTGGATTAGGAAACTGAAGTCAGGTAAGGAGCCCCATATCTAGTTATATGTCTCAGCAACCAGGTCTGGATTTTGCTACCATTTTTATTTGCATTTCAAAATATTCATTGGTCTATGAGATCTCAGCAAGAGAGTCGATCTTTTGTGGGGCATTGTTGGGGGGATGGGAGATATGAGTCCCTGTTCTTATTCATCAGTCTATTCTGTTTTCTCTGCTACATTGGTCTTTATGACATTCATTTAAATTTGCTCATTTATTTCTTCATTCTTTCGCAAAACATTTGAGTTCTCCTATGGGGCAGTCACTGGGAATACAGAGATGAGGAAAACACAATTCATTTCTTCCAAGAATTTAGAGTTTAACAAAGAGACAGACAAATAAGCAGATAAACATTTTGGATCAGACTCCAATTCAGAACTAACTTTGCATTCCATCTCAGTGAAGCTACATTTGTGGGCTAGAGACCAGGAGACTCAGAGGTCTTATGTCTTTGGATGACTGAGTAGCTTATAGGCTTGAGAACATATGAATATTCTTAGACCAGATTACTTAGCACTAATAAACACTCCCCAAGTCTACTTGTTTTTACTTCTAGCTAACTATTTTGTAAGGAGTTTAATATTAAAAGAATATAGCTGTGCAACAGGAAATAAAAGTATGGACGACAGTGTTGCGGCATGCCCAAGCCCAGTTTTAGCAAACCTTGGAGTTGGGAGGTATTTGGATTAGTTCCAGGCCATCACTGGGTGTTCTATTAATCTGGAACTGTTTTGGACCTCTCCAGGATTATTATGGTCTGGATGCCAAGTATGTAGTGTAGGCCAAGACTCATGGCCGTGCAGCTGCCTACCCTTATTTATAGTACCAGGACTTCCTGGGAAACCATGGCTTTTTAAATACACTTGCATTTTTTGAATAAACTGGAAGTGTGGATATAAATCATTTGCATTTCTCACTCATTATTTATTTTAGTCAACTCAAGGCTACTCCATCCTTAGTGTCTCAATATTTAACCAAGATGTATGCCTGATTATTTGCAAATAACTTGGCATTGAGAAATCTCCCCATGTGATTGGATGGTTTTAGTGTGAGTCACTGAATTATGTTCTAGTGGATTTATTTCAAAGATCTAAAATATAAGGACAAAGAGCGCATCTCTGACTTTGGGGGCTGAAGATAGATGATTTGGCCTTAAAATTTCTTTAATAATGAATTCGTAATCCTTTTTACATGTCTCAGTGGAAGCAACAGAAATGAGAAGGGGCCAAGCCTAACTCTTTTTCGTACTTAAGCTCTTGTATTTGCTTGCACATTGTTCTGGCTTTGGTAGGTGGTTAGTAGGTTTAAATCGTTTTCTGTTTAGGTTGATAGTATGGAAAGGATTGAAGAGACTTAAAGGATTTTTGAACATTTGATGGAAGGATAAAAAGCTCTCTGTACATCTCAGCTTTCTTCATCCACCTACCACGCTAACCCGTGAAAACCAGCACAAATCAAGTACACTGTTTTCTGGCATAAGTACTACCTGAACAATAACAGATAAATGTAACCTAATCCAGTTACATTGAAAAGTTATACCAACCAAAGAGCAGACTGTTTTATTATGATTCATCCATAGATGCTTGGAAAATGCTGTTTATGAAACATGGGAAATCCCATATTTATATGGGGCACGCTACCTTCATTTGTATTATCTGGTTTTAGATTATCTTTTGTCCCATCCATTCTGACTCTAATATTCAGCTATAATTAGTGATGGATAAGTCACCAACAGATACTGATTGACGTCATTTAATCGTATAAAATTGTTTCATCCTGCTCCTGTTGGATCTCATGAAAATGAATGGGGGACTGGATTGCTGCTTCTTCACAAGAACCTAACATCATGCTATGCATACCTTAAGTAACCCCAAATTTATTTTTAATTAAAGAAAGAAAATCAAAACACTTCTCCCATAATCAATGGGCAAATTATAGCTCATCAAGGAAATGTCTGGCTTTTATTATATTTTTATTAAAATATTAGAAAAATATTCATTCTAGAAACAAATGACTAGCTACTACTATATTAATCTATGTAATTGTACAGAAAAACCAGTCTGTTTGTCATTTAAAAGGACCTTCCTAACTACATAAGAGGTCCTCTACCATCGAAGGTGGCTTTTCCTCAAATATAATCGTTCATAAATTCACCTCACAAAATCTTTTGTTCCTTCATGTTATTTAGGGTGATGATGTACACAGTGACTGTGGTTTATTTCATGGTCACTGAAAGAAAACAGTGGGTTATGTAGGGAGTGCCAAGCTCTGTCTGTCTCTCTGTCTATCTATCTATCTTCTATCTTTTTCTCTAGTGACCATTTTTTTTCCTCATTTCTCTTGAAAACGTTAGAAAATACCAAGAACAATTAAGCATATTCCTCCTCCCACCCCAATTCTCATGTGTGCATTACAAAGGTAGGTAATCTGCACAATAGGTAAATTAAAATAAATTCTTAAGTCTTCCCCCCATTAAAAAATGGGAAAGAGGTAAGGTGATATCATATAGTATGTTCTCCTATTGTTGGACTCCATCCACTAATTGTCCGCCTATCTCAGTGCATCTGTGCAATTCACTGCAATATTCCTATGACTTTTAGGGACATTTCAAATTCCTAATCAATCCTAGGTATGTGAAAAGGTATACCGTAGTGCTATTCTTGTTTTACAAAAACATAGAGAAGAATCTTTTTAAATTTTATTTTAATGCCATTTGAAACATTGGCCCTTCATGTGTTGAAGGGAAGACTGCTTAGAAATTGTCAGGGAAAGGGTCTTGTTCTCCAACCCTGACTGTGTGACACTTCTCTTTCTCCCCTTATTTCTCACCTCCTCTTCCTCCTCCTTATTTTTCCTCTTTCCTTTCCTTCTCCTTTCCTTCTCTTGCTTTTCCACATTCTCCTTGCTCATGCCAGAGGCTGTTATCAGCATGCAGCCCTGTTAAGTAACCTCACTTGAGCCAGTGAATAAGTCCGGAGTCTTACTGCCTTGCTTCCACTTGAAGGCATTGCCAGAAATATACATGACATTTATGTCCCGATATTCTTGGAAAAGCCCATGAAATACAGGACAGGGAAGTCCAGAATAACCCACCTGGGCATTTCCATGAAATGTCAGACACCTGCAGTGCCATACCTCAGAGTAATTCAGAAATTCTCACTGTTACATATTTCTTGATTACCTGAGAATGAAATGAATGGTGGTCCCAGAAAGTTCTATGCTGAGACCAAGTGTCAAGGTTCAAGCAATTACTAACATAATCAGACCTGCTATAATCATCTTTTTTCTAAGCATCCAGAAACTTAGAATTTACCTTGGCAGGGACTCAGGAAGGATTTTTGGTGACACATAGAAAGGGGTTGATGGAGGCACCCCATGCTGTGGGAGAACTAATCATATGCCATATGGATCTGATTTATTTCTGAATTGAGCTGGCAGGAGTAACATATGTCAGATGTCCGAGGTGTGGATCTGCAGGCTTCGGCAAAGAAGAGAAAATCCTGAGTGTTGAATATTAACCTAGGGATTCTGCTTCTGCTTAAAAGCAACAGCTCTAGTTGGATTTCACTTCAGTTTCTTCATCTGTAAAATGGGGCTAATAATAGTATCTACTTAATAAGATTTTCTCAAGGAGGAAATGAAATAGTGTCTGTAAAGCGCTCAGCATAGTGTTTGGCATATAATGTTAAATCAATGGTAACTATTGTTCTATTTCTTTAAAAACAAAGTGTCAGGAATTGTGATTCAAGAATTCCCTACAAAAAGTGAAAGTGAAAGTAGCTTCCCAAATAAAACGCAGAAGGCCAGCCTCTGCCTGCTACTTTCCTTTCCTAGGTCCCGAGGAAGGTCTGCCTCTGCAAACGTGTATGTGTGTATTACATGAGTGTGTGTGTTTATGTCTCTCCTCCCACGCTGTACCCCCGACTCCAGGCAAAGGAGGTGTGGAGGAGGAGAAGGAGGAAGAGGAGGAGGAGGGAGTGTTGCTGAGAAAGGGGAAGCTGTGGTTATAAATCAGGCTTGGGCTGAGGAGGGAGACTGAATTATTTGGATATGTTTCCTAATCTTTGTGCCAAGAACTGCTACTAAGTATAGAGGATTAGGGTCACTTGGTCAACTATGGTATGTGAGATGCAGCCCCTGCTGGGAAGATGGGACCATTTTCTGGGCTTCTCAGTGTGTTTAGAAGACTCATTTGTCTTTGGAATTGATTTCATTTACAAACATAGGGATTCAAGTTCTATGGGACGTTGCAGATTTTCCTTTGGCTTGGGGGAGAATAAATGTTATGGGCTTGGGCTTGGATTTGGGCTTAGCATAGTCTCTTTTAAAAACGAAACTATATAAGTAAACCAAAAAGTTAGATAAAGTATATAACAGACTTTTACTGCAATGTCGATCATCCGTATTTTGGCCTGAGTAAGAGTTAGCCTGAACTCATGATCGGCATGTTCATTTGCTGTGTGCAGTGTTTTCTCTCCCTGCCCCTTTTCTTCCTAAAGCCTTCTTAGCCGGACTCTTTGCTGTTTGCTTTATTCTTTTAGTCTGTGTTGTGAGTTATCCTACAAGTTTTCTATCTAGGGTGATAAGTAGTTTGCCCCCAGGAAATAGTACTTGTACATTCCATTGTTGGACAAAACTTCCCTGTCTATAAGGTGGGTCTGATTTAGAGATTGTAGTCTGATGTAACAGAAATGTGTTCCATAAGAATTGTGCTATATGCTAGGGAATTTCTAGAAGATGTAAAATCATTTAGTCTCTATATTTTGATGCCAACCTTAAACATAGAAAACTAAGGTTCAGCATCCAAATGACCAGCAAATTATCGTCTGAAATGACTTCTGACTACTAAATTTATGTAACCATTTGAAGAGGCACAGAATACTGTTTGATACTTGTGCTTTAAAATTTTCTGTAAAATTTATGCTGTGCTGACACATAGTAAGCCTCTTGTAAATATTTCTTAATTGAATTAATGAATAGAGTTACACAATCTGGAATAGCAGAAAACTGAGACAGGTGTGGGTTTAATATAATAGCAGGGGGAGGTGGTCTGGTAGAGGAAACTCTGGAAAGGGGAAGAGCATGGTTTTTTTTTTCTTTTTGGCTGTGTTGGGTCTTCGTTGCTGTGCGCGGGCTTCCTCTAGTTGCTGTGAGCGTGGGCTACTCTGTTGCGGTGCACGGGCTTCTCATTGCGGTGGCTTCTCTTGTTGCGGAGCACGGGCTCTAGACGCGTGGGCTTCAGTAGTTGTAGCCCGCGGGCTCAGTAGTTGTGGCTCACGGGCTCTAGAGTGCAGGCTCAGTAGTTGTGGCGCATGGGCCTAGTTGCTCCGCGACATGTGGGATCTTCCTGGACCA
This sequence comes from Eschrichtius robustus, assembly GCF_028021215.1. Taxonomy (NCBI): domain Eukaryota; kingdom Metazoa; phylum Chordata; class Mammalia; order Artiodactyla; family Eschrichtiidae; genus Eschrichtius; species Eschrichtius robustus. Next base: position 101,468,035 of record NC_090831.1, on the reverse strand, counting down.
GGGCTCGAACCCGTGTGCCCTGCATTGGCAGGCGGATTCTTAACCACTGCGCCACCAGGGAAGCCTGGAAAGAGAATGTTTAGAGCAACAACAGGGTCAGTGAAGCGAGGCTGGGGTTGTCAGGTGCTTCTTCAGCTTCTAACACCTGTGGTGAAAAACATGTTTGTTTGTTTGTTTTGTTTTCTTAAATTTCCAATCTGCCAGGACCAATGCTTTTATAAAATTCGATACCAATGAATTACTAGAAAAATGATCCTGTCATATAAAGGTTTCTAAGTGCTTACTTTCTATTTCTGTACATATCTCATTGTGGACCAGTACAAAGCAGTTCACTGACTGACAACAGGCTGTAAAACACACTTTGAGTAGAACTAGATTAGGAAATGGTCAGAGATGAAACTCGAAAGAGGTTGGAGCTAGATTGTCAAGGATCTTGTACATTATGAAAGGATTCTAAACTTTATGTCATCAAAATTGGCATAAATTATCTTCCTGTATTTGCATTGTAGATTAACTTGCTTAAAACTTTTGTGCTGAATGTGTTTGATAAAACAGACATTAAAAAAAAATGATTTCAGCTTAGCAGATATTGATTAGTGTCCCATAAGTTGCTTGGGACATTTTTTTTTTTTTGGAAGTAACTTCATTTGTAGAAGTTTGGGTTTGTTTGGGTAAAGGAACAGTATCCAAATGACCAGCAAATTATCATCATATCATCCAGGTTTTCCCTCTCCCTTCTTCATCTTGAATCTGTTATCACCTGAGTTGGTTGGATTTTACAGCAGATTTCTCAGGAGACCAGAACTGACCTGTGAGCCTTCTTGCCTTTCGTTGTCCTGCTCTAACAATTTCTTTCCAGTCACCAGGTTTCAAGATGCTGCGAGTACCTAGGACTAAACTGGGCAGGCTGGGCCTCAACCTCTCCAGGCTTCACTACAAGGCGGTGATGGCGTTGAGGCGGGAGGATGTGAACGCCTGGGAGAGGCGGGCTCCCCTGGCTCCCCGGCACATCAAAGGGATCACCAATCTGGGGTACAAGGTCTTAATACAGCCTTCCAATCGGCGGGCCATTCACGATAAGGTAAATAGTTCCAATTTTTTAAAATAGGTGGGACTGAAATGACCCTGCGTATGAAAAATAGGGAGCATCTGAGTGAAAATAAAATGTTTGCTAGTGTCGCTTAAAGACCACGTGACAATATTTCTTGACTTCGGTTATAATGAGATTATATAGTTATGAGATTTCTAGTTAGAATCCTTTCTTGAGCCCAGAATTTAGCCAATAAGTGTTATTTTCGCCCCATCCCATGCTTTCTTCCAGCTGAGGGATAAAAGCATTGCTTTTAGGAGATGACGTCCTTCAGTCATTCTCTCCTTCATGTGTCACCCTGGTTCTAGGACTGGAAGGACAAATGTCTGCAGGAAATGCTTCACTGAGTAGAGTTTGTTCATGAGTGTTTACCTTGCCAGCCACCAGGTGAAGCCCCTCATATTCATCATTCTGTTCATTCTTCACAATAATCTCATGACACAGGTTTGACTTTTATTTTTATTTTAGATACATGCACGTGTTTTTTCTTTCCTGAGCCATTTGAAAATATGCTGCAGACAGTGCCACTTTATTTCTAAATGCTTCAGTATACATTTCCTAGGAATAAATCATCTTCCTACGTAACCACTGTATCATTTTCACACCTAAGAAATTAATAATTCCACAATATCATCTCACATCTCACATTTCAAATTCCCCATTGTCTCAAATGTCTTTTATGGTTTTTATTTTAATCAAGGCTTAATTAAGGTTCATTGTATTCATTATTATGTATCTTTAGTTCTTTTAATCTAGAACAGTACTGGGCTTATGGTTAACTAGGCTTATTGTGGTGATCATTTTGCAATATATACACGTGTCGAATCATTTAGGTGTACACCTGAAACTAATATAATGTTACTTATACCTCAATAAGAGAATATTGAATGGAATTTAATATTTCTTAGAAGAATTTTTTTTTGGCCTTTAGAATACATCCCACAAAGAATATTCAGAGTGCTGTGTTCAAAAGATATCTGAATTAGTTTTTCTCTGTGGTTACATGTCAATGTGATATCCAGTTGGATTTATTTTTGTTTCTATTACATTTTAATATTTGCTTTAAATCCTTTTTGATTTAATTTTATTTTTCAAATAAGTTAAACATTTACAAGCTTCAAAGATTAAAACTGTATAAAAAGATGCAACACAGAGAAGTCTTGCTCTCATCTTAATCCCTTACATCCCATTCCCACCCACCCTATAGGTTACTGTTTTCATTATTATTTCTGATCTATCATTCCTGTGTTTCTTCTTGCAAAAATAAGCATATGTGTATGTGTGTGTATGTATGTGTTTTCTTATTTTCCCTTCAATCTTATACAGAACGTTGTATACCGTATATACTCTTTTGCACCTTGCTTTGTTCTACGGTATATCCTGGAAATCACTTCATGTCAGTTCATAGAGATCAGCTTCATTCTATTTAATGGCTGCTATAATTACTCCATTATTTATCACGATTTGTTTAACCAGTCTACTATAACTGGGCAAATAGATTGTTCAGAGAAACCAGGTATGAACCATATGTTCATTCTTTTACTTTCTTTCCTATTCATTTGTACTTTCCTTTGAAGTAGATTCCTAACTAGATTTATCTTCATTTTTTTTTTCTTAAATTTATTTATTTTTGGCTGCATTGGGTCTTCGTTGCTGCGTGCTGGCTTTCTCTAGTTGCGGTGAGCGGGGGCTACTCTTTGTTGCGGTGCGTGAGCTTCTCATTGCCGTGGCTTCTCTTGTTGTGGAGTGTGAGCTCTAGACCGTATGCTTAGTAGTTGTGGCATGTGGGCTCAGCATCTGTGGCTCACGGGCTCTAGAGCGCAGGCTCAGTAGTTGTGGCTCATGGGCTTAGTTGCTCTGCGGCATGTGGGATCTTCCCGGACCAGGGCTCAAACCCGTGCCCACTGCATTGGCAGGCGGATTCTTAACCACCGCAATGCCAGGGAAGCCCTATCTTCATTTTATTCAACTGCCACCTAAGATGCTTTAAAAATTCTGCCTGGATCATGCTACCCCTTTATTTAAAAATCTGAAGTGATTGTCTATTGCCTGCATGTACTAGCTCTGAAATCTCAGTTTAATGTGTAAGACTCAGGTTTCCCATTGATAAAATAGGGATAATAATTGTACCTACCTCATGGGAGTTTTGAGAATTAAATGAGATAATTCACCCAAAGAGCTTAGCAAAGCACATAGTAATTTATTAATAAATATCAATGATTATTTTTATCCAATAAAGCTCATATTCACCATGATAATATTCAGTCTATTTTTCTAAATTGATTCACTTATTATGCCCTAAACATTTCCTTATTTTCCCGTCTCCATATTTGTATATATTCCTTCAATACCTCTTACTGATATTACCACCTTGTATTTCCCATCTCCATCCCTCCAAATCCTACCCACCCTTTTAGATTAATTTAAATTTCCACATTTCCTTGATCATCTCACCTGGGAGTTATCTCAATATCCATTAAATTAATATATCACTTAGATTATGCTACTCATAATGTTCTTTTGAATTCAGCCTCATGCACTGTGCCTCTGACTTCTTTTTGCAATATTTTGTGAGCTCCTTTACAGGAGAGATCTTGTCTCTGTTTCTTTGTGTACTATCCCATCTCTAGCACAGTCCACGGAACAGAGTAGGGAAGTAATAAATACTAACTGAACAACAAAAAAAAAAAAAAAAGAAAAGAAAATATTGCAGATACGTCTTTCCTTTAAAAGTATACCTGAGTAATAAATTACCATTTAGCATTTAATGTTTCAGGGCATTGTTGGTACAAAATATACATTTCACATGTATATTTAAATCACATGTGCTAGCGGTTATGGTCAAACTATTAACTGTTCTTAGCTTAAAGTATGTGCTGAATTTTCTAATTTTTTGTTTTTGGTACAAAAGTCAAACATGTTAGATTGATCTTTAGCCAACAAGTAAGAATATTAGAAGTAGTTTTTCTATTATTTGTTCCTTATATTTTTTTCCTTCAAAAGGTTGTGACTTTAACTGCTACATTTATTTATTAAAGAAAATATGAATACAACAAATCAGGAGAATAACTTTTAATCAAAATTACATTCCCAGGAATATGTCAAAGCTGGTGGCATTCTTCAGGAGGATATTTCTGAAGCTTGTTTAATTTTGGGAGTTAAAAGACCCCCAGAGGAAAGATTAATGCCTAAGAAGACCTATGCATTCTTCTCCCACACCATAAAGGCTCAGGAGGCCAATATGGGTTTGTTGGATGAGATCCTAAAACAGGTAATTAGTGGCCAATATTCATAAATGTTAACATAGAAGCATGTAGTTTTTTTAACTTTTAACTGTCAAGTGGAGTTTCAGTTTTCTTTCAGCATCTGGAAAATACATCACGTATTCACCTCAGTAGGAGAGGTGATCTGCAGTTAGTGCTTGAATAGTTCTGCTGCTCTTCGGGCTGCTCTGCTGGGCAAGTTTGGAGTTTGTGATAAGAGGAACCAAACACATTTCATTCCTTTGTATTCTGAAATGGGAAGAATGATAGAAGCATTTGCTCCAAATGATTATTAAGTTATAAGGTTAATAGTTCAAATATTAGCAAGTAGAAGTTTAGAGCTAAAAGGAACCTCAGGGATCATATAACTTACCACCCTAATTTTTCAAATGGAGCCCAGAGAGGTGAAGTGACTTGACTGAGGCTGCACAGCTCTGTAGTACCAGAACTGTACTGGAAACTATTTTTACATTTATTAACATTCATTAGGAAAAGAAACTTTTTTTGAGATATAAATACTGTGGAAAAACTATCGTCTATTTAAAATACAGAGTATTCACTCAACAAGTATTTACCAAGTGCCTACAATGTGTCTGACGCTGATCACTGCAATGAATATAGCTTACAGTCTAGTGCGAGGAGACACTAGAATAAATAAACAACACCTCATATGTCGCTTGGCGATATGTGTAATGGAGATAAATATAATACAGAAGAAAAAAAGGAGTGCTGGGCGCTGGGGGAGGTGATAACGCTACTTGAAATAGGATGATCAGGGAGTGCCTCATTGCAATATTGGCATTGAGCAAAAATTTGAAAGAGGCAAAGGATCAAGCCATATCCATCTGGGAAAAGCCTTCCAACCTGAGAGAATAGTAGTGCAAAAGCCCGACAGACAGTCTTTTTGAATGGAGGACTAGAGTTAATCATATTCTAAAATGCTTATTCTGCCTGCTCTGTGAATAAAAGTTGGAGGCGGGAGAAGGAGAGCAAAACTGGTAAGAAGATTGTTAGTCTAGACTAGTCCAGATGCTAGGCTACAAATGATGTTGAGGGCGGCGGGAATGGAGGTCGTGACACATGGACAGATCTTGGATGTATTTTAGAGATCTGATCCTACAGGATCCATGGATGAAATGAATGTGCACTATGAGGGAAAGAGAGGAGTCAGAGGTGACTCCAAGAATTTGGTTTGAGTAACTTAAAGGCGTTGCCTTAGATTGACATGATGCTACTGCACGAGGAGCAGGCTTGGATGGGAGGATCAAGATTTGAGCTTAGGGCCTGTCGAGTTTAATTTGCCCATTAGATGTGTAAGGGGAGATGCTGAGTGGGCCATTGGATGTGAGTCTGTAGCTCAGGAGGGCAGCTTCTCCAGATACACATTTTTCAGTTGTCAGAGACTAGATGGTATCTAAAGCCGTGAGACTGGATGAGGGTAAGGAGTGAGTGTAGATGGAGAAGTCCAAGGTCTAAGTCCTGGGGTAAGGATGTTAGAACATTAGAAACTAGACTTGAATCTGACCATAGGTAGAGGACAGGAGAGTTTCACAAACAGTAAAAGTAATGGAGGAAAATGTATTTTACATAAGCGTATAGAATACATTCCTACTCATTTCAGATTCACTAAACAGACACTGTAGTTAATTTACAGTGTTTCATAAGAACCAATTCAAAAAGTAATTCAAGGAAATAATATTATAAGAAGAATGTTTCACTTTCAGTAGATAAAACACCTCAAAAAGTACTTTAGAAACATTTTTCTTTTTGGTTATATGAAGTTTCATTCATTTCGAGAAAATTAATGAAAACAGACCCAGCAGGGCTGCTTTTGGGCAACATTTTGTAACAAATTACTTGGAGTTGGATTAATATTAAATATTCTTAAATCCAAGCACATGGAAAAAATTATATCATCTTTGAGGAAATAGACTATTTAAAACATTCTATAATTCCAATGTGTCAGCAGTTTTGAAACATGAATTAATAGGACATTTCCAAGAGAGGGAAGATTCCCAAGGAAAGAGGAAGGACAAGATTTTAGTGAAGGTGAGGAAGTGAAGAACAGGCAGCTTGTACTACTTTTAAAATAAAGTTTGCTTGTGAAAGGCTAGAGAGAGAAAAAAAAGAGAGAGACAGAGAAACAGAGAGATACTAAGAGAGACAGAAGGAGAGAGAGAAAGAGAGAGAGAGAGAGAATGAGATAGATTTGTGTGTATGGACTTGAGAGGGAGTATAGTTGTTATTTTTAAAGTAGAAGAGAGACCTGGGTGTATTTAGAATGGCTGAGGGAAAGGAACACTGTAAAGAAGGAAGAAAGAAAAGAAAGAAAAAGTTTGAGCGGTCTTGGAGGACATAGAATAAAGCTGGCATCTAGCTCACAGGGATTAGTCTCAGGAAAGACTTGTTTTTTTTGAGACTAGAGGGAAGGATGTGAGGATGAGTGGGGGCAGTATGTGGATATATTTGTCAATGGTGCTGGGCTAAAAGTGAAAAGAAATCATGCCTTTGTTATTTCATTGCCTACCATCAAGGGGTGTTAGCACCCTGCTAGGACCATTCCTTCATCTCTCATCACAGACCTATCTTTGGTTTGTGACCCAGCATTTTCTAAATATTGCATGATGCACCTAGCAAGTCAAGATATATTTTATGAGGGAATAATGGGAAATAATCACTTGCTCATATATGTGTTGTACTCATTCAAATTAAGCTGGATGGGTCTGGTTGAGAAATTTTTTATTGTTTCTTCAGGAAATCCGACTTATTGATTATGAGAAAATGGTGGATCATAGAGGAATACGGGTAGTGGCGTTTGGACAGTGGGCAGGTGTGGCAGGTAGGTATGCCAGGGCTGTTACATCACCCATTTTCTAAATTTGCCTGGGGAGTAACCGTGTTTTCTCTTTTCTGTGGCAAGGGGTTGGGAGTGTTCATTTCCACCAATAAAAATAAGCATGGGGGTGCGACTAAGGGTGATGGATATCAGGGGAATAAAATAAAATCATGAAACTATATTTATTACAAAAATTAAGAAAAAGAGAGCAGGGAGAAGGACAACACCTATGCTTACGCTCTGAATTTTTACTGTTTGGAAGACTGGAAAGAGAGGTCAGTTTGGTGATGAGAAATTGAGGAATGGAAGAAAGGGTAAAAGAGGGGGAAGAGGTACGGTCACAGGAACCAACAGAGGGGCAGTCTAGCAAGGATACAAGCTGGAGTCTGGGGAAAAACAGCACTTGATTTTTGTCCCAGTTAGTACTTTGAACCATCTTTGGTTGAGAAACACCCCATGTTATAACTCTATATCAGATTAGACTACTTGAAGGTGTGTAATTGTCAGAATAAGTAGACAGAAAATTTGTAGGGATAGAGGACACAAAACACTATCAACCGCCCTGACATCAGTGAAAGTTCTTGAGCACCCAGCACTCCACCCAGCAACTTGCAGAATAGAATACACACTCCTTTCATGTGGAACGTTCATCCAGATGGTCCATATGCTAGGTCACAAAACAATTTGTAATAAATTTAAAAGGTCTGAAATCATAGAGTATGTGCTCTGACTATAATAAAATTGATTTTGGAATTATAATACAAAGATATATAGAAAATTTCCAAATATTTGGAAGATAAACAATGTATTTTTGCATAACCCATGAGTCCAGAAGACATCACGGGAAAAATTAGAAAATATTTTGAATGGAATGAAAATTTAAAACACAGCACACCAAAATTTGTGGAATGCAGGTAAAGTGGTGCTTAGAAGGAAATTTATAGCATTTAATGCTTTTATTAGAAAAGAAGAAAGTTCTTAAATTAGTAATCTAAACTTCCATCAGAAGAAGCTAGAAAATGAAGAATAAATTAACCCAAAGCAAATAGAAGGAAGGGAATAATATTGATAGGAGGGAGCATCAATTAAATTAAAACAGGAAAATAATAGAGCCAGTTCTTTTTTTAAAAAAATAATAAAATAAAAATCAAAAGCCAGTTCTTTTTTTAAAAAAATAATCAATAAAATTGATAAACCTCCAGTTAGATTGATTTTTAAAAAAAGAGAGAGAAGCCACTTTTACCAATTTTAGGAATACAAGAGGAATAGTCACTATATATATGTCACAGATATTAAAAATGATAAGGGAATATTATGAATAAGCCAATAAATTTGACAACGTTGATAAAATAGGCAAATCCTTGAAAGACACATCTCAAGAAGAAATAAAACACTTGCATATCAATGTACAAAATAAATTCCACTCATAGGCATTTATCAAGAGAAACAAATTATTTTTTGTAAAGAATTATTTATAGTAGCTTCATTCATAATAGCCCAGACAATCAGCAGAGGAATGGATAAATAAACTGTGGTACATCCACAGAATGGAACACTCCTCAGCAATAAAAAGAAGCAAACTACTTATACACACAAAGTATGCATGAATCTCAAAAACATTTTCCTGAGTAAAAGCAGACACACAAAGAAGAGTAAATACTTAAAATTTTATTTGTATGCAACTGTAGAAGAACCTAATCTATACAGACAGAAATAAAATCAGTAGTTGTTTGGGGCCAAAGTTTGGGGAGGATTGACTGGAGTGATGGGAATATTCTGTATTTTGGTTATGTTGGTGGTAATATGGGTGTGTACATTTGTTAACAGTTATCAAACTATAGACTTTAAATTGGTGTGATTTGTTGTATATAAATTATTCCTTTAAAGGTTGACATCAGAAAAAAGGTCAAAGAAAATTGGTCAGGGATGTGGAGAGGGAAAGTTCCCTTCCGGAAAAGGGGAGAATGGATACTGAGGTCTTCGTTCCAGGCATGCTAAGTTTCTGCTCTGTGAAGGACATCCAGATTGAGAAATCCGTAAGGTGGTTGGTTGGGTCTTGAAATAAAATACCTGCGTTAGAGATACAGACTTGGAGTCAGCATCATACAGAGAGTACTTGAAATTTAGGAATGGATGAGATTAGGTAAGGGAAAAATGTAGAGATTGGAGAGAATAGAGCCTGGGACAGAATCCTGAGGGTGAACAATATTAAGCAAAGGGCAAGGGGCACTAATATTAAAGGAATGGGCATGGGAAGAGTAGCCTGCAGAAATGTAGGGTGAAAATGTTCAAGCCAGGCAAGCTGAGGGAAGAGAGTCCCAACAAAGAGGGGCTCTACATTGCCAGATACCTCTGACAAGTAAGTCAAGATCTGAAAAGTGTCCACCGAGTTTAGCCGTGTAGGTCACTGAAATGGTGCGGGGGGAGGGGCCATAGGGTTAATGGTGACTTCGTTTTTGCTTATTCATTTGTTTTTGGTATGAGAGAAATGGAGGCGTGTTTAAATGTTGATAAGGATGAACCAATAGAGAGGGATAGAGAGAGGACATAATTCAAGAGTAAATTCCTGAGAGAGACAGGAAAGGATGGGATCTGGAGCAAAGGTGGAGAGATGAACCTTAGAGAAAAAGAGGGGCGCTCTTTCCGTTTCAGCAGGATTGGATGTGGAGGGGACAGGTCGGGGTGCAGCTGGCTTAACACTTTCGATGGCAGAAAGTTGAGGGGGTGGAGAAGATGACTGCTGGGGCCCCTTCCAAATCTGAGATGCTGTGGTCTGTGCTTCCTCAGAGCACGGAGCAGGTTGGAGAACAGGTAGAGAGAACAGGTTCAACTCCTCCCAACTAATGGTCTTTCTGTTGGTCTGATTCTGCAACAGGGATGATCAACATTTTACACGGAATGGGTTTAAGGCTCCTTGCTTTGGGACATCACACACCTTTTATGGTGAGATGTTTATTGTGTCTATTTTTTTTTGTAAACGCGTGTCACATTTTAAGAATAGAAACACGTCTCAGGTGGTCGACTAATGTGGCCCATGTGTGCTTGCTTGCAGCACATTGGCATGGCTCATAACTACAGGAACAGCAGTCAGGCTGTGCAAGCTGTCCGAGACGCTGGCTACGAAATATCTCTGGGTTTGATGCCAAAGTCGATAGGGCCCTTAACATTTGTGTTCACGGGGACTGGTAATGTATCTAAGGTAAGTTCCAACTGTCTTCTTTCTGTAAAGCAGTCTGAAACTCTGACACTAACCCAAAGGATGTGGGCATTTTGTGTGCATTTCAGAGCCCTTCTTTTCCATGACTGGGCATTCTGTTCTTGGTACTTTTCTTACCTATGTACTTTTCCCATAGTAAAGTGCAGTACTGGTCCAAACTTAGTGTCTTTGCTTTGAGTTGATTCCAAGCTGTCAGAGGCTTTGAATGTTTTTTCTTTTCTTTTCTTTTTTTCTTTTTAGAGGGATAACTCCTGTTGTGTAAAGGTCTATTCTTAGGGTGCTCTATTTTACCTCCATCACTGAGATATCCCCAAATTTGGAAGTGACCCCAGGATGTAAATTTTACAAGATTTGGAGTTTTGCCAAAAGATGTTAAGAAGCTTAACTCAAGACTACAATTGTTACTTTCTTCCTTCTGGGGTAGTTTCGAGAATGTATTTTTGATCCCCTAGAGGAACTTGTAATTGCAAAATAGATCTTTCTTCAGCGAAAATATTTTACAAACAGGACATCACTATTTATATTATACTGTGAGATAGCCATCTGATATAAGTAGGAAATATATAGTTTCCCCACTTGAAATAATTTCTGCAATGGAGCAAAAATTAAATAGAAATATTGTTATTGTACTGTCAGTTCTAAACCTCCTTGCTTCTATGCTGAATAACTTTAAGTAAAAAAATTAAAGCCCCGTCCAATGAGTGGTGTTTAAATGGGAATAAAAGTTGGTTTGCAGGCTGCATACAAGAGGCTCATCTGTGCTTCCGTGTTGTGGTCTCAGTTGCAGGGCAGGGCAAGTTGAGCTATAAAATTGTGGGGAAAATGAGTTGGAACCTTTGCAGGAAAACGTATTGGCTCTTTTCTGATTGATTTTTAGATTTTCACTCATGCATTATTTATAGGGAGCCCAAGAAATCTTCAATGAATTACCTTGTGAATATGTGGAGCCGCATGAATTAAAAGAAGTTTCCCAAAATGGAGGTAGGGAGGGCGGGGAGGGCGAGTGTATGTATCTCTTACTGTTTTTAACAGTTTCAGTGTTATAATATTTTATCACCATAAACCTTTATCATTTGTGACCCACTTTACTAATTTCTTTCTCCTCTGCAAGACCTGAGAAAAGTGTACGGGACAGTGTTAAGTCGCCATCATCATCTCGTCAGGAAAACAGATGGTATATATGATCCTGTAGAGTATGACAAATATCCTGAGCGCTACATAAGCCGTTTTAATACTGATGTGAGTATCATACCTAGCTTTTGAGTTGGTTGCTCATGATACACTATAGTTAGGCTGTTTTTAAGGAGAGAGATTGTGATTGTGTACATTGGTTTTCAGTTCTCCATATTGACTTGTTGTGAGTCCTTTGGGTATTATGAGTAGTCCTTAGGTGTTGTTGGCTTTTCTTGGTGTTTGGAGTGGCCTTTGCTTCGTGGCTTTGGTGGTTTCTATGGGTATGCCCATTGCTTCACTGACTCTGTTTCTCCTTCAGGTCTGCATGTGCCCAATTGCTCTAAACCATTTCCTGTGGGTTACTGTTTTCTGTATTTACCCTGAATTAGTTAGTACTGTTGAGAAACCACAGTGTCTATGAGAGTTGATCTCAACATAGTTCTATCCCTTCTATGGCCACAAATTGCAATCAACCTCAGCCAGCCATCTTGGAATACATGCCATTGATTACAGGGGACAAGAGTGAAACAGTATGGCTATAGAAGACCCATCTCCACTGTACAAAAGTTACTTCCAATTCAAATCCTTCTGCTGGGGACACACTGGTCTCATCTTATAAGAAGGATAATATATTTGTGTGTTTTGTAGTCATTGGTCATGCAACAGTCCTCCTCAAAATAAACCAACAAAAAAATGCATGCATCTAATTGTGAACAGGAATGTTTTCAATAATTTTAAATGTATTTGAACAATATAACATTTTAAGATTCTGGTATGAAATTTAGTGTTATAGCATGTAGAGCATATTATAGAAGAAGAACTCTTTACCTGTGGCTTGAGAATGCTTGAGATGCTTGAGAAACAGGAATCATAAAATTAGTTTCAAATTGAAAAATTTTGAATGTAGTAAGTTTCCATCCCTTCTCTTCCCCAATCACAGAAATACTGGTGATTGGATGCATCCCAAAACTTATAATGACCTAGTTACCATGTATGCATGCATGTAGCACATTTGCCCATGGAGCTTACAGATGTTATCTGATTTAATCTTCACAGCATTCCTTTGAGGAATGGGGTATGCATTATCCCCATCTGGCAGGTAAGGAAAACAGAGCCCAGAGAAGTTAAGGTAGCATGCTTTAGATCACATGCTACTAGAGGCTGAGCTGGAAATAGAGCACTTGGTCACTTGAACTTCTGTTATTTCCTTTTTCTTGGCTATGCAAGGCATTATAGAACACAAATATTCATGTATTTATATTCATATATTTTTCTATAATGAGGTAATTCTCCACTGAAATCTGGGTGGGTATTTATTGTCTTTGCTTCGAAAGGTGACCACTGGCTTGGCAAATAACAAAGTCAATTAGAAATAACGTTAAATTATTTCTCATGAACTTTACTGATAGCTCTCTTTCAGCACACTGCTTTGAAAAAGGCTATTTCCTATCTCGCTCACCTTGGAATTTGCTTTACAGATTGCACCCTATACAACTTGTTTAATTAATGGAATCTACTGGGAACAAAACACCCCCCGCCTACTAACCCGCCAAGATGCTCAGAGTCTCCTGGCCCCAGGCAAGTCCTCAGCTGCTGGTGTTGAAGGCTGCCCTGCATTGCCGCACAAGTAAGGACTTCAGCAATGATGGCAGTTTTCAGCAGCAAGGCCCACTGTGAGGGTATCACACATAGGGGACCCACATAGCACAGGACTTGACTATTAATAACCGGTTGTCTGCCTTATCTTATTTAATCTCTTGGAAATTTTTTTTTTTTTTAATTTTATTTATTTATTTATTTATTTATTTATTTATGGCTGTGTTGGGTCTTCGTTTCTGTGCGAGGGCTTTCTCTAGTTGCGGCAAGCGGGGACCACTCTTCATCGCGGTGTGCGGGCCTCTCACTATCGCGGCCTCTCTTGTTGCGGGGCACAGGCTCCAGACGCGCAGGCTCAGTAGTTGTGGCTCACGGGCCTAGTTGCTCCGCGGCATGTGGGATCCTCCCAGACCAGGGGTCGAACCCGTGTCCCCTACATTGGCAGGCAGATTCTCAACCACTGCGCCATCAGGGAAGCCCACTTGGAAATATTTGACAGTTAACCTTCCCTCCTTTTTTTTTCTTTTAATCAAAGTATAGTTGATTTACAATGTTGTTAGTTTCAGGTGTACAGCAAAGTGATTCAGTTATATATATATGTATAAGGTGACATCCCGAAAGTTAGAAAAAGTGTTCTGGGCTTAACTGTGTTAAGTGATCAGCTGGACTTGATGATAACATGTTTGGGATAACTGAGATTGCAAGGTTTCTTTTTCCTTTTTTTTTTTGTTTGTTTGCTCTAGGGAGCAAGTTTATTTTTTTTTAATTGAAGTATAGTTGATTTGCGATGCCGTGTTAGTTTCAGGTGTACAGCACAGTGATTTAGTTACATATATATATATACATATATATACATATTTTCCTTTTTCAGATTCTTTTCCATTATAGGTTATTATAAGATACTGAACATAGTTCCCTGTGCTATACAGTAGGTCCTCATTTTTTATCCATTTTATATATAGTAGTGTGTATCTGTTAATCCCAAGCTCCTCATTTATCCCTCCCTCCCCCCCTTTGCGCTTTGGTAACCATATGTTTGTTTTCTATGTTTGTGAGTCTATTTCCTTCCCTCCTTCTTGAAATTCTCTTCTCTTATGTGACGCCCCACGTAGCTCAAAAGTAAGCTTCTTAGAGAGGTCTTCTCTTGCTTCTCCATTCCCATCGCTCTTCAGTCTGTTACTATATTTTTCCCTGAAATTCATGTGTTTATGATTTTTATTTTCCTGTGTTTATGATTTTTCCTGCCTTACTAGAACTTACTAGAACTTAATCTCCTTAAGGATAGGGGCCCTATTTGTTTTGGCCACAGGTATCCAGTACATTGTTTGACATATAATATTCATTCAAATAATTACTAAATGTTGAATGAATTAGTTAATAAATAAATATTTGTGGAACTCCTGGTCTTCCTGGCACTCTGCTAAGCTGAGAGATAAAGAAAAAATGTGGTTGCTACCCTCAGGCATGTAGCTGGCATCAATTAAATTCCAAAGGAATGCTAGGAGCAATCAATATCGCAAGAGTTTAGAAGAAAGTGGGAGCATGGGCTCAGCAAAGTCTCTAGGAAGGAGCGAGGAGAACAAGGATTTCAAGTGATAGGATTGCTGCTTGATAAACATGGAGCCACCGAAGCACAGTTTAAGACAGTGAGTGGGACAGTGCAGCCCTAGTATAGGGTTTATATGAGCAAGTGGAAATTACAGATTGGGCAGGAAAATTGTGGTCGACCTCAAAAGGATTTCGAATCCTGGGCTGAGACTTTTATTCATAATTCCAGAGATTTCTGTGTAATAGCACGTAAAATTATGTATTACTAAGCAGAGTGGAGGTAGTGTAGTCGAACTTCCTAAGTTATTTAAAGTTGGCTAACTAGCTTAACTTTAGGCTGTTGTCAATGATTTCTCTAGGGAAGGATTTTTTTTTTCTTTTTTATTGGAGTATAGTTGATTTACAATGTTGTGTTGTTTCTGCTGTACAGCAAAGTGAACCAGTTATACATATATATATATATCCACTCTTTTTTATTTTTAGTATTTATTTATTTAGGCAGCACTGGGTCTTAGTTGCGGCATGTGGACTTCTTAGTCGTGGCATGCATGCGGATCTGGTTCCCCAACCAGGGATCGATCCTGGGCCCCCTGCATTGGGAGTGTGGAGTCTTACCCACTGAGCCACCAGGGACTTCCCTATCCACTCTTTTTTAGATTCTTTTCCCATAGAGGCCATTACAGAGTATTGAGTAGAGTCCCCTCTGCTATACAATAGACCTTATTAGTTATCTATTTTATATATAGTAGTATGTATAAGGAGGGTTTTTTTTTTACTTTTATCTCTTTTCCTTTCTTGTCTTCCCTCATCCTCCTCCTCCTCTTCCTCTTCCTCTTTTTCTTTTTGCTTGTGGAGACTAAAACTCCTATTAGGAAGATTCTCTGTATCCCAAAAGAACAGTTTCCTGAACAGGTGAGCTGTAGGAAAAAGAGCTAAGGAGCCTAGGAAATATTTGGCATCTACACTGAAAATTGTTCAAGCACCTTTCATTTTTACTCATTTTTAATTCTGTTGGAGACTTCAGAGATCCATGTTCACATCTAGGTATTGATGTTATTTACAGACTTGTGGCAATATGTGACATTTCAGCCGACACCGGAGGATCTATTGAGTTTATGACTGAGTGTACGACAATAGAGCATCCCTTCTGCATGTATGATGCAGATCAGCATATTATTCATGACAGGTGAGTTTGCTAAAGCTGTTAGATGGGGAGAGATACATAATAATGCATCATTTACTTCCTTTGATATACTACTCTAAAATACTCAATATTTCACAGCTTTATGAAGGCTATGCAAATTTCCAGAGATATGCTCAAGCATATTAAAAAATTTGGTAGAAAAACCACATTCAGATTTGAGCACTTAAATACACACACACACATACTACATTTCAATGGGTTGCGAAGAAGGGAAAAGTTTTGTTTGAAAAGTCTTGTTTATTTTCCTATATACGGTGGTAGAAGATTACAAATGATTATGAAGTGTAAATAACGGAGTAGACATCTGGGAAAGTTAGAGCTTACACATAAATTTTGTCCATCCGAATAAAGCATGTTGCTTCTCCTAGTGTTGAAGGCTCTGGGATTCTGATGTGCTCCATTGACAATTTGCCGGCACAGCTTCCAATTGAATCTACCGAATACTTTGGAGACATGCTTTACCCTTATGTAGAAGAAATGGTAAGCAGACTGGTAGCAACACCTCTGTGGCTTTAAATAGGACTTTGGAGTGATCTGATGAATGTTCTGGTCTCCTGTATCTAAGAAATCTGTTGTAAAATGAAATGCCAGCGCTTCCCCGAAGTACTTCCTGACACTCTTATCTTACATATTCTGCATAATTGTTTCATGGGAAATATGTAACTGCCTTCATGCTTCATTACAATTGCATTTGCCTCTCATTATGCATACTTTATTAAGAATGTTCATGACATGTGAGATAAGATTTACTTTATTTTTACTTTTTTTCTGCTTTCTAGGTCAATTCATATTTTGGGACATTCTTAGTATACTGTGATTAATAGATTGGAAAAATCAGAAATACAGAAAATTTTGTTGGATTTTAGGCACTCATGCTTGGTTAAATGACAGCCTATGTTCTGGTCATGTATTATTATTATTATTATTTTTTTTTTAACATCTTTATTGGAGTATAATTGCTTTACAATGGTTGTTGGTTTCTGCTGTATAACAAAGTGAATCAGGTATACATATACATATATCCCCATATCTCCTCCCTCTTGGGTCTCCCTTTCACCCTCCCTATCCCACCCCTCTAGGTGGTCACAAAGCACCGAGCTGATCTCCCTGTGCTATGCGACTGCTTCCCACTAGCTATCTATTTTACATTTGGTAGTGTATATATGTCCATGCCACTCTCTCACTTCGTCCCAGCTTACCTTTCCCCCTCCGCGTGTGCTCAAGTCCATTCCCTACGTCTGCGTCTCTTTATTCCCATCCTGCCCCTAGGTTCTTCAGAAACATTTTTTTTTTTTTTTTAGATTCCACACATATGTGTTAGCATACTATATTTGCTTTTCTCTTTCTGACTTACTTCACTCTGTATGACACACTCTATGTCCATCCACCTCACTACAAATAACTCAATTTCGTTTCTTTTTGTGGCTGAGTAATATTCCATTGCATATATGTGCCACATCTTCTTTATCCATTCATCTGTCGATGGACACTTAGGTTGCTTCCATGTTCTGGCTATTGTAAATAGAGCTGCAGTGAACATTGTGGTACATGGCTCTTTTTGAATTATGGTTTTCTCAGGGTATATACCCAGTAGTGGGATTGCTGGATTGTATGGTAGTTCTATTTTTAGTTTTTTAAGGAACCTCCATACTGTTCTCCATAGTGGCTGTATCAATTTACACTCCAACCAACAGTGCAAGAAGGAGGGTTCCCTTTTCTCCACACCCTCTCCAGCATTTATTGTTTGTAGATTTTTTGATGATGGCCATTCTGACTGGTGTGAGGTGACACCTCATTGTAGTTTTGATTTGCATTTCTCTAATGACTAGTGATGTTGAGCATCCTTTCATATGTTTGTTGGCAATCTGTATATCTTCTTTGGAGAAATGTCTATTTAGGTCTTCTGCCCATTTTTGGATTGGGTTGTTTGTTTTTTTCATATTGAGCTGCATGAGCTGCTTGTAAATTCTGGAGATTAATCCTTTGTCAGTTGCTTTATTTGCAAATATTTTCTCCCATTCTGAGGGTTGTCTTTTCGCCTTGTTTATGGTTTCTGTTGCTGTGCAAAAGCTTTTAAGTTTCATTAGATCTCATTTGTTTATTTTTGTTTTATTTCTCTAGGAGGTGGGTCAAAAAGGATCTTGCAGTGATTTATGTCATTGAGTGTTCTACCTATGTTTTCCTCTAAGAGTTTTATAGTGTCTGGCCTTACATTTAGGTCTTTAATCCATTTTGAGTTTATTTTTGTGTGTGGTGTTAGGGAGAATTCTAATTTCATTCTTTTACATGTAGCTGTCCAGTTTTCCCAGCATCATTTATTGAAGAAGTTGTCTTTTCTCCATTGTATATTCTTGCCTACTTTATCAAAGATAAGGTGACCATATGTGCATGGGTTTATTTCTGGGCTTTCTATCCTGTTCCATTGATCTATATTACTGTTTTTCTGCCAGTATCATACTGTCTTGATTACTGTAGCTTTGTAGTATAGTCTGAAGTCCGGGAGCCTGATTCCTCCAGCTCCGTTTTTCTTTCTCAAGATTGCTTTGGCTATTCGGGGTCTTTTTTGTTTCCATATAAATTGTGATATTTTTTGTTCTAGTTCTGTGAACAATGCCAGTGGTAGTTTGATAGGGATTGCATTGAATCTGTAGATTGCTTTGGGTAGTAGAGTCATTTTCACAATGTTTGATTCTTCCAATCCAAGAACATGGTATATCTCTCCATCTGTTTGTATCATCTTTAATTTCTTTCATCAGTGTCTTATAGTTTTCTGCATACAGGTCTTTTGTCTCCTTACATAGGTTTATTCCTAGGTATTTTATTCTTTTTGTTGCAATGGTAAATGGGAGTGTTTCCTTAATTTCTCTTTCTGATTTTTCATCATTAGTGTATAGGAATGCAAGAGATTTCTGTGCATTAATTTTGTATCGTGCTACTTTACCAAATTCATTGATTAGCTCTAGTAGTTTTCTGGTGGCATCTTTAGGATTCTCTATGTATAGTATCATGTCATCTGCAAACACTGACAGTTTTACTTTTCTTTTCCAATTTGGATTCCTTTTATTTCTTTTTCTTCTCTGATTGCTGTGGCTAAGACTTCCAAAACTATGTTGAATAATAGTGGTGAGAGTGGACAACCTTGTCTTGCTCCTGATCTTAGTGGAAATGGTTTCAGTTTTTCACCATTGAGAACCATGTTGGCTGTGGGTTTGTCATATATAGCCTTTATTATGTTGAGGTAAGTTCCCTCTATGCCTACTTTCTGGAGAGTTTTTATCATAAATGGGTGCTGAATTTTGTCAAAAGCTTTTTCTGCATGTACTGATCATATGGTTTTTCTCCTTCAATTTGTTAATATGGTGTATCACATTGATTGATTTGCTTATATTGAAGAATCCTTCCATTTTTGGGATAAATCCCACTTGATCATGGTGTATGATCCTTTTAATGTGCTGGTGGATTCTGTTTGCTAGTATTTTGTTGAGGATTTTTGCATCTATGTTCATCAGTGATATTGGCCTGTAGTTTTCTTTCTTTGTGACATCTTTGGTTTTGGTATCAGGGTGATGGTGGCCTCGTAGAATGAGTCTGGGAGTGTCCCTCCCTCTGCTATATTTTGGAAGAGTTTGAGAAGGAGAGGTGTTAGCTCTTCTCAAACTGTTTGATAGAGTTCGCCTGTGAAGCCATCTGGTCCTGGGCTTTTGTTTTTTGGAAGATTTTTAATCACAGTCTTAATTTCAGTACTTGTGATTGGTCTGTTTATATTTTCTATTTCTTCCTGGTTCAGTCTTGGAAGGTTGTGCTTTTCTAAGAATTTGTCCATTTCTTCCAGGTTGTCCATTTTATTGGCATATAGTTGTTTGTAGTAATCTCTCATGATCCTTTGTATTTCTGCAGTGTCAGTTGTTACTTCTCCTTTTTCATTTCTAATTCTGTTGATTTGAGTCTTCTCCCTTGTTTTGTTGATGAGTCTGGCTATTGGTTTATCAATTTTGTTTATCTTCTCAAAGAACCAACTTTTAGTTTTATTGAACTTTGCTATCGTTTCCTTCATTTCTTTTTCATTTATTTCTAATCTGATCTTTATGAGTTTCCTTCTGCTAACTTTGGGGTTTTTTTGTTCTTCTTTTTCTAATTGCTTTAGGTATAAGGTTAGGTTGTTTATTTGAGGTGTTTCTTGTTTCTTGAGGTAGGATTGTATTGCTATAAACTTCCCTCTTAGAACTGCTTTTGCTGCATCCCATAGGTTTTGGGTCATTGTGTTTTCATTGTCATTTGTTTCTAGGTATTTTTCCATTTCCTCTTTGTTTTCTTCAGTGATCTCTTGGTTATTAAGTAGTGTGTTGTTTAAGCTCCATGTGTTTGTATTTCTTACAGGTTTTTTCCTGTAATTGATATCTAGTCTCATAGCGTGTGGTCAGAAAACATACTTGATACGACTTCAATTTTCTTAAATTTACCAAGGCTTGGGGAGGGAGGGGTACGGAATGAGGGGTGAGCCTGTGGTGGCAGAGGCCAGCGTGACGTTGCAACAGCCTGAGGCATGCTGTGTGTTCTCCTGGGGAAGTTGTCCCTGGATCACGGGACCCTGGCAGTGGCGGGCTGCACAGGCTCCCGGGAGGGGCGGTGTGAGTAGTGACCTGTGCTTGCACACAGCCTTCTTGGTGGTTGCAGCGGCAGCCTTAGCCTTTCATGCCCGTCTCTGGTGTCCGCGCTGATAGCCATGGCTTGCATCCATCTCTGCATCTCGTTTAGGCTGTGCTCTGAATCCCCTCTCCTTGTGCATCCCGAAACAATGGTCTTTTGCCTCTTAGGCAGTTCCAGACTTTTTCCCGGACTCCCTCCTGATTAGCTGTGGCGCACTAGCCCCCTTCAGGCTGTGTTCACGCCGCCAACCCCAGTCCTCTCCCTGGGATCTGACCTCCGAAGCCCGAGCCTCAGCTCCCAGCCCCCGCCTGCCCTGGCGGGTGAGCAGACAAGCCTCTCGGGCTGGTGAGTGCTGGTCGGCACGGATCCTCTGTGCGGGAATCTCTCCGTTTTGCCCTCTGCAGCCCTGTTGCTGCGCTCTCCTCCGTGGCTCTGAAGCTTCTCCCCGCCCACCCCCTGCCTCCGCCCGCGAAGGGGCTTCCTAGTGTGTGGAAACCTTTCCTCCTTCACAGCTCCCTCCCAGAGGTGCAGGTCCCATCCCTATTCTTTTGTCTCTGTTTTTCCTTTTTTCTTTTGCCCTACCCAGGTACATGGGAAGTTTCTTGCCTTTTGGGAAGTCTGAGGTCTTCTGCCAGCATTCAGTAGGTGTTCTGTAGGAGTTGTTCCACATGTAGATGTATTTTTTATGTATTTGTGGGGAGGAAGGTGAGCTCCACGTCTTACTCCTCTTATCTTGAAGGTCCCCTGGTCATGTATTATTTACTGTGATCAGCGATTGACTGCTGAAATACTGTGTTATCTAAATTCTATTTTCTTTGTCAGAGAAAAGCTTTCTTATTTCATTATTTATCCTAAGCATTCATACCCATCCTGCTTTATTTCTACTGCTAATGGCTGTCTGCCTCAGGCAGTGGTTCCAAAGGTATGAAGAGTGGCTCTTGTCCTTTTCATCCATGGTTTCACTCAGGAGCTCTCGTACTAAAATGGGGCAATAGGTAGTGTGGTATGAATAAGTGCAACTTCCAGCCCATTTTCTTCTTTTCTTTCACAAACTATTCTATTTTGACCCTTTGTTTTTCCTCCTGGAATATGTCAGCAGGGAGATGTAACAGGCTTTAGAAAATGCTGGTGGCAGGCATTATCATGGTTGGAAACAATATTATATAGCACTTAGTATGTTCCAGACAGTGTTCAAATTACTTTGTATATTTTAATTTTTAAATACTCGCGACCACCCTTTCAGGTAGGTACCATTATCAACCCATTGTACTGATTAGAAAACTGAGACACAAAGAAGTTAAGGCTGAGAAAGCTTGCTGATGCAGTACTGGATCTGCAGTGTGTCTGGAATTGGTGCTGAGAGATTAAAGTAGCCTGAGAAAGAGAGTGTAAATGCCAGGTTTTACTGGAGACATCACTTGCTTTATGGCCTTGAGCCGGGCACTCACTTCCTTTCTGAGCCTCAGATGTTTCACCTTTACACTTTTCACCTGTAAAGTAAGGTGGTTTTAATATATAATCTTAATGGTCCCTCTAGTTCTAACATTCTGTAATTGTAAATGTTTAAGTGGTGAAAAGCATGCGTATATTAAAAAAGTAATAATAAATTTACCTAGATGTTTACTATTTTCAGTGATGTTCCTTCATTTCCCTCTGGTATCATTTCCCTGAAGAATCAATAACTTCCTTTAGCCCTTTACTTGAATTTTTATTTCGGATATTCTCTTTTCAGTTCTAAAATTTCCATTTGGTACTTTTTTTTTTCCCTTTCTCTCCTGAGAATTTCTATCTTTTTATTTATTATGAGTGTAACTTCCTTTATCACATGGAGCACAGTTTTAAAAGCCACTTTACAGTCTACCTCATATTTCCAAAATTCTGGGTAAACTTGGGCTTGAAATATATTGATTGTCTTTTCCCTTGAGAATGGATCATGTCATAGCTTTCTCGTTTTCTTAAGCTGAATAATTTTGTAGAACATCCTGGATGAGGTGAAGAGTCATGCTGTGGAGGTTCTGGATTGTTACATTTCTCTGAAAAGTGTTGATTTTGTTTGGTTTATTTGGCTTTTTTTAGCAGGCAATTAACTTGGCTAGACTTAAACTGAAAACTCTGTCTCACCTGAGACAGGTAGCTCAAGTAAAAGTTCAGCTCTTTCATCTTTATCTGGATTGCTTGTAATTTGACCTGCACATGCTCAGTCCTTCCAGACTTGGACCAGAGCTTACATGGAAGTTGGGCTTCACTTTATCTGAATCTGTCCTTTCTGGCATTTTCCACTCACACTCCAGAGGCTGTGGTGCTGTGGGTTTCAGCCCTGTTTCCTCAGATCAGAAAGTCAGTGAGCTTGCTGCAGGTTTTTAGCTCCTCACACCACGTGGCCCCGCCTCAGGGCAATGACAAAAGAACGGCAAGCTCAACTACGGCACTAGTTATTTCTTCCGAGTTTTGACACTCTCCCCAAACCGCCTGCTATTCTTCATTCTCTGACGCCCTCACATTGTTACTTTTGTTTGTATTTTGTCCAGAGTTTATAGTTGTTATGTGTAGGAGGGATGGTCTGTTAGAACTTAGTCCCTACCTGAAAGAGAACTCCCCAGTCATAATACATTAATTAAATCAGCTTGACTCCAGCAGAGCTTTGGAGTAGCTAGAAGAGCTATCGGTGAGCCTCTGGCTTTAATTCATCTTTTGAATCTTACAAGTATGCATTTCAGTGCAACTCTTACCTCATTAGGCCAAAATATGGAAAATGTTGCATGCTAATTTGCCTTTGTGAATGGATTTGACTGTTATTTCTTGAAATGTCTTTTTGTTTGGTTGCTCTAAAATCATTTACCATTCTAAGAAGCTGTTACTAGCCATTTTCAAGTCACAAATTATTATGTTTCAAAATTTCAATTACAAGTTTCTTTCTTTTTTTTAATTAATTAATTTATCTATCTATTTATTTATTTACTTATGGCTGAGTTGGGTCTTTTGTTGCTGCATGCTGGCTTTCTCTAGTTGCGGTGAGCGGGGGCTACTCTTCGTTGCGATGTGCGGGCTTCTCACTGCGGTGGCTTCTCTTGTTGTGGAACACAGGGTCTAGACGTGTGGGCTTCAGTAGTTGTGGCACGTGGGCTCAGTAGTTGTGGCTCACGGGCTCTAGAGTGCAGGTTCAGTAGTTGTGGCCCATGGGCTTAGTTACTCCACAGCATGTGGGATCTTCCCCGACCAGGGCTTGAACCCGTGTCCCCTGTATTGGCAGGCGGATTCTTAACCACTGTGCCACCAGGGAAGCCCTACAAGTTTATTTCTTTTAGACCTTAGAACACAGTTTTCCATTCCAATTTGTCCTTAATCAAAATTGCCATTCATTCAGTACAGTTGATCGCATACAGATGTTAGGAGAAAAGCAAGCCAATTCAATGAAATCCTTAGTAAAGTGTGTTTGAGGGTTAGCCCATGTAACTGATGAGGGATAAGTAAAATTTAAATAAAATTTTTCTTAAAGAAGAGAATATAATTTTTTTACATTATCTAATAGTATAAAATATTAAAGTATCACAGATAAGTGATATGTAAGTATACTGCATGGTAAATTATCACAAAGACACCCATGTGAACACTACATAGGTAAAAAAGAGAACAAGGTTAACATCCCAGAAACCCCCCTGTGCCTCTCCCAGCACCATTCCCACTCTCCTTCTGAAAGGTACCTACTACCTTGACTAAAAGCTATGGATTAGTTTTGCCTTTTTGGGGAAAATTTTATTTTTTGAACATATTAATCATCAGAGTTTAAACTCACTTCTGATAATTACAATGAACTTTTGGGTCTGTTTATGTTCTTCGTTTTACTTTTTCTTGGTTTTCAGTCAATTCTTATCACTTAATATGCCTGTTTAGTTTTGATTGAATGTTGGATATTGTGTATATAAAATTTTAGAGATGATTTGAGGCTCTGGACGTTATGTACTTTTTTCAGAGAAGATTTCCTTTGTTTCTGGCAGGGGGATAGGCTAGGAAAAAAATCACCTCAATTCATGATTCAAAGGTGGGCTTCGGTCCTTTGGAAAACCGATGTTTTTCAATTTACCATTTATTTAGAATATAGTCTTTCAGGATCCCAAATGAAAATCTGGCCTTTATTTGGATCCCTTTCAACAGAACTTAAACTCCAGTTTTTGTCACCCTATTGTTTAAGGTCAGCCAAAAGCTCTTCTCAGTTTCTCTCTGCTTAACATCCCAGCCATTGCTTCCACATTGGTGACTACATCTAAGAAATGTGCTTAGATGTCTGTTGACAAAGCCAACTTCCCTAAATTGTCACAGCTTCTTCCTTTCACATGTCACTAAGGTCTTCCAAACAGTGTGGTGGGATTGTCTTGGAGACATCTTTCTCAGCCTATCTTTGAGCACTGGACATTTTTGCAGACTGATGAGTATCTCTATGTAGTTTTAATAATATGTGTATCTGCTTACCATTAAAAAATTAAGTATATTTTCTGTATTCTTTTCTGATAACGGTACGGGAGCTATACTTAAAGTACCTCGGAGATATTGTGGGTTTAGTTTTGGACCACTGCAATAAAGTGAATATCACAATAAAGTGAGTCACACAACTTTTTTGATTTCCCAGTGCATATACAAGTTATGTTTAAACTATGCTGTAGTCTATTAAGTGTGCAATAGCATTAAGTCTAAGGAAAATGTACATACCTTAATTAAGAAATACAATATTGTATATCAACTCTACTTCAATTAAAAAAATACTTTATTGCTAAAATATGTTAACCATCATCTGAGCCTTCAGTGCGTCATTATCTTTTTGCAATAGTAACATTAAATATCACTGATCACAGATCAGCTTAACAAAAATGATAATAATGAAAAATTTTGAAATATTGGGAGAGTTACCAAAATGTGACACAGAGACATGAAGTGAGCAAATGCTTTTGCAATAATGGTACTGATAGACTTGCCCGACACAGGGTTGCCACAAACCTTCAATTTGTAAAAAAAAAAAATTAAAAAAAAAATCAATATCTGTAAACCACAGTAAACTGAACACAATAGAACAAGGTATGCCTGTATATGCACTGTCCTATTTCCCACAGATTTTCCTTTTTGACTTGAGGTCCCTATGGACCCTGTAGCATTGCAGGGCACAGGATATCATTTTGAACCAATATGGAAGTTTTGTTTCAGTTGAATTTAATAGATATTTCTTGTCTGTTGGAACAAGGCACACATATAAGTGAAGAGAACTAAAACACAGTTTCTGACCTGTAGGAGCATGAGGTCCAGGAAGGGGATAAGAGGAGTGTACAGCTCTGCCATAAGATGGAATGTGGCAGCCATCAGAAAGATGCTAATGATGTTGTGGAGGGAGACGATCTGCCCTGTTGGGAAAGCCAGGGAAGGTGACATTTGAGCTGGCTCTTGGCAGATGTATAGGATCTGTTCATTTGCGTAGGTGTGGGAGGCATCCTGTGTGATGGAGACGGGAGCAAAGGTGGGAGTAATTTAACGTAAGCTTTCTGTGCGTTGTCTGGTCTGGTGGACTTAAGGTAAATATGTTGGTTCCATGTTAAAAGGGTCTTAACACCAGGATAAATAGCTTGAAATTAATTTAGTAAAGACTGATGAGGGACTTCCCTGGTGGCGTAGTGGTTAGGAATCCGCCTGCCAGTGAAGGGGACACACGTTCCAGCCCCCGTCCGGGAAGATCCCACATGCCACGGAGCAACTAATCCTGTGGGCCACAACTACTGAGCCTGCGCTCTAGAGCCTGTGAGCCACAACTACTGAGCCCGCGTGCCACAACTACTGAAGCCTGCACACCTAGAGCCCGTGCTCCGCAACAAGAGAAGCCACCGTAATGAGGAACCCACGTAGCCCCCGCTCGCTGGGACTAGAGAAAGCCCGAGGGCAGCAACGAAGACCCAACACAGCCAAAAATATATAAGTAAATAAAATACATTTATTTAAAAAAAAAAAAAGAGTGATGAGCCTCAAAGGTGTTATATGTGAAAGTGACAAGACATACCACATGTTCCAGGAGGCTTGTGCTTGCAGTTTTGTAGTGGTTGAATTCTAGCAGGGGAGACAGTTAAATGCAGTAATCAAACAGCCTTTTGTTGTCTTTTGTGTTTGCCTTTCTTTAGGTGGACTCAAGACAATTATTAGGGACTTCCCTGGTGGTCCAGTGGTTAAGTTCCAAGCTTCCACTACAGGGGGCACAGGTTCTATCCCTGGTTGGGGAACTAAGATCCCGCATGCCGTGTAGCATGGCCAAAAAAAAAAAAAAACGAAATGAGGATTGGCATCTTTGAGGACTGCAGTTCAAGACAATTATTAGTTTCCTTGGGGGAAAAAAATCCATTGAACTTTAAGTAATTATTGCATGTATCCACTAAGGTATTTATTGAATATTTACCATTTTATAATGTAGTAGGCATACAGCAAGATGCCAAATGCAGTTCCTACTTTCCAGGTCTGCTTGGGGGCAGATTTTGGTAAAGGCTTTACAGAGGAGGCAATTCTTCAGCTGCCTCTTGGAGGCCAAAGAGGAGGAGTTCCAGGCAGAGGAATAGCATGTGAGGCACCCACATGGTGTGGCACAGAGGCAGGTGAGGGCATGATGCAGATACGCAACCCCATGCTGTTAGCAGGACTGAAGTGCTGGGTGTGAGGCCAATGGGAGGGTTGAGGCAGGAGAGGCAGAGCCAGACTGTAGAGGAGCCTGAGACTAACTTGAACGCAACGGAAAGCTACTGGATTATTTTAACTGGGCACAGGAGAAATAATCAGATTTGTGCTGTAGATTGGAGATAAATGGAGGAAAGAGAGGTGGAAAGTAGTTCCCATGGTCCCAGTAAGGCCTAAATAATGCTGTGGAATTAGAGATAAAGAGCAAAGAGAGAGTGAAAAGATACACAAGAGTTCAGCGGTTTAACCATATACCGAGTGAGGTGCGAACTCATTTCATTGTCTACTTACTAATGGCTCCTGGCTTGTAGACAGGGTTGGTAGGTGGAGAAGTCAGCTTGAGAAGGAAATACTCCAAAGGTGCCTGGGAGAAACAAGCAGTGGGGAGACCCCAAGTGTGTCCATTTCATCAGTTTACCAAAGAATGCCCTGGCTTTGCCATTATCCCAGCAATAGAGAGCCTAGGTGTCTTATGTTTTAGATACATGGAAGTAGTTTTACATGTATTTTAATACAGTAAACAAATACTGTCCTGCCAGCATCTGGTAGGTACATTTTATACTTTCTTAGTTGGATGAGTGCTCTGGACCTTAACCTATGGATAAAGAAGGAATGATTGTCTCATTGGCCATCAGAAGCAATCATACTGACTTATATGACCTTTACCCTTTGGCAGTCCATTCAAGGATTCTATGCCTTGGAAGAAAAGAGGAGGACTGGGATGCTGGGATATTAACATGAGAGATGTGGCTTTTGTTGTTGGCCATCTGACTCATTCTTGCAAGATAATGGGAAGAGTGTGAATGACTTTTTTTTTTTTTTTTTTAATTTATTTATTTATTTTTGGCTGTGTTGGGTCTTCGTTGCTGCACACGGGCTTTCTCTAGTTGCGGCGAGCGGGGGCTACTCTTCGTTGCGGTGCGCGGGCTTCTCATTGCAGTGGCTTCTCTCATTGTGGCGCACAGGCTCTAGGTGTGTGGGCTTCAGTAGTTGTGGCACGCGGGCTCAGTAGTTGTGGCTCATGGGCTCTAGAGCACAGGCTCAGTAGTTGTGGCACACGAGCTTAGTTGCTCTGCAGCATGTGGGGTCTTCCCGGACCAGGGATCGAACCCGTGTCCCCTGCATTGGCAGGCGGATTCTCAACCACTGCGCCACCGGGGAAGCCCATGAATGACTTTTTGAGTCTACTAGGTCAAGTCATTTTCCTTGACACTTTTGAAATGCTGATATGCCTATACATAGAACTAATATTGACCTGAGGGAGACTCTCTATTGTAGGTTTGGTGGCTCTTTTGTCTGGAAGACCCGTTCTCTACTTCTAATAGAACAGCCTGAACCTTTGGCAAGGGGTAGAGTTCCTCAGAGTGAGGACTATGGTTATAAAGCGTGTGATGATATTTACCAGCATGCTCAACATGACACATTTAACTGGTGGGGAAGCATAAGGTTTTTGTGCTTCCAGTAAGCAAACATGATTAAATGTTGGTTTTAGAGTTGGAAATTGTACTGAAATAACATGTTTTGGGGGGGCAGAATTCATTGCTTATAGAAAACTTCTTTTACCAATTATTTATACAATTCAGTGATTTTCAAAAAACTGTTTTCTAAACTAATTTTTTTCCTTTGACTAATATTTTAATATGGATAAAATAGCAAGAAGCCTTCTTTGCAATATCATTTCTCTTTTTCCAATCTCATTTCCTTTTCAGATATTATCAGACGCGACACAGCCTCTTGAAAGTCAGAATTTTTCTCCTGTGGTGCGAGATGTAAGTTATGAAAATAATTTCTTTTCATGAATGTCTTTTTCCTCCACTATCCTTGCTCCTTGCCCCTTTCCGTTTTCTCTTCCTGCCTTTCTCTGTTACTCTCTCTTTTCTCTATTAGTCATGAGCCCATGTTTGTGGGACTAAATGTGGTGACTAAAGAAATGTCTTGTATCGTATATATTCAGGCAGTGATTACATCCAACGGCACATTGTCTAATAAGTATAAATATATCCAGAAACTCCGGGAGAGCAGGTAAGCATCATTCACATCCTCTTGTTTAATACATTTATTCTTATCTTGGATCTCATGAGTACTTTTTTTAATGCTTCCATGTGAGTTTGTGATGCTAGGATTATGCAATATGTAATTGAAAAAAATGTCTGTAAATAATAGGAAATTCAAACGAAGTGACTGCCTGGAACCAGTGTGAATTATTTTCCCTTGAACAGTATTGTAGCATCATTCTGGCTTTCTGTTATCCATGTAGGCTTGGGTGTAAGTAAGCAAAACTCCAAAAGCTCTGTCTTTGTTCTTTCTCCAGCATTTTGCATATTGTAATGTCTCAGCTATTCTCTCAAAGGAAAATGAGCTTGCTAACCCTTTCTGTGGTGCTTTCAGACTGATTTTTAGTTGAGGATTTGGACTCTCTTTTGTTTAGGATAATACTTGGCAAAGTGGTCTTTTGGTTAGAAATTAAGAAAAGTAGTGAAGAAAAAATCGTGAGAGGTCAGTTTTCCCTGGGGATTCTTACTAGGAGGAAAGTGTCACGAAGTAATGTGGCAAATCTACTGGAGAGAACAGTTCTCTTAGGAAGATACTTAGCTAAGGCCCTGGTTTCTATAATTGGTTTTACTACTCAAAGTTTGGAAACATTGACATTTCTTTGGAATGTTCTGGTCTCCAACTGATTGCACTTGATCCATGTTTATATCTGCTCCACTGGTCTATTCACATTAAAAAAAATAACCCATGCACTGAATTCTCAGGAGAAACCGGAGTGGGAAAATCAAAAACAAACAAACAAACTGCCTGATCTTCTTTCTCAGTTTTTCTACCTATAAGAAGTAAATAAGAGATACGACCAGATCAAGTACTACTGTTATGCCTTCTCCAAATGTGTTTGTTAGCTTACAGTAATTTTTTGTGTGTCAGTGAAATATTCTGGCATGATACAAGAGTGTATAATTTGTTTTTTAAAAAAGCAACTAGTTCTATAACTCCATAGGAGAGTGTCATATAGGGGAAACTGCATATATTTGTTTTTCATAGTTCTGTGTATCTTTGATTTTTCATCATCAGATGATCTCTTTCTTACATTACTAATCCCAATGATGTGTCTACCATGACCAGTCGCTCTTTACACACCATATTTCACGTAGTGGCAGGTCTGCTGGCCCCAACTGCTAGGACTTCCTGCCCTCCTTCCCAGGTAGAACCTTGTGCCAAGAGACTGAAAATGAAGACTGCATTTTGGAAGGAAATTGGAGTTATCTTGAATCCCTGCCTTGTTCTTTTGTTCTCTTCGTTCCTTAGCACAATGATTATTAACCTGGAGCGCTTTGGGGTTGCTGATGGCGTGGACGGTATTAAAATCTAGGAGCGAGTTCTTAAAAATGTATTTTGAACAGTTTATTTTTTGGACATCAAAATAATGTGTTTCAATTACACAAAGTACAGAAAGTGCTGTTAGAGAGGATCTGTAATAGTGTTTCTTTCTGGGAGGTGAAATGGGATGGGGGTGGAAGTTAAAGGAGTCCTCCCTTCATCAGTAATATGAGTGCTGGGGGTGAAGAGGGGGCAGGAACATTCTATATTTAAATTTATTTTTATTCACTTATAATTAATGAAATGAAGTGAAGTTAAATAAAGGTTAAAGTTTGAGAGACATCCTGGCCTAAAAGATTCCAGTAACAGAGCTTTCTGCTTAAGTCCCTGTCACCAAGCCATTTCCATGGTTTTGTAATGTTATCTGGGACTCTGATTCAAAAGAATTTAATGAGGATCTTCCATCTTTAAGGCAAAACGCAGTGAGCAATAGTGGGTTTATAAAGACAGCTAAGACTCATTCACTGTCTTGGAGGTCAGAGTTTGCAGGAAAGACAAAGAGTTAGCTGTCAGGAAGGCACAAATTCCAACAACAGAAAAATTCAAGAATTAAAGTTCTGCCTAGTGACTCATCTTATGTAGGTTTCTACATTTAACCCATGGCATTTGTGATTTCAAAATTATGGTTTTAACTGTTTTCAAGTGACCCTGAAGATAAGTCACAAGACAGTGTCTAATATGATAATAATCTCCTCCTCAGATCGTTGTCTTCTCGGATTGTTGTGAGGAGTAAATAAGGTTCTGATGTAAGGCCCCCAGCATGATTTTGAATCATGTCCCCCGGAAGGATAAAGTGTGACACCAAGTTACTCAGTTGTGGGTAGCCAGGCACTGGTCCAGCATCTGCACCTAACTAGTGGTATAGGGAACTCATACACCTCAAAAATCTGTTGTTCATCATACAAGATCTAAAATAATGAAAAATGTTGGTACTGGGAACTCCTGTTGAGGTTCTTACTATAAGAAGTGTGGGAAAAAAATATTGCTTCACAGTCTAAGTTTTAGTTTGGTTTGGGGACAGCAACATTTTGTTATTTGAAACGTTTTTTTGTTAAAGTTCCCTCCCCCCCCTTTTATTTATAGGGAACGTGTTCAGTCACTTTCAGTGGGCACCAAGAAAAAGGTCTTGGTTCTTGGATCTGGTTACGTATCTGAGCCGGTGTTGGAATACCTGTCGAGGGATGACAATATAGAAATAACAGTAGGTAAATAAGCCCCAATTTTTAAAGAAGAGGAAGTAAAATTGATTTCAAAACATGGCTACTCTGTGAATTTTAGATGACTATCTTGTTTCTAAACTTTGAAAAATTATTTTTGGAGATGTTAAAATGTGTTTTACTCTCTGACTAGTGAAAGGAAATCTAAAGATTGGACTTTTTAATTCTTGAATAGGTTCTGACATGAAGAATCAAATCGAACAGTTAGGCAAGAAATATAATATTAATCCTGTTAGCCTGTACGTTGGTAAACAAGAAGTGAAGTTGAGCTCCTTGGTGGCAACGCAGGATCTTGTCATCAGGTTAGTAAATAGTAAGAAATGATTGCCATACATTTTGTTGTTGTTGCTGTTACTTCTCTTTCCTTATTTTTTCTCCTCTCCACTCTTCTCTTCTCCCTTCCTCTCCCCTGTCCTCCCTTCCCCCTTCTCTCCTCTTTTCTTCTCTCAGTAAACTTTTAAACTCACGTGTGCATCCAGGAAAGTGCACAAATCGTAAGTTTGTAATTCAAAGAATTTTCACAAAGTGAACACATGGTGTAACCATCATCCACATCAGAAACAGAATATAATAGTATCCAAGAAGTGCTGCTTGTGCCCCTTTTTATTACCAGCCCCATCCTTCAAGGGTAAGCACTGTCCTGGCTTCTAACACAGAGATTAGTTTCTGCTAGTTTTCAATTTGTACAGTCGGAATCTTTCAGTATGTCCTCATTTGTGGCTGCCTTCTTTCTTCAGCATTGTGATTGTGAGAGTCATTTGTGTTATTGTCTGTAATTGTAGTTTATTCTCTTTACTGTGTAATATTCCATTATGCGAATATACTATTATTATCCATTTGACTGCTGATGAATGTTTAGGTTGTTTCCAGAATTTGGCTATTATGAATAGTGCTGCCATGAACAATTTAGTATTTGTCTTTTGGTTACCATATACACACATTTCTGTTGGGTATTTACCTAGAAGTGGAATTGCTGGGTCATGAGGCACTAATGACTTATATTTTGGTGGCTATTTTTTCCTTTAGACTTATAAAGCTTAAATGAAAGTGAGTAGATTCTCTAGCCCTATGACCATTTTTAGCCTTAGCAGAGGAACATATCTTGAAATATATCATTCATTACTATCTAATACAAATGCAGATCTAACTTCTAGATACAGGGCTACAAAATGAAGGCTAGATACTTCATTTTGAAAATACCAAAGTGATAAGAATAAGCCATTTATTCTTAGAATATAATTTTTCCAAGATGGAAGGAAGAAAGGTAACCTGCTTTCATAATTAGATGACTTTCATAGTTAGATCAGATTCAAATGATATCTTTGGAGGAAGTTCTGTGATTTCCTCCTTAAAAAAGCGGGGGGGGCTTCCCTGGTGGTGCAGTGGTTAAGAATCTTCCTGCCAATGCAGGGGACACGGGTTCGAGCCCTGGTCTGGGAAGATTCCACATGCCGCAGAGCGACTAGGCCCGTGAGCCACAACTACTGAGCCTGCGCGTCTGGAGCCTGTGCTCCGCAACAAGAGAGGCCTTGTGAGAGGCCCGCGCACCGCGATGAAGAGTGGCCCCCGCTTGCCGCAACTAGAGAAAGCCCTAGCACAGAAACGAAGACCCAACATAGCAATCAATCAATCAATCAATCAATCAATCTTAAAAAAAAAAAAAAAGAGGGGGGTTGGAAAACAGACACAAAGAAAGGTAATTCTAAGTGGGAACTTTTGCATTATCTCTTAATATAGACTCACTTTGGGCACTTAAAAACATTATTCAATTTATAAAAATTTAATGTGCATTAATTATTTTTCAGCAAAAATTTATCAATAACCAATAGATCTTGTCTGTCAGGTTATAATTATGAAAGTAAGTCCTTATTCAAAACTGAAAATTCTAGCCTACTGAATAAAACAAAGAGAATTTGTTTTGCCACACATAGGTACCTAAACATAACATTGTTTTTTGATTTAAAAAAGAAAAGAACATAACAAAACACATTTTGAACAAAATCAGAAGCAAAATATGACAAGATAATGGACACGACAATAATCTATTAACAGGTGTAAAATTTAGAATTCCGTGACTTGGTGACCTTCAATAAGATTTAGCATGAGCAAAATCTGTTTTATATTTCACTTTTCTCAGTTGGTTGAGTTTCTGTGGTGAATAGTGGAAATGCTGTTAAACATTCCTGTAGTGTTTCTTAATAGCTTTTCATTTTTTAAGTTGGAGAACGAATGTTTTGATGTAAACACAATGTTAGGGACTATCAAAGTAAAATGAGTGAAGAATATGTTTCACAAAAATTTTATAATATGTCAAATTATCATGGTTTTAATTTGCAGTTCTGGTTTTTAATGATTTAATGCAAAGTAGGAATTGAGTTTGATAAATTACTTTGAAAATTAGATGTGTATTTTGTGTATGTTTTCACAAGTGGCATTTCCAACTATTTGGATTAATTACGTCCTCTTGAGTAGTTGCTATATTACATACACAATGAATTATGAACTCTAATCCCTTTGTCCAAAATAGGCACCATCAATCAAAGTTCTATTATTCTAGTTCTCAGCATATTATTAGGTTAGTGCTGATAATGCCCAAATTTAAAAATATTATTAGATCTGGATAAAATTTTTATCAGGCAGGTTTTCAAAGTGGAGAATGTGACAAAAAATCCCCACTAACCTTTAAGATGATGCCACTGAACATTTTCTATTAATACTTTTCCAACTAAGAGTTTTGCAAGTATTTCGTTCATTGGCTTTTAAAGGGCTACCATATTTAGTAATAATTATTTTTGATTAAAAAAGCCAAAAAACAGAGATCAAGGGCTTTCATATTGTTACTGGCAAAATATGTACCCAATTTTATTCTGCATGATAATAAATCTAAGTAACAATACTCTGTTCTATTAACCTGAGGAGGAAATAAGTGCCTGAGACGTGGTTTTATTGTTTAGTTTTATGTGAAATAGAGAAAATATGAAATAAACAGGAGGAATTTAACAAGTACAGTGATATACTGTAATAATGTTTATAAGTTTGTATTTATATTTTCATTGGTACTGTGTAGATTGCTTTGCCAAATAGGCAGTAAGCTAGTAGAACTTAAATATTACTGTGTGATTGACAGGATGCTTTTTATTTCTTGGATAGAATCTGAATATACTCATTTATATGTAAATTTATGGAAATTCATTTTTTTGTGATTGTGTAGTCCCAGCACCAAAGTAAAACACCAGAGCCAGATTCTTAGAAGACCCAACGTTGAGTTTTGAGTACAGTTTCAGTTTTTGCTCACCATATAGACATTTAGCTGTTTCGATAGCTTTTACACCTAACAATACCATTGAAACTTATTTCTTCCCCTGGCCTTTCCTAGACTCTACTCTTTAATGTAACATGTGGGTCACTTTGACTTAGTTTAACGATAGCCATTTGGGAGATGTGGAGGTAAAAAGAATAGCAACCTTACCTTTTACTAGGGGACCCAAGACAGAAAATCATAGAAATATAAGGATGAGTAGAATAAAGTCCATTAGATGTTACACAGGGATAGCTGAGTGCATACAGAGGAAGATCTGGATTTGGGGGAATCTGGGAAAGCTTCTTGGAGGAGTTACCTTTTCAGACATTTCTTTAAGGAAGGTATGATCTGGATGGGGGTGGGTGGGTGAGGGACTATTTCAAGTGGAAGACACGGTGAGAGTAAAGGTTCACAAATGGAAAAGTAAAGACTGTGAGTGGAGAATTACAATAGCTTCTGTGGTCCCCATATATGGTTTATGAAGGAGATGCAAGGAGGAAAAATAGAAAGGTTAAGTGAAGGTCATATTGTGGAGAGTTTTAAATATGATAACAGGATGAATTTATTCTGTAGTCTTCAAGGAGTCATTGATCATCTCTGAGAGAATAATCAGTGTGATGTCTTCACTTTAGTGAAGTTCAAGGTACATTGGAGGGACGGTTGGAAAAGAAAGCTTCTGATTAGTTTCTCCTTCTGCTTTTAAGCTTGTTGCCTTATGTATTGCATCCTCTTGTGGCCAAGGCATGCATTGCAAGCAAGGTCAACATGATCACTGCAAGCTACATCACCCCGGTGCTAAAAGAATTAGAAAAGAGGTAAGTTTCAGTAGGTTTTCAACAAAGTAGCTCCATGGAATTGTTTTTATTTTCTATCCAAATTTTCCTTCCTTCTCTTTCCACCTCTTTCAGTGTGGAAGATGCTGGCATCACAATCATTGGCGAATTGGGATTGGACCCTGGTCTTGATCATATGTTGGCAATGGAAACGATAGATAAGGCCAAAGAAGTGGGAGCCACGGTGAGCCCAACTGACACCCAAAGGTCCATTTAGGAAAATATTAAGAGGTCCAGATTTTTGTGTACAGAAATAATCTTTCTATAATTCTGATTAAAGAAACTACTGTATTCTTTTTTTAAAGGTTATACTCCATTTATAATTATTTTAAAATGTTGGTTATATTCCCTGTGTTGGATATATTCCTTGTAGCTTATTTTATGCATAATAGTTTGTACCTCTTAATCCTCTACCCCTCCTCCCTTCCCTCTCCTCATTGGTAACCACCAGTTTGTTCTCTATATCTGTGAGTCTGCTTCTTTTTTGTTGTATTTACTAGTTTGTTGTATTTTTTAGATTCCACATATAAGTGATGTCATACAGTATTTGCCTTTCTCTGTCTGCTTATTTCACTTAGCATAGTACCCTACAAGTCCATCCATGTTGTTGCAAATGGAAAAATTTCATTCTTTTTTATGGCTAAATAGTATTCCATTGTATATATGTACCACATCTTCTTTATCCATTCATCTGTTAATGGGCACTTAGGTTGCTTCCATATCTTGGCAATTGTAAATAATGCTGCTATGAACATTGGGGTGCAAGTATCTTTTCAAATTAGTGTTTTTGTTTTTTTCAGATATATACCCAGGAGTGGGATTGCTGGGTCATGTGGTAGTTCTATTTTTAGTTTTTTGAGAAACCTCTGTGCTGTTTTTCACAGTGGCTGCACCAATTTACATTCCCACCAATAGTGTATGAGGGTTCCCTTTTCTCCACATCCTCACCAACATTTGTTATTTGTGTTCTTATTGATGACAGCCACTCTGACATGTGTGAGGTGATATCTCACTGTGGTTTTGATTTGCATTTCCCTGATGATTAACAATGTTGAGCATCTTTTCATATGCCTGTTGGCCATCTGCATTTCTTCTTTGGAAAAATGTCTATTCAGGTCTTCTGCCCATTCTTTAATCAGGTTGTTTGTTTTTTTGATGTTAAGTTATATGAGCTACTTTTATATTTTGAATATTAACCCCTTATCAGTCATATCATTTGCAAATATTTTCTCCCATTCAGTAGATTGTCTTTTTGCTTTGTGGATGGTTTCCTTTGCTGTGCAAAAGCTTTTAAGTTTAATTAGGTCCCATTTGTTTATTTTTGCTTTTATTTCCTTTGCTTTGGGAGACAGATCCAAAAAAACATTGCTGCAATTTGCGTCAAAGAGTGTTCTGCCTATGTTTTCCTTTAGGAGTTTCATGGTTTCTGGTGTTACATTTAGGGTCTTTAGTCTATTTTGAGAAGAAACTGCTATATTCTAACTCATACTTTAACTAGAAATTTCAAGTAAAATTTTGAAACTGCAGAAATATTTGTATGGTAAAAAGAAAGTCCAAGCCTTAACAATAGATTTTTAGAGAAGTAGATGCTACTATAATATATATTTTGGTTTGATAAAAGATTTTAGACTGCTTTGGAGATTCTATAATAAGGTTTGACTTTTGAAAGTGGGAAAAATTCTTTGTAATATTATCAACCTGTTGGTATATAAAGTATCTTTTACACATAAGAAAGAACTATTGGACATGAAAATGTGATGACTCAGATTAAACCTAACCTAACATAATATATATATAACATAAAACAGGTTATATATATATACACACACACATATGTAATATATATAATCAAATATAGAATCAAATTAATTAAATTATATATCATATCAAGAAATAATATTTTATATTAATCACATATTAATTAATACTAATAATTATACATATATAATCAAATTATAATGAAGTATATAATTTGAATTAAAAGTCAGGAGGCACTGACCAAGCAGAATTGAACTAATAGTTGGATTTTTAATGGAGCAAAACGTTAGCCACAATCTCTAGATGATTAAAAAATATAAATACATATATAAACATACATATATATATATATATAAATAAACTGACTTAATCAAATGGTGTTTGGCTTTAAGGATGTATTTTTGAAAGCCTCTGTAACTTTAAGAAAGGAGAAACTGTAACAGGTTTACCTTATTTGTGTCATTGTACTCAATTAATTACTCGGATAGATTAGGCTAGATTATTCTCCGTAACTAATTGTTAATTTCCCTAATTTATTGATACTTTATTTTACAGATTGAATCTTATGTTTCCTACTGCGGTGGCCTTCCAGCCCCTGAACATTCAGACAATCCTTTGAGATACAAATTTAGCTGGAGTCCAGTGGGAGTTTTGATGAACATAATGCAGCCCGCCACCTACCTGCTCAATGGAAAGGTGAAGGCCCATCATCAAAGCTTTAGAGATACAAACCTGCAATAACTGCCTAAGAAAGTCCACACACTTTCTCCCCGATACCAAGGCCCTTTAATGCTGGCTGTGCCGCTTGCCCTCCGTTCTCTCCTCCTGCACTGTTTCCCAGTGTGTGTTTTCTGTTCCATTCCGTGTGGTCTCCTCACGGTTCCCAGCAAAGCCCAGCCTCATTCTTTCCTCTTCGCCCTCTTGCAAGTTGTTTCTGCCGTTGAAACACTCACTTCTTAACTTCTCTGCATGCGTAACTACTGGTCATCTTACGATTTATTTCAGCCTGACAAACATTTACTGAGTCCCTACTATGTGTTAGACTTGGGCCAAGGCACTAAAGGTTGTCATGCTGAATGAAGTTTCTGATCTCAGAGTACTCACAACTAGAATGGGGGTGGCTCTCGGAATGGAGGGTGTGATGGGTCAAGGAAGGAAACTCAGATTTCTTCCCAGCTGCTGTGTGGCAGAACGTAAGAGCGCTCTGAGTTTAGTACTATTTTCATCATTTTACTATAAGGAAACTGTTGTGCAAAGAGAATGCTCACAGTCATGCAGCTGGGATTCAAACCCAGATCTAACTAACTCTGAAGCCTTATTTTCCCCTCTTTTACCAGATCGCTTCATGGCAGGAAAGGCAGACAGTAGAATAAATAGGTATAATTCAATGAGAGAAGTTCCAAAGTATGCTAAAGTGCCACAGTGATGCAGAAGAGAGGTCAATTGACTTTTGACTTGACCTTGGTGAGGAGGTCAGGGAGAGGAAAATGAACAGGGAAGAGAAGATGTGCTCAGCCTCGAGGGATAAGAAGGTGCCAGCCTGGCAGAGTCACTGCCGCTCATGACTGTGCTGGGCAGTGTCCAAATCACATCTGTCTGCTTTCACAGTTTATGCTCTTAACTGTAAGGGAAGATTCACATTTAGGAACAAACATAACTAGACCAAGGGTTCCTCTTTATATTTTGTGCCCTAAGCACCTTACTCACCTCACCATAGTCCCAGCTCTGCAGGGAGTGATGAATTACTTGATCAGATGTGGGTCTTAAAAAGATAATTCTGGCAGCAGTATTATAAGTTCTCAGTGTATCTGTGATCTAAATGTATTTCGTGTAAAAACAGGAGTCAATTGAAAGAATTTCTTAAGGTGAATGTCACTGTCAGCCATTGACTTCTGTACCTGTAAGCGCGGCTCACAGCCTTGGCTGAACACTGGAATCACCAAGGCACTTTAAAAAATCCTGATGTCTGGGCCTCATCCCCAGAGATTCTGATTTGCTTGGGCTTGGGGATCTTTAAAAACTTCCCAAATGGTTCTAATGTGCAGCTGAATTTGAGATGGACTGATTTAGTGACCAGAGGACCACAGCTGCACTGAAAATACTACTGGACAAGCAAGACACTTGACCTTGATTCTGCAAAGACACATTCACACGTTTCAGGATATGAATCAGGACCCTTGAGTTCTGGTCCAAGTGCTGACATCCCTCAGTGTCACCAAAGGCCAGGCAATCTAGTTCTCCAATTCTAAGAATCATGAAGGTTTGGGTCTCAGTCTCAGGTTCTACCAGGCACATGTCCTTTTCTATGGCACTGCCGATCTCCTCTTCAACTGCCCCTCCTACCTTCTGCAGTCATGGAACAGAGACTGGCCTATGTTAGGTATAAACTCACATGTGAATGCAGGAAGAATTCTTGCTTCAGTTGGGCAAAATGCTTATTCTCAGGAGGCCATATAAAAGATAAAGATAACAAGGAGAAGGTCAGTGGAGTGCAATGTGTGCAACAGAAAGAGCACGGAACCTGATACCAGTGGGTCTGGCTTGGTCCTCTAGCTCTGCCATTGCTGGCTGGGTGGCCAGAGATGATTATATCATCTCTCTGAGCTTTGGGCTCCTTGCCTGAAGATAAGCATAATCACACCAGCCTTGCAGGGTTCTTGCAGTAGGGCTCAGTGAGGTCATATAGATTACAATCTGCTAAACAGCAGATCATCAGGCATGTCCTAAGTCTCTAGCAAATATTAGCTGCATAAAGAAATTAATGGTGGTAGGAGCTCAGGAAAAGCAAGAGGTTATTTTCAGGCAGCAAAAGTTATATTTGTTGAATTTCTTGAAGTTTTTCGCTTTTATCCTGAACTCCTTTTGTAAAAGAGGAGTGCTTTTTGCATCTCCCTGACACTGTGGAGGACACCAAGAGAAAACACGATGCTTTTCTTTTCTTTGCTAAAGGCATACTTTTTTCAAGGTCTCCTCTTGTGGATGCAGCTCTTCCTGACCACTCCAGCCCCTGTTCACTACTCTTTTGTCTGAACTCCCACACTTTGTCTGTGTCTAACACTTTTTCCGGATGCTGTATTATTCACTCAGTAATTCAAGTGTGTCGGTCTGTCTCCTAACCCAGATTGTTAAACATCTCAAAACCTCTCTTG
Source organism: Eschrichtius robustus (assembly GCF_028021215.1). Lineage (NCBI taxonomy): Eukaryota > Metazoa > Chordata > Mammalia > Artiodactyla > Eschrichtiidae > Eschrichtius > Eschrichtius robustus. Next base: position 101,427,132 of record NC_090831.1, on the reverse strand, counting down.
TCCCTCCATTGCCTCTGTCACCATCACCCTCCACCATGGAGCAGGCCTTATGTAATACACAGAATCATCACGGGGGAGCCAGGTGACTTCTCTGTCTTCTGCTTTAAGTTGAAACCTTAAACTTTTCCAGCAACTCAGGCAGTGGCCTAGGAATTAGGATGTATCTCATTGGAAATAACTGCAAGGATGTAGGACAATGAGATCTACCTCTGGTACTATTGCTAACTTCTAACTTCTAATCCTGTTTCTAATGCATCTGATTTCCTTCCACATGTTTGGAGACAGTGACTGTGTCTTCTCTGAGTTCTGTTCCCTCCATGGGTGGTGGGACATTGGTGACACCTGGGGGTGACGTGGCAGACCTTTGCCATCATCTCCTTCAGCCTCCTATCCCAAGCCACTCCCAAGCTAAACAAATACACTAAGTAAGGATCGTGCTTGCTCTGCAAACACAGCTTTGAGATAGGTTTTCTGGCTCCCTTCCTATTGCCTGCCCCTCCCTTGACTGCAGCACCCAGCCTTCCCTTTGTAGCTGCTGCTCTCTATTGCCTGCAGCCATTCTTTTTTTTTTTTTAATTTATTTATTTTATTTATTATTTTTGGCTGTGTTGGGTCTTCGTTGCTGCACGTGGGCTTTCTCTAGTTGCGGCAAGTGGGGGCTACTCTTTGTTGCAGTGCACGGGCTTCTCATTGCAGTGGCTTCTCTTGTTGCGGAGCATGGGCTCTAGGTGCGTGGGCTTCAGTAGTTGTGGCTCACGGGCTTCACTAGTTGTGGCTCACGGGCTCAGTAGTTGTGGCTCACGGGCTTCAGTAGTTGTGGCTCGCGGGCTATAGAGCGCAGGCTCAGTAGTTGTGGCTCACGGGCTTAGTTGCTCCATGGCATGTGGGATCTTCCCAGACCAGGGCTCGAACCAGTGTCCCCTGCATTGGCAGGCGGATTCTTAACCACTGCGCCACCAGGGAAGCCCGCCTGCAGCCATTCTTAACTCAGTTTTCAGGTGCATCACTGGTGGCATGATCAGGAATGCTGTACCTAGTCAATTAATATCCTTTTCAAACTACTGATCCACAGATGAGCACAGTTAAGGGGACGGTATGGTATAGTAGAAAGAACACGGACATTGGAGTCAAATAGACCTGGGTTTAAATCTGCCCCTGGGTGACTCTCTCAGCCTCAGTTTTCACCTCTGAAAAGTGGGTTATTGCATGGATTAAAGGTAATGTATAGAAGGCACCTGGCACACAGTGGGCCCGCATAAATGCTTGTCTGTGTTAAATGTCTTGTTGGTTTAGTAATCCAGCTTATTGTCAGTGGTTCTCAGTGGTCGGGGGACGTGTGGGTGTGGGCGCACGTGTGGGGAAGGGTCACACTTAGAGCAGTCTGCACCAGCAGCGAGTAATGAGCTACTGTTTCTGCTGGGAGTGGGTCTTGGATGTAATCATTGTTGAGTCAAAAAAAATGCATATTCTCTGCCAAATGGATAAATATGTCTCTCTTTCTTATCTAAGTCATATAGGACAGGGCTTATTAATGAATCCCGTGATAGGAAACTAGAAATACAACTCTGAATTGATATCAAATGACCAAGTAATTTGGAGGTCAACTTGCTTTAGCAGCCGTCAGTCTCTAAATGGATCATTACTATTCAGCTTATATTTCCCTGTTTTCTTTACAAGGGTCTCATGATAGACTTAGGAACCAGCTGATTTATTTCTGATTAGTACAGTGCTGGAATATAGTGGTCTTTATTGAATTTTTCTTTAAAAATCCCTAACCTGCAAACAAGTAAACCAAACTTTAGAATTGCCATAGGTTGTAGAAGAGAGATAGATGGGAAGACCCTAAAAGTAAACATTTGCCTTTTTATTAGACTTTTAAAAAAAAATTTAAAATCCTGATGGAAGAAATTTGTTTTAAAGAAAAAGTACAGAAATGGCTCTTCAGGAAATGTTCACTGTGAAGTTCAGAAGAGTTTGACAAGAAACTTAAGTGAAAAGCATTCCTCACTTCCTTCTGATTCTCACTCTTGGGATTTCTGATGGTCCTTGGTGCTCTTCAAAGTGAGCCTTTGACTGCGGAGGCCCCTCCAGGCGTGACTCTGTGGTCAGCACTGCCCGTTTCCTTCTGGGGCTTCAGCTATACATACACATACCTTTCCATTTTCCCTTTCATACCATGACATACGCAGAACCTCCCTACAAATAAACCTGTGAATCATTAAGTTTAGCCGTAGACTCCTCTGAGCAAATTACTCAGACTCCACCAGAAGGTACGTCACCAGCTCCCTTGTGGTCAGAGATGTGGTCAGAGATTGTTTCCAGTGGTGCAAGCAGGACAAAGTCTAGTTCCACCAGGGTTCTCAGCCCTGATTTCATTACTCCAGAATGTTTTCCATGATCTCAAGGATGATCATCAACCTCACAAATTGAAAGAAAAATTTAGCCCTTTAATCAAAATTAACGGAAAAAAATGCTTCACTGCATTTTGATTGTGTGTGATGGGGGTAGAGATGTAGGAACGAGGATTACTGAGAAATCAGAAGAGCTTGGGAATCGGTGACATACCTTCTCAGAGGCAGTAAGATCAGGAGGTAGCATTTGTTTTTGAGTTTCACTGTATGTTCATTGCATTGTCCTTCTTGTGAGAGGGCATCTCTCCCACTCCATTTCCCAACATGCACACGTTGGTTGACTAGTCCAGGCTGTGAGCACTTTATTGTTGCTCTACTGCAGCTCCTGGGTCTTGGTAGACATTAAGTAAAGGCTTGTTCAGTGAACAAAGGATTGCACGGAGGCAGGAGTTGAATCTTATTCATCACTGTCCTTATTCCCAGGTGTGATCCTGGCACACACATAGCAGGTGGTCCGTAAATGCTAGCTGTGTGAATGTACGTGCAAGACTGGTGCCTGATGTAGCTAGCATTCAAGAAGAGGGATGGGAGTGAAGAGGAAGAACAGAGTGAGAATATGGCCATTGCTGTTTGAGCACAGAAGCCACTTTGAGTATCTGTTGCTTATAGCGTATTGTTTATTTAAAAACAAAGCAAAACTCTAGCGAGACATAATCCAGTGCCATCTCATCCAGGGGCAAGGAAAAATCAGAAACAAGATCTGAGTAAAAAACGAAATGCTTTAAGTCAGATTTTAAAGCTTGGGAGAACAATGGCCTTGTGAATTATGATATTAGTAGAACAGCTTGAATATGGGATGTTGATTAGCGTAGTTTCATTAAAAAATTTTTTTCAAATCCCCTATTGCTTTCTTGTAAAACCTGGATTTCTTTCTTATGAAAATAATGCAGGTAAATCCAAAGAGGAATACACACTGTCTTAACCCCATGTGTGCCTTTTCAATGTTCCTCAGGTTGTGAATGTGGTAGGGGGTGTCTCCTTTCTGGATTCGGTTACTCCTATGGATTATTTCCCTGGATTAAATTTGGAAAGTTATCCTAACAGAGACAGTACCAAATATGCTGAGATTTATGGCATTCCATCTGCTCACACTTTATTACGGGGGACCCTGAGGTACAAGGTAAGTGGCTCTATTTGAGATGATCATGTTGCCTGTTTTGATATAAGTGATGTGAACACTTAATTTTTCTTCATAATTGAAATAATTAAGATGATAAACCAGACTGGCACCCCTATGCTTACTATTTACAATAACCAAGATAAGGAAGCAAGCTAAGTGCCCATCAATAGACGAATGGATAAAGAAGATGTGGTGTATACACACACACACACACACACACACACACACACACGCAGTGGAATATCACTCAGTTGTAAAAAAGAATGAACTCTTGTCATTTGCAACAACATGGATGGACCTGGAGGGTGTTATGCTAAATGAAATAAGTCAGAGAAAGACAAATACCACATGATTTCACTTATATGTGGAATTTAAAAACAAAATAAATGAACAAATGTTAAAAAAAAATTTAAAAAGTCACAGATACACAGAATAAGCAGGTAGCTTCCAGAGGGAAGGGGGAATAAGTGAGGGCTATTAAGAGGTACAAATTTCCAGTTACAAAATGAATGAGTCACAGGTATGAAACGTAGTCAATAATAATGTAGTATCGTTGTATGGTGACAGATGGTAATTGACTTATCATGGTGATCATTTTGTAATGTATAAAAAACAAAAAAAACCAAACCAGATTGGCATCTGTTTTCTCAGGGCTCTTTTCTTTCTTTCTTTTTTTTACTCTATATGTAAATATTTTACTTAAAAATTGGGTTTTTTTTTTTAACATCTTTATTGGAGTATAATTGCTTTACAATGGCGTGTTAGTTTCTGTTGTATAACAAAGTGAATCAGCTATACATATACATACATTCCCATATCCCCTCCCTCTTGCGTCTCCCTCCCACCCTCCCTATCCCACCCCTCTAGGTGGTCACAGAGCCCCGAGCTGCTCTCCCCTCAGGGCTCTTTTGATTGACTGTTTCAGGAGACAACTCAAAGTGGCTGGGGCAAAAAGGGAATTTTTGACTCATGAGAAGGGGGGGCAGGTGAAGGGTCAGCTTCAGGTGTACTGAGGTTTGAGGGTTGTGACCTCACTGGCACGTAGTAGTTTCTCTTCACCTCTCAGCTCTTCCTTCAAGCATTGGCTGCGTCCCCTGTTTCACAGGGATGGCGAGATGGTGGCATCCTCTTAGGTTCAAATCCAGTGAGAAACAAAAAGTACTTCTTCACAGCCAGAAGTAGAGTTTTTGTCTCATTAGCCCCTGAGGTCAGTGCAATAAAAGGTGCCAATCGGCTTTGGCCCCTGTTTTATGTCGCCAGTGCTGACGATGTAGTCAGTGTCACTTTCCCCAAAGTGAATCTGAAATGTTTTTACCACAAAATGGGGTGTCGCTACTAGGACCATAAATACGAATGTCCAGTACACATTTTTAAAAATTTTTTTATTTTTTAATGTGAGAAACCTTCTTTAATCACAAACCAGGTCATGTTTTGTAAAACAGTGTCAGTCCCCATACATAATATTTGCTGGTGCCTTCAAATTTGGCATTAGAGAAATTAATGCCTCCTAAGCCATGTGTAAAGAAAACATTGGTATATTTTTTAAAGGCTATTTTTGAACAATATTACTTGTGTAAATGAAAATCTTTCATACTAGTTGATCTTGGTTCTAAATAAAATAAGTCCTTTATACTCCTGAACACCAGGGAACGGCAGTGAACATCATGTAAGATTTGCAGTGAGTGAATCTGAATAGTTCATAGGATAAATGAGTAGTATAATGGGGAATCTCCTTATATTCTCTTCTCCTCAAAAACGCATAGAAGTGCAGTTCCTTGTTCTTGTCGCCAAGGAAAAGCATGAAAATTCTCTCCCTCGCCAACTCTTTTTGGTGCAAGAAGCACCAGAGAAGCAGGGGATGGATTTCTGCTGATGGGGTCTGGGGAGGAAGTATGCTTTTAACCACAAGAGGGGGATAGGTAGCAGGGAGACCCCCTAAAATAGGGCTCCTGCTACTGTGGGAGCTCCATCGTTCCAAGTGCAAAGTCCTTACATGGGTCAACGAGAGGCTTGTTGAGAGAATTTCAGATCTGGAATGAAACTTAAGAGGTCCTCTGGTACAGTGGTATCATTCTGCAGAAGAGGAAACTAGGGCTTAAGTGAAGTGACCTACATCAATTATTACTAAAGCAAATTGTCTTTAAGTTTCTCTTGTTGGTATCTTTTTTGTTTGAACGACAAAGTTTTTGGTTTTCAATTCTGTCATTTGGAGCATTTCTGCACTTTGGAAAATGTCATAGCTGTCCTTGAAGCCTGAGGGTTCAAAAAATGCAACGCAGCATTTCCAAGCCAAATACCATCACATTCTAACAATGAGCACCGTGAACATGGCAACTCACCTCCCTGTTCCAGGCCTTTTCCAACCATCATTCAGGATTAAATAACTAGGAAGGATAAATTACCACATAATCATAATCTATAAAAATACTGGCCTAGAGCACACTAAAAAACTCTCAATAAATAAATATTGGGCAGTTGCTTATGAAAGTCAGTAAAGATGTACCCTTTTTAAAAATTTTTTATTTATTTATTTATTTTTATACAGCAGGTTCCTATTAGTTATCTATTTTATACATATTAGTGGTATATATGTCAATCTCAATCTCTCAGTTCATCCCCCCTAACCCCCCGCTTTCCCCCCTTGGTGTCCATACGTTTGTTCTCTACATCTGTGTCTCTGTTTCTGCCTTGCAAACCAGTTCATCTGTACCATTTTTCTAGATTCCACATATATGCGTTAATACACGATATTTGTTTTTCTCTTTCTGACTTACTTCACTCTGTATGACAGTCTCTAGGTCCATCCACATCTCTACAAATGACCCAATTTTGTTCCTCTTTATGGCTGAGTAATATTCCATTGTATATATGTACCACATCTTCTCTATCCATTTGTCTGTCGATGGGCATTTAGGTTGCTTCCATGACCTGGCTATTGTAAATAGCGCTGCAATAAACATTGGGGTGCATATGTCTTTTCTCTGGGTATATGCCCAGGAATGGGATTGCTGGGTCACATGGTAATTCTATTTTTAGTTTTAGTAAAGATGTACTCTTCAGAAATCATGTCCATACTTTCAAGGCTGCTTTTTACAAACCACACAGAGTCCAACAGATGACAAAGGTTCAGGTTAGGATACAATTTGATAGAAAAATGACTCTTAACGTGATATTTCTACAAAGGAATACCACTAATGTTGAGTTGCTCATGTCTCAGTTTCAAAGGCAATACTTAAAAGAGATCCAAGATGTTTTTAGCCATGGCAGCGTCGTTGCAATGAGTGTTCCTGTCCTAAGGTAACCCCTCTTGAAAGGGACAACACTCATTAGGGTGTATTAGTTCTGGAATTTTCCCCTTGTAAACCAACTGCACTGCTTTGTAGTCAGGCCTCCGGGGCATCTGTACATGGCACTGCTTGAGGAGTGACGCTCTCCCTGCGACCGGTTCTGTTCCTCGTCCGTGTCTGGTGGTTCAGGAAGTTCAGGGCCCCGATGTCTGATACAGAGGGTACTTGGGATTTCAGTCTGGTCACACACCTTCCTCAGAACACAGGTTTATTCTCAGGATGACTTCTAGCAGGCGATTCTGGTTTCCGGTCTGGTTGAAAAAAGTGAAAATGGAATGTCTGTGCCCAGTTCTTAAAGGCTCGTTTCCCTGTGATAAAGCGGTGATGACTCCCCTTCCGTCCTCGCTCACGGGAGAGGTACATTGCACACTCATCCGGTCCAGAAGGTTCGTAATAGTGAGAAGGTACTCAAGGGTGATTGGGATCCCTGCAGTGAGTCTTGGGGCCCCATGCCATAAACATTGGTCCTGTCGCAGAGCTCCAGGGCCATCGTCCTTGGGAACCAGCCAGTGCTGAGCCAAGTGTTGGAGATCTTCCTTGTCCGCCACGCCAAGGTATCCGTGCAGTGGCCGCGGTCGCGCGGGGGCCTCGGGGCGCGGCAGGGGGCTGCTCTCTGTGGACCGCCGCGCGCTGCCGGTCGCCGCTGCCCGCTGCCGCTGCGGGGGCCGCTCCTTCTGGCCGCCGAGGCTGCTGTACACGAGCGACAAGCTGGTGCACGTGCTGGTGAGCGCAAAACACACTGCCAGCCCCCCGGGCGCGCCAGGGTCTTCATGTTGGGCGCCTCTTTTGTGCGGAATCATCAGGCACACGCGTCCGGGACCACTTTTTCTTGGAGGGTTTCCATCGTGGGTGATGGGGCGGAGGCGGCTCTGATTTTTGCCCAGCGGCCAGCCACGCCTGACTCACCAGGGAAGCCGCCCCGGGACCCAGGAAGCGCCGCTGCTGCAGAGATTCCAGCACACGTTTTGTAATCACAAAAGGGTAGTTACAAGTGTGACCAGATTAAGACAATCAGTGTAATTGTGTCCCAGGGTGGTTATAATAAATTACTACAAACTGAAAACAACAGAAATTTATCCTCTCACCATCCAGGAGGTCACAGTCGGAAATCAAAGTGTGGGCAGGGCAAGCCTTCTGGAGGCGTCGAGGGAGAAACTGTCCCTTGCCACTCTCGCCTCACTTCTGGTGGTTGCTGGCAATTGTTGATGTTCTTTAACTTTTAGACATACTGGTCCCATCTCTTTGTCTCCATCCTCATACCACCTTCTCTTTATATCACTGTGTCCTCTCCTCTTCTTATCAGGACACCAGTCACTGGATTTAGGACCCTAAATATAGGTCGCTTCATACTGAGATCCTTAACTAATTGTATTTGCAAAGATCCACATAAGGTCATACTCTGAGGTTCTGAGTGGCCATGAGTTACGAGGGATACACTACTCAACCCACTACAACCAGTGTACCTAAAATACATAGATCTCTAAAAACTAGAGACCTGATTTCAGATCTCGATGCCCTGTGAGATTCCGTGGTACCTGTGCTCTCATGAATGTGATGTCCTCATTGTCTAGGAATTAAATGAATTGTCAGTGATAACATCCTAAGGAGATCGTGGAACCATGGATGCTTCACAAGCCTTCAAGCCCAGCAGAAATTCTCGTGTGAATTGCAGCCATACTGTCCCCAGATCTGGCAGATTCTTGATTCTGGTTTTTTTTTTCCCCCAGGGGTTATAGGAGTTAGGATTTTCCAATAGATTTAGGCTCCTGCCAAACATATAGACCCAGAAATAGAGGATTTTAAGAGATTTAAGAATTAACTAAAGCTCTCAAGGATGTGCACAGACGAGAGCCATCCCCACAGAACCCCAGAGGATGGAAGATGTCACAGAGTTCATGTCCTGAGCAGTGTCAGCAACCCTTCAGTAACCTGAATATTCTTTCCAGCGTTAGAGATGAGACCCTGTCACCCAAGTATGACAGGGAGACCTTGACTTCTCTCCTGCACCTGCTTGTCACCTGAGTCCTTCCAGACCCAGCTTGTATCACCTTACAGGATCTTTCTTAATTCCTCTCCTTGACTCCCCTCCCCGACATCTACGTGAGTTCCCCTCCTTGTGCTCCCCTAGCTCGGCGTTTACCTCTGTCGTAGCACCTATGATAGCCCAGTGTATCGTGGTCCTCAGTGGTCGTGGTTTTGCTCCCTATGTGCCAGGCCTTATCTGTTGGACTTATCTGACCCTTCTCCTGGACTGTAGTTTCTTCATGGGTAAGGACTGCATTTTTCGTCTCCATGGCCTCAGCCCCTAGCACAAGTCTCACACACGGCAGCAGTTTGCTAAGTACTTACTGATAAATGAGTACACATAATAAATTCATTTCTAGAGGTCACCATAAAATTATTTCTGAGATGAAGAAATAGCTGAGAAATGTCTCAGTATTTGAGATCTTGGAAGAAGGGATCCCCAGCATTCATCACATCCTAGAAGCAGGCTCGGGGTATTGCTTTTTTGCTTCTCCTCTTTGAAGTATATTTACATTGGGTTAGAGCAAATGAATTTTAATACTTTAATTAGTAACTTTGAACAGTTTGAATAATACAGCCGTTCAGACATGTGAGAATTCACACATTAAATTGTGAAATATCCAGTGGCAACAGGAACTATTTTATATCTTAATAATTTTACTGCTTCCTGAAATAATTTCCTGCCTTCTTCTTCTCTTCTTCTTCTTCTTCTTCCTCCTCCCCCCACCTGCTGTCTCTCAATTGCAGTGGCTATAAAGCTCCTTATTTGGGCTTTCCCATTCCCCCCTCCCTCCCTGCCCCCAACGGGATTTGCTCACAGGAGAACAGACATTATGATCTTCCTTCACTTCATCTTCATTCAGAATCTATTCATCCAGTCATTTGTTCTCTCTCAGCATATTGGAATGATGGATAATGGGGTGAGGACATGGGGATGAAGGACACACATACACATACTTTCTATGCCTGCAGTTCAGCAGCTGAATAGACAATTACAGTTTGTGTTAAGTGCCATCGTAGAGGTATGTACGAAATGCTACAGGAATACAGAGAAGAAGGGAGTGCCCACTCACCTAGGGGGCTCAGTATGTGTGCTGAGCTGGGTCTTAAGAGAAAAGTAAACATTTCATAGATGAGAAAGAGGGGTTACCATGTTCCAAGCATGGGAGCAGCGTGCACCAAGCCCCAGGGCTCTGGAAGAGCACAGCAGCTTGTTTGGAGGATAGTGAGCGGTGGAGAAGATGATTAGTGAGTCAGGCTGGAGGGGTATATTGTGATGGGTTCTACATAACGTGCCAAGAACCTCGGCCTGTCCTGTAGAGAATGAAGGACATGTGAGGAATTTTTATCAGAGTGATGGCATTTTAGAAATACCTCTCTAACGCCTACCTTTTTCCCTTGCTCCTTATATACGTTAGGATAATGGCTCTTAATCAGTAGAATGGATTATCTTCGTTGGGAGATATTCTTACAAGCTCCTTCCATTATAAGAGAGAGAACAACTATTCTATTAAATACAATTCTGCTGACCTGAGCGTGTAACACAAGATGAAATTTTCCCTTATGCTGTCAGAAAATACCACTCGCACATTACCCAGAAACAAAAGTAAAGACCCAAGTTTTGCAAGGGCTCTTGTGTAAACCAGTGGAACTGTTGTGACACTACTGATTTCGGTTTGAACCCGAGGGTGGCTGCATCAATACTAGCAATACAAATGGCTATTTTCAGCCTCTTTTCTAAATGAATTACAAAAATTGATCCTTATTTTCAAAAAATTAAAAAAAATTTTTTTCTTTGAAGGCAAATGTTTACATATTGCTTAATAACTCTTGTTACAGGGATATGCCAAAGCCTTGAATGGATTTGTAAAATTGGGTCTTATAAACAGAGATGCATTTCCTGCCCTTCGACCTGATGCCAATCCGCTCAGCTGGGTGAGTGACTCCGGAATTACACATTGTCTGCTGCCCTTCAGAAATGCCTTCTGAAATGGTCAGGTTTGAACGTGGGTTTGGACCAGCAAAGAACCCATTCTGTGGCTTATGTGCAGGAAGTTAAGTCCTAGCCCCAAAGCCCCCCTTTCCAAACTTCATTGTTTGGGGAGGATGGAGAGGACACAGACGCTGACTCTCGGGGCCTGTTTCCTGCAGCAACTTCTACCACTTGATCTCTCCCTCAGCCCTGAGCAGAGACGGGCTCGCTCTCTGCACTGTGCTCTGGGCTCTGCTGCTTGTCTAAGTGGTGGACCCATGACAGGAGTTAAGCTTGGGGCTCCTGAAACTGAGAAAGCAGGAGAGCTCCCGGTGGTATCGCAGAACTAGATTCCCAGCGCCCGAATCCCATTAGTTCTTTTATTTGACCATTTGTAACCATGAGTAATCTGAGTTTTTAATTACTGAGTTTATGCCCATGTCTGTGTTGTATTAAAATCTAGAGCTTCCACTAACTGCCAGGAATTAACTTGTTACCAGCTGGTCATTCAACTTAAATTAATGTGCCCATATTCCAATGCTAGAAATGCTAGAAATTTATCACAAAGAGAAAAGAATCAATACTGCTACTCCCATTAAGTGTCCCAAAGAAACTTGGGTATTCTGGTTAGCCAGTTGCTTTTAAATTCAGTTCTTTTGTGTATCTGAGAGTCTTTTCAGTCTAAGTTTCAGATTTCATAAATTTACTTGTTGGACAGGAGTGAATAAATATCCATAGTGAATCTGATATTGAGGCAGTTTGATTGGGAAGGTTGGTGCAGGCATTCTTGGGGCTGGTCCCCTTGTCTTGGTAGCTACAGTCTAGAACAGGGACTGGCAAACTTTTTTTTGGTAAAAGACCAGATTGTAAATTTTTTAGGCTTTTATGGGTCATGTGGTCTCTGTCAGGCTACTCAGTTCGGACAGCTCATAAACAAATGAGCATGGCTATGTTCCAATAAAACTTTTTATTTACAAAACCAGGTGGTGAGCTCAATTTGGCCTGCGAACTAGTTTGTTGATCCTTAATCTAGAACATAACTTTTTCCTTGGGAGCCTGGAAAAAGTCTTGTTTAGAAATTAGAAAAAGCTATGACCACTGTTTAAGTGCTCTTCCTTTGAGATTTTATTATCTGCACAATCTTCCTCATTTCTTGCACCTACAAAAGAACTCTGGTTGCTACTAGCAACCACAGCAATAAGCCCCTTCCACTCTATGCTGTCCAAAATTGACTTCTGGACGGTGAGGGATAATGAGGGATAATGTGATGGAGAGGACCTGCAAAGGTAGGTAATGTGATGGTAAATATGGTATCACCTTTTTGGTATTGATTTGGTGTTATGACTCTTTTATTGCTGAAATATCATTCTGAAATACCATGCATTTATTGATGTGTGGGTGTGCAGATGTGTGTATGCACATGTGTGTGCCACAATCTACTATTTCTAATTATTTCTAATTTAAAATTTGAGGTTCTTTTGAGGTCCAATGTCTTAATAGGATAATTTCTCAGCTCATTTTTTATTTTATTTGGAACTTAGAATTTGTATCTTTGTTTTTCTAACCAGAAAGAGCTCCTCTGTGATCTAGTGGGAATTTCATCCTCCTCCAAGTGTGATGTGCTTAAGGAAGCTGTCTTTAAGAAACTAGAAGGAGACAATACCCAGCTGGAGGCTGTTGAATGGTAGGTACCCACCAGTCAACCTAGAGCAAAATACTGGATCAATGATTACTTAGTGCTTTCTAGTCAAAGAAAAGTCAAGATAGAAGCAAACATTTTACATTGTCTTTGATTAATTTGCTGCTCTAATGTTGGCCTGTTGTAGAGAGATTACCACATACCATGTTCATGTGGGGATAAAAAGTAGATAAAGTGAGAAATTCAATGGCAATTATAACTTGGGAAATACTTATTTTTGAGCAGCTTCACTATTCAGTTCCTGAGAAAGGTGGGATATTTTTTCTCTCCTGTAGGACATTCTCCCAGTCTTCCTTTAACTACTTTAAAACACTTATTCATGTGGCTGTGGCCCGTTCTGCTGGTATCCTTCATGTGGGAGAACTAACCTGTAAATTAATCTCATGAAAAGCTTTGCAACAGTGTGTACTTACAGTGCGTCAGGTCTAGCTCCAGGCAACACTCCTGGGAGAGTCTGGGGATGATTCTAAAGGTTAAAACATTACTCTCATTATTACTGTTTTACAATAACTTGAGAGTCCTATAACTTGAACTGTCATCTTGTGATTCTGCCCTTTCAAGACAAAATCCAGTGAGCGTTCCCTTCTGCTTCCCAACTGAGCATATGTATAGGACTTGAACTAATGCAGCCGTCTCTCGTGCTTCTCAGGTTGGGCTTACTTGGGGATGAACAAGTCCCTCGGGCAGAGTCTCTCGTGGATGCACTCTCCAAGCATTTGGCCATGAAGCTTTCCTATGGTAGGCCGTGGGCTATTGGCTAAACATCCCAGCAGAGGAATCATAAGAATTCCTGAATTCCTGAATTCCTGAATTCCTGAATTCAACTGAAGGGCGGGAGCCACACAGTGGGAATGGGGAAAGAACACTTGGACTCTTTTTCCAGAGGGGAGAATAAGAGAACTATTAAGTAAGAGTGAACTTGGGTAATATGGCAAAGGAAAAAATCATTAGTTTTACTTTTAGTTTTTGACACATTAAGGAAATGCTGAAGGAGCATTTTGGGGAGAAGCAGGGATGGCCTCTATGGCAGTACCCTCGTGTCTGTAACCGGGTTATAGTGATTCCCACCTGGACAGATGAACCTGGTTAGAGTTATCATTTCCTTGAATTTTTAATTTGGTCTTTGTGCTAAAAAGCAGTATACATAATTGTTTAAGGATATACATAATGGGAAGGGAAACGAGTGCAGAAGGGCAGGAGCAGGGGAATGAAATACGATACTGGAGTTGTAATGATAGCGGCATTTTAAACTGTATGTTTATTTATTTTAAGGCCCTGGAGAGAAAGATATGATTGTGATGAGAGACAACTTTGGAATCAGACATCCTTCTGGACATTTAGAAAATAAAACTATTGATCTTGTGGTTTACGGGGATGTCAATGGTTTTTCAGCTATGGCTAAAACTGTGGGGTTACCCACTGCTATGGCAGCCAAGATGTTACTTGACGGTAAGTTCTTTCATTGGGGGACCAAGTCCGTCTCCATATTATCTCCAAGTCATTCAGGGCCTGGATATCAAATAATTAGTCTTGAGTATGACACTGGCTTTCACTAAAAGTGAGCCAGTTCAGAAGATCTAAGGACTAGCTGACTGGGAGATCACCTTGTGATGAGTAAAAAAACCTTGGCTTTGGAGTAAGACCTGATTTCTGTCCCAGCTCAGTCGCAAGATGACTGAGTGATGGGGTGCAAGTTACTTAGCATCTCTGAGTCAGAGTTCCTTCACCTTTAAAGTGGGGATTGTCATGACTAATTCATAGGGTTGTTGTGACACTAAAGTGAAATAACACATAAAGCTCCTACCACATAGAAGGGTCCCCAGGGAATGTTAACTGCCTTCTTTTCTTTCCTTATTTTTTGTATTTTGGGGGTAACACTGAAATAGCAGAGGGTATTCATTTCCAGATCTTCAAAAATATAGGCCACGTTTTATTAATCCTCATGTCTCAACATATTATCAATAGTCAATATATATTTTGAACTAAATGAATTCAAATTTCAACCCTCCACTCTCCCCTTAAGATGATGTTTGCATTCAATAAGCATTATCTCTGAATGTAACACCCCATTTGGCCCCTGTGAAGGTGTGAGGGGAGTAAAAAACACCAAAACATATAAATGGGAAATAATGGGAAAAAAGTCTACAGTATCATATTAGCTAATATCAAATTAAACCAACTACTTAGTTATTGAGGAACCAGAGTGAAGAAGTGATGAGGGATGAGGGCATCATAGTCTTTAAGGAAAGTGCCCAGACTTACTCTTTCAGCCACCCTAACAGATGCCAGTGCCCAAATAACCAGACTGGTTTTAATTTCATTCTGTTGGTGTTATGCTTTTTAAAAAATGACATCAGCAAATAAAGCAGACCAGTTAGGTTGACTTTACTTTCTCACTAGACTTTATTCTCTGATTTGGTGGTTAATGCAGTTAAGTGTATAAATTCAGACTCTGTCCCTAAGTCCAGCTGTGCTTTCAATTAACCGCTTTTTCTTACAGTGTTGATTAAGTAATAATTTTTTAAAAATATTTATTTATGTATTTATTTTGGCTGCGCCGGGTCTTAGTTGCGGCACACGGGGTCTTCACTGCGGCATGTGGGCTCTTAGTTGTGGCATGTGGACTTCTTAGTTGCAGCATGCGAACTACTAGTTGCGGCAGGCATGTGGGATCTAGCTCCCTGACCAGGGATCGAACCCAGGTCCCCTGAATGGAGAACGCGGAGTCTTACCCACTGGACCACCAGGGAAGTCCCAAAGTAATAGTTTAGTAGGGGACATTTAAGCTGCTATTTTGAAAAATCCCTAGGCCTCCAACAATTTGTTGACTCAAAGTTTACTGCTGTATGGAGACTCTTGCTGTAGAAGTTAACCTTTCATACCACCTTTAAAATGGTAACTACAAATTTATTTTCTTCTAGGTGAAATTCAAGCTAAAGGCCTGATGGGGCCCTTTTCAAAGGAGATCTATGGACCAATATTGGAGCGAATTAAAGCAGAAGGCATTATGTATACTACACAGAGCACAATCACACCATAATTGAGAATTATATTTTGTTTTTATCTTCCCAGCCAACACAGCTCTGAACTTTTATGCAACAAACATGCTTGCTAATGTGGTATTTTAAAACATAAAGCACGATATGTTTTGATTAAGTCAATACAATGGTGTTTTTGAAATATAAATCTCTATTTTAATATGAAAACATTTGGAACAAGAGATGCCGGTAATTACCAGGGAACTTTAATAATTCTATCATGTATTTCTTCATGTGTATGTAAAAGTGATAATGATTGTACTACTTGTTAATTTATTATGCAACTTTTTTCTTACAAGAATATATTTTCTGATAATTAGCAGATGAAGTTTTATCTTTTTAGTAAGAAAAAAATTTCTTCATGCAGCTTTATTTTTCTTTTGCTTTTATTTTTCCAACTGATTCAGTTGGATGCTTTTAGATTACCAAAGCTTTGCAATAATACTATTTTATGCCTTTCTGTAAAATTATGATTCATTTAGAAAGTGACATTTCTTATAGTTTTCTTTTAATGTTTGGAAAAGGAAATAGGTAAGACTAAATCAAAATCCGCATGATCCCCTCATTAGGCACAGGAAAAGCATTCAACAAATCCAACACGCTTTTATGACAAAAACACTCAACAAACTAGGAATAGAAGGGAATTCTTCAACCTGATAAAGGGCATCTATGAAAAACCCATAGCTAGTATCATAGTTAATGATGAAAGACTGAAGGAGTCCCCCCTAAAATCAGAAACAAGACAAGGATGTATACTCTTGCCATTTCTATTCACCTTGTACTGGAGGGTATAGCTGGGGCAATTAGGCAAGAAAATGAAATAAAAGACATCCAGATTAGAAAGGAAGATGTAAAACTATCTCTAATGTTATACAAAGAAAATTCAAAAGAATACTCTAAGAAAACATTAGAACTAATACATGAGTTCAGCGAAGTTGCATGATACAGGATTAATATTCAAAAATTGATTGTATTTGTATACAATATCAATGAATGAAGCAAAAGTAATATTAAGAAAACAATTCTAAGAAAAAGTGTAAAATAGGAATAGATTGAGAGTCCAGAAATAACTCTCATATTTACAGTCAATTGACTTTTGAAAAAGGTGCTAGGACAATTCAATTGAGGAAAATAATCTTTTCATCAAATTGTGCTGAAACAACTGGATATCCACATACAAAAGAATAAAGTTGGACTCCCTACCTCACAGCACATATAAAAATTATCTCAAAATGGACCAAATACCTAAATATGAGAGAAAACACTATAAAACTTTTAGATGAAATCATGGGTGTAAATCTTTATGACCTTGGATTCGGCAGTGCTTTCTTAAATAAATGACACCAAAAGCACAAGCAGTGAAAGAAAAAAAATAGATAAATTGGGTATCATCATGATTAAAAACTTCTGTGCTTCCAAGAATACCTCAAGAAGGCAAAAGACAACCCACAGAATGAGAGAAAATGTTTGCAAATCATATACCAAGTGAGAGAAGAACTTGTACTTAGAATAGGTAAAGAACTACTATATTCAAGAAAAAGTCAAAGAGCCCAGTTAAAAAAAACGGACAAAGGATCGGAATTAACAGTTCTCCAAAGAAGATATACAAAAGGCCAATAAGCACGTGAAAAGATGCTTAACATACATTAGCTATCAGGGAAATACAAATCAAACCTACAATGAGATACCACTTCAAAGTCACCAGGATAGCTATTGTGAAAAAATAATAACAAGTGCTGGTGAAGATGTGGAGAAATTGGAACCCTCATAAACTGCAGGTGGAAATATAAAATGGTACAACTGCTTGGAAAAACAGTTGGCAGTTCCTCAAATGGTTAAACATAGAGTTACCATATGATCTCCAGTAATTCCACTCTTTGGTATTAGAGAAATGAAAATATGTCCACACAACAACTTGTAAACGGATGTTCATAGCAGCATTATTCATAACAGCCAGAAATCAAAACAAGATGTAAAGCTATCTCTATTTCTGCCCATCAAATAATAAATGAATAAACAAAATGTGGCATATCCATACAATGGAATATTATTTGGCAATTAAAAAGAGATTAAGTACAGAAACATGCTACAACATGGATAAACATTAAGTGAAAGAAGCCAGGCATGAAAAGCCACATATTGTATGATTTCATTTGTTTGAAATGTCCAGAATAGTCAAATCTCTATATGGAGAAAGTAGATTAGTGGTTGCCTAGGGCTGGGGGGTTTGGGGGCAAGTGGGAGTGACTGCTAATGAGTTTGGGGGTTTTTGGGGGGAGATGAAAATGTTGTAGAGTTGATTGTGGTAGGAGGTGCAACTCTGTGAATATACTAAAAATCACTGAATTGTGCACTTTGTGTGAATTGCATGCTGTGTGAATTATGTATCAAGATGTACAAATAAAACTTTTTTTCTCCTTGGAGGAAAGAAATGTTTCTGTTTAGGGATATAACTTAAAATTTCTGAGGGGCTGTGCTCATATTCTGGCATAGGAAACTAATTCTGCCATCGAAATAAGCAGGTATTATATGTGGGACATACGGCAGTTGAGAAAGCATCTTATGCTATTGGAAAAGGATCAAAGTTGATTACGACCTGGTCCCACCTGCCAAAAATATCAATAATGGAGATCAATAATCTATTAACAAGTAAAGACATAACTGTTATGGCAGTTTTTTGTTCTTTGTTTTTAACCGCAACATTGATTTTAACATAATCAATTAGGAAATAACACTTGTGTCGCATTGATTCCACCCCCGGTCTGGATGAGCACCCAGATGGCATGGGAACTAGGGAACTAGCACCTTGGGTGGGAGGAGGAACCCACTGAGATAACATAATAACTAGTTTGGGCTTTAACTGAGTGATAAAGGGGGTATGATTGAAGGGGGGGTGTCTAACGTTAGTGCTAGAAAAGGAAACGTCAGTAAGCTTGAGTAAAGATATACAGAGTGAAACACTGCATTGGCTCTCAGTAACAAGTTTTCTACCAGAAATTTCAATAGTAAAGGTGGTGGTGGTAGGATCTGGGTATGGATGGGTAGATTATACTGGACTTAGAAGCATATGGCCCCTGAGCTACAGTTTGTGAATCCCTGGTGTAACCAGTTTGGTAGACTTAATGCTCACATCTTCCGGGTCTTTCTGCCTTTTTTTGGCTTCCTCCAGATAATGCTGATATTTATATTTCCAGCTTTCCTCATCCTAGACTCATGAGACACTTAGAAGTTTCTCTGAGAAGCGGTGTGATTGGTTCTACAACATACTAGCTGTTTCCTTTTCCATAAACTGAGGACAACAGTAATTCACAGCATGGTTATAAAGTTTCTGAGAGAATGTAAGAGAAAAGCCTGAAACCTAGTAGATGTTCAAAAACGCTAGTTTTTTATTCTGCAATAACTCTTTTGCAATAACATTTTTGTTTGAAGTTTATGTTAAAGATAATGCAATTCTACCTTTGAGGTTTTTTCAATCTTTTGGATACACTTGGAAGACTCCTCAGGATCCATGCTTCTCAAACAAGCCATTGAGATATCTGCTCCATAAGGAGAATTGTAAAGTGATTGTAGGGAAGAAAGGGCCAAAATTATCATCTGGCCAGGCTTCTGACTTTACAGAAGAGAAAATATGCCTCACAAAGTTAAATGAAGTGAATAAGAAGTGTTCTGGTTACTCTCACGGTGGAACCAGCTACCTCAAAATGTAATGGCTTAAAACAACAGTTATCTATTTGTCCGTCAAGCTGCAATTTGGGCATGGCTCAGTGGGAACAACTTGTCTGTGTCCCCCACAGTCTCACTTGGCTGGGAGATGGGGGATCCACTTAAAGACAGCTTGTTCCCATGCTTGCAAGTTGGTTCTAGCTCAGGTGGGGCAGTGGACCAGGACCTTGGTTTCTTTCCACATGTATCTTCCATGCGTGGGTTTGTCAAAGGATAGTGGTGCTCTTCTAAGAGTGAACATCCAAGGGAATAAGGCAGATGCTGTGTTGCCTTTTATGGCTTAACCTCAGAAATCACGTAGCATCACTCATTGTAGTCACAAGTCCATCCAGATTCAAGGCAAGGGACCATAGATCCACCTGTCACTGGGATAAGTTTCAACAAGTCACATGTGGGCTGAAAGCTGTTGTTGAGCTATTTTTGGAAAATACAATCTGCCACAGGAAGGCACCCCTGAAGGAGAGTGGCATGTAGGTGGATTCTGTGAATATACAGTAAATGACCCCAGTTATCAATTTTTCCTCATTGGCCTTAGTTATTTTCTAACCATTTCATTTTTTTTCTCCAGGTGGTTCTTTGAACATTTTTATGTATCCTGTGAGATTAGAACGAGACATACTGTATAAACAAAATGTGGAATGTTTTTCATTTACTCTCTAAAAAGCCCAAGAAATGTGCTTTTAACTTCCCAAGTCCTTTAAAACACTTACCTGAAGTAAAGGTGCTATAAGAGACTTCTTTAATAGCTTTCGTTAGGAACCTTAATGCTATAGTTTTCAATACATACCTTCATTAAACAAGTTAGCAGCAAGGAAAAAATTACTTGCATCGGTTCATTTCTCCACGTGGATAATTCAGAGCTAAAGCAACTCCCCTAGGATTGAAGGAAGATAATAGGAATCTGAGAAAGTCATGTCCAAAGCTTCAGAGGAAAGGCTTACAAATTAGCATATTCGGGAAGTTTTTCAAAGGTCAGGCTGTGCGTCTTGAGCTGCTTCGAATGCGTCCCAGGTGACAGGCTGATTAGGAGTTTGTTATTGTGTACGTAACAAGAAGTTTCAATCTCACACACAGTTTTTCTTACTCCCACTTCCAAATCTTATTTTTTCTTTTTAAAAATGATTACCTTAAAAAACTTGTTAACTTTAATGCCAAGGATGTCCAGATTTTTTTATATATATGTAAATTTATTTATTTTTAAAAAAAATTTTTGGCTGCGTTGGGTCTTCGTTGCTGCACGCGGGCTTTCTCTAGTTGCGGCGAGCAGGGGCCACTCTTCATTGCAGTGCCCGGGCTTCTCATCGTGGTGGCTTCTCTTGTTGCAGAGCACAGGCTCTAGGCGCGCGGGCTCAGTAGTTGTAGCACGTGGGCTCAGTAGTTGTGGTCCACAGGCTTAGTTGCTCCGCGGCATGTGGGATCTTCCCGGACCAGGGCTCGAACCCGTGTCCCCTGTGTTGGCAGGCGGATTCTTAACCACTGCGCCACCAGGGAAGTCCCGGATGTCCGGATTTTTAAAACCAGTGTAGTGTGTTTCATTTATATGCCTTAACATTTAATACCACCTACTCTAACGCACCAATATTGTACTAAGGAGGAGGAACCCTCTAACATACAAGAATATTTTGCAATTAGCCAGTGAGTGGATGATAATCAATCATGATTTATAATAATAAAAGTGTTTTTGTTTATTTTGACAAATGTGTATATTTTTCCCACTTTCCCTAAAAAGTTCATTTTAATTCAATAAATACTTAGTATTTCTGATTCTACGTGCTATTTATGAATGGAATTCAATTCTAAGAAACTAAAATGTATCTGCTTATAAAGGGTTCTTATTTTCTAAGTTTTGTCTATTAAAGTCATTTTAGACGCTAACAAAGTAGGGGCTTTCAGATGAGAAATGTGAAAATTAAGTAAGAGCCCTATGGTGTAACATTGAGTAGAACATGCACATATTAAATATTTGTATTAATTTGATATGGAGATGCAGCTGCCATAAATTCTCAGGTAGTATCAGACTGAGAACTATGATGGACTATATACAGTTCCGGTGCATTTAGCTAAATAGATGGATCATGCTTGTCTTTAATACCTCTCTGCAGATTGCAGAACCGCTCTACGTGACTTAATATTGGAGATAAAGTCTGTATAGAACACCATTTTTCAATTGGGCTAATTTACAAAGGTGCTACAGAAAAAGAAAATGGGTCAAAATTGATACGTTTATTGTATGTTGAGGAACACTACCAATAGAGTGGCAGGTTTCCCAGGATCATTAAAGAGCTTTTTTGTCCTAGGTAAAACAAAACAAAACAACCCCAATTCATTCATTAATTCACTCCTTATTCATTCATTTATCTAAAATGTAGTGAGTGTTTTTAATGTGCCCAGTCCTGTTCTAGGTGTGGAAATACAGAGGTTTACAAGAGCCAAAGCTCCTCTCCTCATGGAGCTTAGATACTAATGGGGTGGGGGTGGGGGGGGACAGACAACAAATATAAAATATGTCAGGAAGCAAAATGCGCTCCGGAGAAAAAGCAGGGTAAGGAGATGGGAGGTGTACAACTCTTGGAAAGCCAAAGGGTATTAAGACACATAAAAATATTCATACAATCTTCTCGCCAACTGGCACTTACATGAATTGGTACTAAGGAAACATCCTAAATGTGGTAAAAGGCTTTTACATACAGAAATGTTTACCATAGTTTTGTACTTTAGGAAGAATCTGAAAAGAGCCTAAACAGCTGACATCACGAAAATGATCACAAGAGCCCCGGTACATCATGAGGGCAGGTTCCTCCACCCTGGTACCACCGACATGCTGTGCTGTACGATTCTTCGTCGCGAGGGCTGTCCTGTGCATTTCGGAACGTTTAGCAGCATTTCTAGCTTCTGCCCAGTAAGTGCCAACAGCACATCCCCTTCAGATGCGAAAACCAAAAATGTCTCCAGACACTGCCAAATGTCCCCTGGGGCGCAATACTATCCCTGTTTGAAAACCACTATACAAGATAGAATATTATACAGTAACAATGATAGGTTTATAAATTATGTGTAATAAAAATGCCTACGTAACAACATGAAAGGCAGCATAAAAATATATTCATAACAAGGCCACAATTATGTAATAAAACAATGTGTGGATAAAAGCTGTGAATGCAATAAAACTATATGAAATTTTGGTAAAGGATGTAAATAATTGGGTAAGACTTACGAGGCTTCATTTATTTTCACTTCTCATAATTGATTATTGTCTCAGAGTTAAGCTTCATAAGATGAGGAAAGATGGCTATATCTGACAGGATTGTCTTTTTTATTGGTTTCAGGGTATTTTTATTAGAATTTGTCCATAAAATATTTGATTATCATACCTGCATTTGCAACATTACTTTCTCTTGGAAGAGACTCTACAAGGCACCTCACTAATTAAAAAAAACCATGACGGAAAAAAAATTCTATATCCCCTCAAAGGCCATTTGTTCCTGGGACAAAGGCAAATGGAAAAATAGAAAAAATAATTGTGACATGGACTCCTTGTTCAGATTAGACTTTGTGGGTTATGGGGAAACAAAACTGTAAAACAAGAGGACTAGGAGACAAGGCTAGAACAGCAACCAAGGAATCAAAATTAACCTTCTGGCCTTCCTCCCTGGGAGGGTGAGAAAGAAGCATGTTAATTTTTTTATACCCTGTAGGTCAGTACTTATCAATATTTTGTGATTTGTGACATTATTTGTTGGAATTTTTTTCTATTTCATAACTCTTCATGACTATTGCTTTAAAAGGAAAGTTAAAAAAGTAGAAACTTATAAATTTTGATTCTATTTTAAGGATTTGGTGAAATTTTCCTGATATTGCTTGAGGAAACTGGAGGCTCTCTGAATTGTTGTTGCTAAGGACCAGTGGTTCTCAAACTTTAACTTGCATTAGATTGCTGAGTTCCAACCTCAGAGTTTCTGATATTTTAGATCTGGGATGGAAATCCAGGATTTGCATTTCTAACAAGTTCCTGGGTTCTTCTGATGCTGCTGGTCTGGGAACCATACTCTGAGAACCACTGGTTTCAACAGAACTTCTCCTGGCCTCTTGCTGTAGGCACTGACCTGGGCGTTTCTTGGGGACTGGTGCCTCCTTTCCGGGCAGTGTTCTAAAACACTCCTGGCTGAGGCAGGGGACTGCTTCCAGTATCAGAGCAGGCTTGTTACCCATGATTCCGTGTTTTCCTGCCCTTCACCTCCACATAGCTCTTAAATCCTGACAATAGGATTGTCACCTAGGACGTCTTACCTTCTTCCACTCTGGGAGTTAGGACCTCCTGGTCCTTGTCCATTCACCCACTTGGCTCCCAAACCAGCTTTTAGCTTCTCCCTGGCTGGCAAATCTGCCTGTTTCTAACTCCCAGCTTGGTTCTAAACCAGTTTCCCAACATTTCTTGGTGCATCATGCCCTCAGCTTCTGAGTAACATTTTCATAGCTCCCCTAAACCAAAGGAAATACATAATGGTTCTGTTTATTAAGTAGTTAGAGCCAGATAATTTAATAGTAGTAATTGTGTAGTGTCAGTACACATTGCTGTGTTGTCCTCAAAAATGGTCAATTTTGTGAGTTTCCTGTGTGCCCTAAGGCACGGTTTGGGAATCAGCTCTATACACTGTCCCATCCCATCAACCTTCTTTCATGTCCATAATCTCAGAGGGAGCATGTCCACAATTTTCTGCTACACATGCCTCAGCACTCCACAAGCAAACACAAATTGATGGCAATATTTACATTTATTTTTGCAATGTCTTGGATAAAAACCATTTAAACAATGTCAGGTAAGGTGTTATTCTCATAAAAACATCTTCTTTCAGAACAAATGTATTTTTATTTTCCATAAAAGTTAAAATTACATGCTAAAACAGAGTTAATCACAACACAAAAGAATATCAGACGACTCACAGAGTAAGACCAGATGATGGGTTGCAACGTTAAACTAAACAATTACACAGAACTAGAAAACTGACTCAGTAGTGAAATATAAAAGTCTACAATTATAAATATAAATTTGGTCCATGGAGATGCTAGAGCAGTATTTACAGTAAGTATCAGATTATTTCTACTTTAGGTGAATACTGTGGTTGTAAGATGTTGAATATCATAGGGGACAGAGTGTTTTATTTACAGTAGACTATATTAAAAGTTGTATTTCTAGCAAACCTGATGATTGCTACAAATACAGCTACAAATTTGACACTAAAAACAAACATGTTTTCTGTAGTTGGGAATTCCTAACATCTATAAGTTGAGATTCTCTGTTAAAGTCAACATGAAAAAAGCGATACCACGATTCCATTCTTAGAAATACGGTAAATTTCAATCATTTTAGTTCCAGCACAGTAAGGGAATCACAGCAAGTTTTGCAAAAAGGCACACATTGTTAATGATGTAAACTTGGCAGCAGAATCCTATGTCATGGTAGTTACTGTCAGGTGGCGTGAAGTAAACAGGTAACAGACGAACTGGACTAATTTTCCTGTCTCATTTTAGAAAGAGGAAAGCGAGGCCAAGATGTGGACTCTTCTCACCCTTTTCCCTGTTAAACTAAAGACCCTAAGCTCTCGGCTCTATTTCCGTCAGGCAGCGCTGCGCCATTACTGTCCGGAGAGGTGGACGGATTCTCTTCCTGTCTCGTGCTCACAAGGCTGAGGACTGCTTTGTAGAGACACCGATACTGTTCCTGGAGAACAGAGGACGGGAGGTCGGAAACAGGAAGCTCACTGAAGACGTACGTTTGTAAAAAGAAGCAAGGTTTTCAGTCACCCTTTGCCACTGCCGTAGAAAGGCGTTGTGTTAAGGGCTCTGTTATAATCAGCAGAGGTACACCGTCCACGTTAATGTCCCTTTCTGATGAAATGTTAAGTGGCTCTATAATTAGCCAACATTCACTGACCGAGAACACTGGCCCGCTACATTTGCCAGTGGCAAACACTCCATTCTGATTCATTTACTTCATGGAATCAGAAGGTGATGTGATAAGGTTCCGACACTGATTTATCAACTTGTGTGTAAACCCTTTGGCACTAGGCTCCCGTAACCCACTACGTTGCTCACTTTCCTTTCTCCTTTCGTTACAAAACCTGTTGGGTTTGTCTACTTATGAAGAGGTCTCAGGACTGCATTGTCAGCCCAGGAGCTCATGAGGAATGCAGGCCTTTCACAAGACCCACTGTTTACCAAGTATGCTTCACACTCTACCAGCCCGACGGGTCTTATGTCCTGCCTGGTGAGAAGGACAGTGTGTGCCTGTGTACCCTGCTGTGGTCTCACGGTAGAGACACACAGAAGAATAAAGTAGTTGTTCTCTTACAGATGCCAGCTTGGGGATGGTGAGGTGGGGGAAGGTAGTTGCAAAGAACACGAGAACAAGTGGCTGGCTCCACAGCAGAAAATCATTAGGACCGCACGCCTCATTAAATGCACTTGTGAAACTTGGGTACAAGTTTAGTCCGCCGAAAGCAATTTCACACGAGACAAGCTTGATACAACTCAACTCTCCTGAACGAGACTTTCCATAAGGGCTCCTCGGAAGTGCATGTGCACAAGGGTTACCTTACTCTCTGGCCAGCTGGTCTGGGCTAGAGCTTTGAAGATGGACTCTTTATAAGGCCCTTACACATATCCAGGCCAGGAAGCTGGAAGTGAGCCTATGACTTCTGCATCCACCTAAGCTTCTCCCACTGGGGCATGTGCACAAAGTTCCCTATTGTCTTTCTGGCCCTTGTTTCTATAATTAAAAAACTTCCAAATTACTCTCAGAGTTGAGACTTATCTTTCCAGATGTGCTATGCTCTTTCTGGATTGTACGAGTGTCTCTCTCTCTCTCTCTCTTTTTAAAACTACCCCCAGAATTACCTGCCTCTTAAGTTCAGAAAATGAATTTGCCTTGAGAGAAAGGTGAACAGCTGAAGTCTATCTTCCGACTCTTCTTTGAGGTTATGTAGAACCCTAACCCCGGGAAAATAACTATTTATTTTGTTGGATATATCAGATTAGTTGGTGCTTCTACGGAGGATATTTTTCAGAATTACAGTAAGTCTTGCAAAAAGGTACACAATGAGATTTAAAAATTTTGATCCATCAATTTTCTGGAAAATAAACTTTAAATGCTTATTGTTCCAGTTCTATGGATTGCAAACTGAACATAATTCAGCTTGAAAACTACATGCTAATATTATCAATGTGATCTTTTTTGATACAGGACAAAACGATTGTGGTAGCCTCTAGAAAGTAACTTGTGCTCTAATGAGAAAAGTTTGGTTCGCTGCTTTATTACTTACAATGTCAGCAAAGACTCCTGGCCTCATCAAATTGATCATCTTGGCTACCTGGTAAACATCCACTGAATTTTCTTTTTCTAGTTGGTGCATGAGGGTTGTCAGAGCACAGAGAGTTCCTGCTGTCACTCCTCCATGCCTGGAAACAAATGGAAGGGACAAAGACTCCATTCAGATGCATCAGATGTTCCCATTTGGAACTCACAGAGCACATGGCCTTGATAATTCTGCAGTAAGAACACTGAAATTTCTAATAAATTGTCTCATTACTTTGTAGTGCATGGAACTGTGGTTTACTTCTAATCACTGGGGAGTGTTCATGATATTAGTAATGAGACACTTTATAGAAGTTCAATATTTGGTGATACATTTCTTATTTGTATACTGTGGAAGGGGTTGGCAGTAAATCAAAATGATCTGACTGAGGTTATAATATATATTATGTAATATTATCATATGCATCATATATAATATGTATTGATATATAACATGATTCCAGCATATGCATTTTTTATTTGTTCACAACTGAAACTTGGAAAGACCTATTGGATAAAAATTCCTGTTTCTGGTAAATAAAAAATATATCAATTTTACTCCTATCCCAGGAAGCCAACGGCTGAGAGACGCCTCGCTGGTTAGCACCTGAAAATTCAGGTTCTAAAACACTGACTCATTCACACAAAGTGTTCTTAGTGTAGAGTGCAACAGCAGACGCTTGTGATCGTGCACACATTTTCTGCCTTCAACAGGAGCTCCCAGAGAAGCGGAAAAAAACCCCAAAACTATTCTGTGTTAACCCTGTCCATGAGAAGCAGATAATCCACCCTGGCTGAACAATTCACGATTGGTCCAAAGTACTAGGTTAGTACAAAGACAACAGAAATATACATACACACAGAGAATGTCAGGTGTGAATTGATTTAAAGTGTGGAACTTACTCATCATGAACAATCATGGGTCCATCCCTGGTGGCAGCTTCTTCTTTGATCATACTTATAAGTTCAAAAGTTTTACTAATGGGGCTATCTGGATTTGGCCATTTGGGACACTGAAAATGCCGCACTTCAAGTACATAATCATCCTATAAGAAGAGATAAAAATTACTGTTTCAGAAAGTGTCATATTGGTTGGTGAGTAGATGAATTGAGGAAAATCAGGACTTATAGGGAGGCAATAAAACCAAAAAACACGCTGAGTGAGCAGCAGTAGTTGCAGCCTGTCCTCCATCATGGAAGGGAGAAACTGCCGCAACACCACATTTGCCATGTACAGAGGTGATCTCTTTTTTATTCAGAAATAAAACCTTGTTGGTGGGCTTATCTTGCCAATCAAATCATGAACAAAGATGTATCTGTGCCGATAAATTTAAACTTACAAAAAGAAATCTTCAGTTTTAAAATTCGTTTTAAAAATAGCATAGACTTCTTCCTTTAAAAATTGTGAATCACTATATCGTACACCTGTAACTCATATAATATTGTACATCAACTATACTTAAATTTAAAAAAAAGAAAAAAGAAAAAAATAGCATAGACTTCTTCAAATACCAGCATTACTCAGGTTTAACTAAGGGAAGAATAAGATTGCTTGACACGGTGTGGGAAATACGGAGGATGGAGACGCGGTTTCCACTGCAGTCCCAGTTCTGATCTTTGCTTATTAAGTGACCAAACTAGGTTGTGTGACTTTAAGTCTCTTAAACCTCTGATCCCCAGTTTCCCAAAGTGGCTTATACATATATAGAAATTTGATTTATGACTGAACTGGTATTGTTGATCTATAAATGATGCTGGAACAATGGTTATTCACACAAAAATAATAAAATTGGACCCTTGACTCACAAAATATAAAACATCAGTTTCAGGTAGGACTATAAAACATTTAGAAAACAATGTATTTGCATTATCAATTTTATAAGTTTTGGTCAAATATTCTAGCGAATACTCAATCTTCTTATGTACCCTATATGTTTTACCAGTTTCAGAATTAGGGTAAAGTGAAACATTTAAACCATCTAAAACATGATTTATTTTTTTTCTGATTGAGAAAGTCCTCTGAATTTCACATGCTTTACTCATCATTATTAGCATCTTTCAGTCTTTCACAGGAGATGTGCAATAATTTATGAACTGTGCTGTAATCATAGAAATAGTTATTGACAAAGAATTCAAATTGGTGCCTTGTAGATAATCAGGAGTCTAGTAAGGCAACCCTAGTTCATTGCACTGCATGTTTTCAAAGCAGTTCTTCACTTAACAACCCTCTGTACATCAGTAGAGAGCAGTAAGCTTATTTTGGTAGGTAATATTTTCCCCGTTTTACTTAGGAGAATACAAGGTAAGGACTTGCCTTAAAACATGAGAATTAGGATTAATGAAATTATTTTTTTACTCTCTTTATTTTCAACTTAACTTCCATCAGCAACTGCTTTGGAGTAAAAGAGAAATCTTTGACTTCTTGTGTGTGTAGAAGTCGGGGATGGTGGAGTTTAGTGATGGCTAATTGTTTAATGATTCTATAAGATTTTGAAAATGAAAATGACGAGTGAGGTAAAATTTATTATTTGGGTCATCTGTCTCAATTTGTAAGAAATCAGATTCCTTCTTTTTATTTCTAGGAGAGATTCTTCAATTGGCATATATTTAACATGTGCTTAAGATGAAAAGTTTGTCATTTAAACTAAGTCCATACCTGGGTAGCTTCTAAGATAAAATCTTGCATTATAAGTTTTTCTTCGTTAGACAGACATTTGTGTTCTTCAGCCATAAGAGTGACCTTAAAACTCTCACAATTTATAGGCTCATCCTTATTTGGCCAGTAAACAAATTCATCTTCTGCCTGGAGGATTAAAAACCAAAGAAGATTCTAGATTTTAATAAAATGTTTAAGTCAGGCTGTGAAACGAAATTAACTGGTTGCCATAGACAACTCAACTCAAATTTTTCTTTGAATCTCAAAATTTACTCTTAAAATATCCTAACGAGTTTAATTTAAAAAAATGTAAATAGAAACATATGGACTGACTTCCTTCATGATTGCAATTCTAATTTCCTTAAGCAGCGTAATAAATACTTAAGTTGATTTCAACCTACTTTTATTTAAAACTGTCATTCAACAATTTCAGACCTGGGATACTGCATCCAAACCAGGTCCAATAATAGACAAGGTGCAACTTCAATATTAGTTTATTGGTTGAAAAAAAATACATTCTTTGTATGCTGGACTCCTGGTGGTTGTGACTTGATACCTACCCTGTAAAGAACATGCCAAGAATGACCTGAGGGACTTACCATGTTTTGACCATCTGGAAGCATAACGACCAGCTGGGCATTATGGTCCCATATCATCCTCCAGAAATCCTTGATGGTATGGAGAAGGGGATGCTGGGTGATGATGAATTCATTGCTCTGATAATAACCCTACAAAACCAAAGAGAAGATAGACAGAGCCTTGGCATATGACTTTAAACATTCAAAAAACATTTATAGATTAATGGGTACTGCCTTTTTATTTGTAGGTTGTGTCTATAAATAATAATGTGATTATTATAGCCAATGTTACAGACACCTCCTATATGCCAGGTATAGCACTAAACATTTTCTTCCTTTATTCCTCACAGTAGTACTATGAGAAAGGGAACGTGATCTTCATTTTATAGGCGATTAAACTGAAGCTTAAGAAATTAAGTGCTGTGCCCAAGCTTACCCAGCTATCACCTCTAGGAGGAGACAACAAAAATGGCTTCTGGACTATGTCTCTTACACTAGATAGAACGGAAATGTAGAGATTTTATATTTCTTACTTTTCACAAGTCCCAATGGCAGAGCGCTGAATTTCACACCTACTGGCAACCGGATACCTTTACACCCTGGCTGCCACTACAGGAGAGGAGCCGGGGGGCACCTTGCAAATGTTGCTGCAGAAACCTGAAAGCTGGCGCCATTGAATTAATCATGATTTCCACGTTACTGCTTACCAAAATCATGGCTCAGTTAGCCCCTTCTGCAATGGAATCTCTCAGATCGCATTCTTATCTCCCACGGGCTCATTTGAAGTATGGAATATTTTCATTTTTTATTTTTTAAGCTTTATCTTCATTTATTCGTCAAGTAGAATTCTACTCAATTTACTTTGTTTTGGTTACAATCTTGTTTGAGAAGCAGAAAACTTTAAAGTTCATATATTCGGATTTGAATGAACAGGTTGTACATAATTAAATGTTTTTCTGGTTAATTGTAGATTCTTTGGATGGGAAGAGACCTTGAGAGGGCCTCTAGTTTATCCTGCAACTTCAGTCACTATCCCACTTAAGTCATTCCAGGTAGATAAATATTCATCCTATTTTGTAAATCTTCAGACATAATGTGGCAAGTTTTGTAGGTAATATTTTCCAGCATTTAATTATTTTCTTGACAAGAACAGTCTGTCTTCTATCTAACCAGCACACAATGCAATATTTATATTTGTTCTCTTAACCCATTCTCGATTTTCGAGTAAAAATATCTGCTTCCTGAAACTTGGAAAGATCTATTGGATAAAATGCCCCCTCTGCTCAGCCAGGGTGGATTATCTGCTTCTCGTGGACAGGATTAGCACAGAATAGTTTTGGGGTTTTTTTCCGCTTCTCTGGGAGCTCCTGTTGAAGGCAGAAAATGTGTGCACGATCACAAGCATCTGCTGTTGCATTCTACACTAAGAACACTTTGTGTGAATGAGTCAGTGTTTTAGAACCTGAATTTTCAGGCGCTAACCAGCGAGGCGTCTCTCAGCCATTGGCTTCCTGGGATAGGAGTAAAACTGATATTTTAAAATAGGGGTATTAAGATGCCCCTATTTTAAGTGTGGCATGCTTTTAGATGCCACCTCCACACATCTCCCTGTTTCTTGCATGGATATACCTTAGTATTTTCTAGATAAACAGAACAGTGATTTTGGCACGGGGATTAGGACCCTTTCATCTGAAGGCAAACTCTGTGATTGATTGACCTAAAATGGAAATGAAGGTCACACAACAGCTACTAAAGCACTCATCCCTCTGATAGTAGATCTAAATGCAGAAAGAAAGTATTGTACCTTTAGAAATCCAAGTCCCCAAATGAGCCCGGTTTGCAGGGTGAGAACCACGCTGCAAACCTGGAGTGGTAATGTGAACGAGACTGGACTTTGCTAAAGCTGGTGTATCCCGGGTATGCAGGGAATCTGCTTTGGTGAATGAAATGGAGCTGCTTAGACGGGCGAGTGGAAGTTTTGTATCTGCTCATGGTGAGTTTGGTTCCCACATCTACTCGTTGTCTTGATTAAGGGTTCTCCAGTCCCAGCACACATAAAAACATCAAGGAATGCTGTGATTCCATTGCTGCTGTGGGCTGTGAGCCTGCAGTCATCAGATACGACTCATGTCCACCCGTGGTGCCTCCCGTATCTGTCAGTCACTGCTTTGGGCAGCCCACTCTGGTTTTGATTCTGATAACACAAGCTGCAGCAGTCTCCCCAGGGGCTCTCTGACTTACCATGATGTAGGAGGCATTGATGTAGTCTGTGCCTTCCCCACTCACGGATGAAATGCCAACCCTGGATCTTTCCACTGGGAATACAGAACATTCATCATAAACAAGTAAGCTCTTAGCACTGTATCTCCTCCCCGCCCCTGCAAATGGCAAAACATAGCTGCATTTTGCAAGTTGAGTGTCTTTGACTTTTAGGCTAGTTTTTCTATGTATTTTGCACTTCTAGACGAAGACTTCAAGGTTTAAGAGTCCTTGTTAACTTATATTGTCTGGCATGATTAGAAAAATATGAGTGTATTGTTTTTGTTCCAAGATGTACAAATATTGTCAAATTATCTACAAGGCTTCTATTATTTAAAAAGTTGGGGTTTTTTTTCTTCCAAAATTCAACATAGCTTACCAGGGATTATGGAAGACGTTCTGTTCTTTTCTCTGTTGCATTGCTTTAGGGCTGTGGAATAGTCACTCTGCTGTATATTTGATTGACTCAGGAGCTGAGAAAGGGTGTCAAGGAAAAATACAGATTATTTCATTTAAGCCCCTCAAATAAACACACACACACACACACACACACACACACACACACTCAGATACACAGGAGACTCAACAAAGATAAGATACTGAATATAAATATATCTGACTTATTTTCCAAGAATTCCTTGAATTAAACTTGTTCTGGGGGACTCCCTGGTACATCTATGTTCTATATTCTATACCAGGAGGGTTGGAATAAGCAGAGAACACTTGACGTCTAGTTTGACTTTCAGCATTAGGAGCCTTCCTCTACGGTGTGGGCCCTCCATTTTCTCTACTTAAATCTCACACTGCAGCTGGGAGATAAATTGCATGTGAGTGTGTATGTATGTGTGTGTGTACATATATATGCATATGGTTGGATTTTATTCATTATTTTAGTACTCAGTCACACGAATTATCCACTTGCTATTTATCTATTCCCCAGTTAGTGAATGTTTGGGTTATTTCCAATGTTTTGCTATGTCAAACTTTGTAGCAATGAATATCCTTTGTATATTTCTTAATGTGCACAGGTGAGGGTTTCTATAAGGAATTAGGAGTCACTGGTGTTTAATTTTTGACAGGCTAACAGATGAAAAAAGTGTATCCCGGTTTTGATTTGCATTTCCTTACTTATTGTGAAATTGTTGATTTTGGTTACTTCTTCTTTGATGACTGCCTTTTCATATTTCTACTTCATTGCCATTTACTAAGTTGTAGGGGGTTTTGACTATGAAATGTAAATCTACAGTCTGCTAAGAAAGTTGCAAATGTCTTTGTTCTCTTTAATCACACAGACATTTACAGCCAATTCAGTTTTTCCTTAAGATTTCTGTAATTTAACATTTTAATTTAAGAAGTCCTTCTCTACCCTGAAGTTCTCAAGAGATATTTTCCAATATTTTCTTATAATAGTTATAAAAATTTGTTTTCATCTTTAGATATTTAATCCATCTTGAATAATTTCAGTGTTTGAGGTGTGGTGGTAGGGACCTAACAGTACTTGTTTCTACATGGAGATTGTCCTAATATCATTCATTGATTAATCCATCTTTCCTTACCAATTTGTAATGTCATATCTGTCATATAACAATTTCCATACGCACATGGCTCCTCTAGTTCATTTGTCTGTTTTTCAATATTAATTATTATATTTGCATAAAAATTATTATATTTGCATAAAAAGTCTTTCATATACAGTACAACAAATTTCTATTCTTTATTTTTCAGTATTGTTTTAGTGTTTTCAATTCTTTACTTTTTTTTTTAAATAAATTTTTATTTATTTATTTTTGGCTGCATTGGGTCTTCGTTCCGGTGCACGGGCTTCTCATCGTGGTGGCTTCTCTTGTTGCAGAGCATGGGCTCTAGGTGCATGGGCTTCAGTAGTTGTGGCACTCGGGCTCAGTAGTTGTGGCTTGCGGGCTGTAGAGCGCAGGCTCAGTAGTTGTGGCCCACAGGCTTAGTTGCTCCGCAGCATGTGGGATCTTCCCGGACCAGGGCTCAAACCTGTGTCCCCTGCATTGGCAGGTGGATTCTTAACCACTGTGCCACCGGGAAAGTCCTGATTCTTTACTTTTCAATGTTGAGGTGGGTTTCTGATAAATATTTGTTGAATAAATAGACGTGCAATTCATTTCAAGGACATTTTTCTATGGGTAAACTTGAATAAATACCTTTTCTTTTAGGACAGTATATACACCCCCCTTCCAAATTTCCCTAGTTAGGATGTTAACAGGAAACAGAGTCAAATGTCTCTGTTTTTAATTAGATTCTGATCTCATAACTGATATTTCCATTTTGATCCTGAATTATCCAGTATAAGCGATATCAATTCTTTTATTAATTTAATTGTGTAGGGGGTAAATCATATTTAAATAAGAAAATGGGTAATAGATGTATATTTTTAACTTAGAAAAAAGCCATCCTAGCAACATCATGTTAATGCTTTATATTTATTATCTGTTTCTGGAAGCCGTACTGTGCACTTTTTCTTCCTTAAAGTGTTCCTTTATGACTCACATAAGCTTGGCTGAATAAAACATTTATGCTTTCCTGTCTGCAAGTTCTAGGTTCAGCTTCCACCCCTCATCTGCCTCTTACTCCTCCCAAAGCACAAAAGGTGCTGAACGAGAAGGTAAAAAGTCAGAGGGAACTCATGACTACCTCTTCTATGTTATAAGCTGCGGAAAAGAAAGAGAAAAAACTTCAATCTGGAGGTTTGCTAACTCTCCTGGGTTTTTCCAGGGCCTTCTGAATTCTTCCTAGACATTCCTTTTCAGCAATTGGCCCTGTTTCTCTAGCAACCCTGCGAAGTAAGAGGTTAGTATAGAAATAATGGGGAACAAAATAACAGAGCCTTCATTCCTCTGGAAGATGACAGCTCTGCAAATCCCCCTATCTCCGCAGGCAGGTCTGGTAACAACTGCTTTCTGAATTCTTTGCTGACTGGTTTCTGGAAGTCAGAGAGCTAAGCTGTGAGAGGTAGAACACTGAACAAAGCATGCTCCCCTGTCTAGCTGACTGCCTCGTGACAGGGTGGGTGGGAGAAACTGGGGTTGAAGAAGCTATTCTTGTGGGGTGGCCTATTCTAGTCTGGGGGCTTCAAGTGAGACCGACTCTTCCAAAAAGCAGCACAAACAGCCCGAGCCACGGCACTCGTGGTTAAGTGGGCTGGTTTTCTCAAAGCGAGAAGAGCACTTACACTGTCTGTGTTAGAAGTTCTGCCTGTTCCTTCTGTTCTGTTCTGTGCCCTCCTTTCCTGGACCACGTCTGCATTTCTAGGGTTTCTGAGAACTTTCCCTCTCGCTACTCAAAATTAAGGTTCTTGAACTTTGCCAAGTGGCTTTGTTGCCTGTTGTAAAGGACACAACAAAGCCACTGGGCCAACAGAGCACTCAGCCTGTCCACACGGCTTTGTCCACTCAAATGAGGAGATGCAGGAACATTCCAACCTGTGGTGACACCCAAGAGAGGGGCTTCCGAGAGAACTTACCTTGAATTGTTTGTCTAGCTTTGTTTTGCCTGTTGGTCCAGGAATGAGGAGCCCGTTAACATAGGCGTGGATGTGGCTGTCCGGGACCTCAGTTTCTTTACTAAGTATCGCCTCGACCAGCGCGTCATGAATGAAGACATACTGTTCCTGGCAAAGCAATGACAAACAGGGATATCACCTCAGGTTTTCCTTATAGGTATTGAGGTACAAAAGTAGTATCTTCCACTGATGGACAAAAAGCGTTTTACAAAATGGAAGGGAGGACCCACAGAGATTGCTTACCAGTCCTGGCAGGAAGTCAGATGGAGGAAAAGGTGGTCATCCAGAAACAATACAACTCTTTCCATCCCTCACCTCTTTATTTCTTGTGCATTGGCGTTTAGGGAAGGAGATCACTGGAAGATTTGGGGAGGCAAAGCAATGCCCTCTCTGCTCATCCTTCAAACCTGAGACCCTCTTCCACATTTTGCACTGGCTTCTCTACTTCTGATGGGTCTTCCCCTCCTGCCCATTCTAATTCTCCTTTTAGCCGGTCATATATAACTTAGCACAATTATCTATACAGTTTTTAATAGTTATCTTCTATTTCATGTATGGGACTCTTCCCTCGTCTTATCTGACTAGAATGTCATTTCCTTGACGGAATGAAGTTTGGTTGGTTTGGTGTGGAAGCCCCCTCAGTCATATGTTTCTTATTGCTTTCAAGCTGCCATACATAGTTTTCAATTTAAATCCATTTTTATTTAGAAATAGTGAAAATAAAATACAGGTATGCAGAGTTTGTCCCGTGTCATATATGGGTAAATGATCTGGGCTTAAAAAAGGGAATAATTTGAGCATAATTCATACTATTTAAATATGAGAATGAATCCATTCATTCATTACATGCAGGAAAAGCTTGAGGATTCTGCAAGAGGAGATGAGGGTTGACTGATCTACTTACTCTTTTTCTGAATCTTGCCTGTGGCCAGCGTCATTTTAAAGACATTCCCCACTTGGTCATAAAATAGACAAAATTTAGCTGGTCCATCCATGACTTATGTGCAAGTACCTGGTGTTATAGTTTGAATTGTGCACGCCTCCCGCCCCCGCAGAAGATATGCTGAAACCCTAACCTTGCAGTACCTCAGAATGTGACCTTATTTGTAAATAGAGTAGATGCAGATGTAGTTAGTTAAGATGAGGTAGGGACTGGTGTCCTTATAAGAAGAGGGAAGTTTGGACACAGACACGGACACAGAGGGAAGACAGGTGTGTGAAGAAGGAGGCAGTTAGGCTGCCAAATCCAGGGAAATATGAGGCTAACAGAAGCTTCAAGAGACAGGGAAGGATCCTGCCCTAGAGGATTCGGAGGGAGCATGGCCTTGCCTACCCCTTGATTTTGGACTTCTATCCTCCAGAAGTAGGGGACAACACGTTTCTGGGTTTTTTTTGTTTTTTTTTTTAAGATAGATGCTTTTTTTTTTTTAATTAATTAATTAATTTATTTATTTTGGCTGTGTTGGGTCTTCGTTTCTGTGCGAGGGCTTTCTCTAGTTGCGGTGAGCGGGGGCCACTCTTCATTGCGGTGCGCGGGCCTCTCACTATCGCGGCCTCTCTTGTTGCGGAGCACGGACTCCAGATGCGCAGGCTCAGTAATTGTGGCTCACGGGCCCAGTTGCTCCGCGGCATGTGGGATCTTCCCAGACCAGGGCTCGAACCCGTGTCCCCTGCATTGGCAGGCAGACTCTCAACCACTGCGCCACCAGGGAAGCCCGTTTCTGTTGTTTTAAGCCACCCGGTTTGTAGCACTTTATTACAGGGAGCCCCATGGGACTAACGCACCTGGTAGTGCGTTAATAATACACCTGGTAATACAAACTCTGGTCTATCCAGCATTTTAGGGACATTTCCAACCCTTAGATAAAGGAAATTATCCTTTTTATCATACCTCGGTTTGCACCAAGTAGTTTCTTTGTGAACGAATGTGTTTTAAAAAGCCGAATATGTTGACGGTTCCTTCGTGTTGAATTTGCTGCAGCATACTGTCTAGCACGATATATGTGCCTGTTCTTCCAACGCCAGCACTGAAGAGCACACAGAGAAAGAGACTTCAGTGTCAACATAAAATACATTTGACGATTGGTCACTCCTGGCTGTCTTGTAAACTAATATCCTTCTCCAAGCAAATGAGCCACTTAGTAAGTAATTCAGCAGTCCAAGACAGTAAGCAGCTTAGGAGTTAAGCATAATGCTTCAAATAACAAAGTTTTCTTTTTTCTTTCTTGCTTACAGGTCAAACTCCAAAGCAATCTGATTATTCCTGTTGGAGATTTTTTATTTTCAATTACAGTTATTATTCGTTATACGTTATACAGTGGAAATATTATGTATCAGAGTATAGCAAATAGACATTTAATTTGAGAAGAATGAAAGCATCGGCCTCACCAGACTCTGAAAAGACAAGGTCTCTGGGTCTGTATCGTCAGGTAAACATGTTTGTAAAGGTTTCCGCGTTAATGGAAAAAAAGAGTTTGCGAAGGCTTTCAGCTGAAAATGTCATTTCAGTGAGATGGTGAGGAATAAAGAATAACTTCAGTCATTTCTAAAGGGCCATTATCTAACGACTTCTTCAAAGCCTCTACTGGAGGGACAGAATTCAGAGACAGGGATTCTTTTCAAATGCTCTGACGAGTAGGAAGTACTACAGTGAAGAATTAGCACCCGCTCTGCACAAGGCTCTGGGCCTTTTCCATTCGCTAGGAAACAATCCCTGACCTTCACAGCTATTTTTCCTGCATCTTCCTGTTTCCCTCAGCTTATCGTCAGGCTCACAGATAAAAAACTCAAGATAGGTCTCTCAAACTTTGAGGATAACTCCTGAGATAGGTAATTAGAATGTGTGAGATACTCTGCATATCAAAGGAAAACAGTTTTTTCTGTAAAAACACAGACGCTGCTTTGACAAAAATACTCCACATAGAAATGAATTTGACTTTTGTGGTCATAAAGCTTGGCACAGAAGTCAGCACGCAGTAAACAGTAACTGCTATTTTTGTTTTAACTGAAAAATATTAAATTAAAGCCTCTAACACATTTTTCTTTTTCTCTGAAACATCATTATTTCTATTCACTCACCCAGTCTTGGAAATTAAAGTACCTGGGCAACGATGAATTGATTACACGTTCAATAGGATATATTAGACAGAACTCAGGAAAATGAGAACGGGGTTTTGACCCCAAACTGTTTAAAAACAACTTAAAATATTTTGCAAAATTCCCCATACTTTGTGCACTTTGGTTTTTCTAAAGTAAACCTGGCGTATTAAGTCTACAATAGACTATTAACTCCTAGGAACAGGGGTTGTGTCTTAAGCATTTTTATCCCACGACATTATGTTGTAATAAATGCTTGTTTAATGACAAAACGTTGTTCTGCCTGCTTCACGCAGTTAATAAGCTGAAATCCAATTAACCAATCAAACAGAATATTATACATCATAGAAATACCTGGTGCTTTGGAATATTCAGCAATCCAATTCTGAGTCTGGCATACTCACTTCCCAGTAACCAACGTTTCATGCCCCTCAGCTTGTGAAATCATTCCCACTTTGGCAAAGCCTTTGTTCCACTGATTCCCTCTTTGTTAGCATAAGCAATTCTATGGGTGTGGAAACCCGGCGCTGAGACTCACCTGCAATGGACAACAACAGGCCCTACTGCGTGGCGCTTGGCACGGGACGCCTTTCTCACAAAGGTCAGTACGGGCAGCGAGTACTCTGGCACTCCCATGTCAGGCCACTGAGTGTAGTGGTACTGGGTGACCACGCGCCCACTGGGTCTTCCTTTCTGGGAACCCTGGAAGAGACCAGACAGCTAATCAGCTAAGTATAGGAACATGCACACACGGGGTCCTTAAACATCATCTCTGGATTCATAGCTTGATGTTGGTGGTTCATAACGAAGCTAAAAAAGTACACTGTCATTTGTGATGGTTAATTTTATGTGTCAACTTGGCTAGGCTAGGGTGGCCAGTAGTTTGGTCAAACACCTGTCACACCAGATGTTACTGTCAAGGTATTTTTTAGATGTGATTGACATTTAAGTCAGTAAGACTTCCAGTAAGCTGGATTATCCTCCATAATGTCAGTTGAAGGCCTTAAGAGAGAAGACTGAGGTTTCCTGAAGAGGAAGGTATTCTCCTAAAGACTGCAACGTAGAAATCTTGCCTGAATTTCCAGCCTGGAGTCAATTCTTAAAACACCCTCTCTCTCTCTTTAAAAAAAAAAAAATATATCTATATACACACACACATACATATATATCTACATACAGATATATGTTTTTCTAAGGAACCCTGACTTATAACTTGCTCTTTTTCTTTTCCTCCCCTTTTTCAGTCTCCACTATTTTCAGTTGGATGTGCAGTTATCACATGGGGCAGGAACTTTTGTTCCTGTATCACTGCAACCATTGGCACCATGACCAATGTGGTGCTAAAGCCACATCTGGCATTAAGAGACTTGGAAGAAACTTTTGGGATTGAGGTGTAGCTGTGATAAGAACTCTTAATGCCTTTAATTATTTGTATTTTTACCCTGTTTCGGTTATACCACCTGTTTTCTTAAAAAAGGATCGAGATGTATTACTCAATTGATGATAGCCATCATTTGTGGGCTCACCTTTTTGATCTTTGTGTTTCTTAGAGTAAAAGTCCTCACAGTGTAATATGCAAGCATCTGAACACTCTTTTGAGTGACCAGAAAGTTCCCATACTCTTCATTCCCATCAGCAGGCCAGTACTGGTCACATTTTCTCTGCAAAAGAGAAAGTCAAGATGCTCTTTTCATATTTCAAATGCTTAGTGTAAGTCATCCCTGAAATCAGTAAAGATTTGATACCGTGACTCCCTCATTCTTCTAAACATGTTCTTTCCGTTCTCAGTGATTGCAGATTTGTTGTAGAGGAGAGCAGAGAGAGAATTACAGGGCTGAAAGAGACTTGAGATGACCAGATGCAAACTCCCCCCTTTCAGATGAGGAAAGTGAGGCCAGATGTACTGAGTTGCTATAAAGCCAGGACTAGAATCCAGCTCCCATGAGTTAAAATCTACTTCACTCTGCATCGCTTTTCAATGAACCTCATTTGCTTTTTCTTACGGAATGAAGAATGCATTTAAATAGCAGGTAGCTTGAGTTACAGTGAAACTTTTTGACCTTTAGCAGTTTGCCTTTAGCTGTCATACTTACTTGAAAGGAATCCTGATTAGCTTCCCTGACTTTTGCTGCTTCCTAATGCTGACTCTATCAAAAGCAACTTAAAGCATTTCTAATCACTATCTCGGGGATGGCATAATAGATGACCTTCATACCCTTCCTTTCTCCACAAGGTTTGTTATCATGACAATAACTTCCACATTATGCTCCCATATCATTCTCCAGAAATCTTCAGCTGTAGATTTCAGTGGGCCTTGGGCAGCAATGTAAGCTTTTGGTCTGTTGTAGCCCTGAAGAAACAAATGACAAATGTTTCTTACTAACAAATTTGTATGCCATTTTTAGCTGTTCAGTTCCTAAGATCAGGAGATTTTTGCTATAAAAGAAAACCATAAAAAAAAAACTTCCAAAGCTAGAGAAACTTACTAGTACTAGCAAAGACAGCAACTCTTCTTTAGTTCTAATTTTTGTAAAAAAAAGAGTTCTTTTTGCACTGACACAACCACTATTCTCTGCACCTCTAGTCTAAGTGCATTTAATCCAAGTCTGTTTACTGTGCTTAACATCTGGTGCTTAATTGTGCTGCTTTGAAATATGTTTGACGCATTAGGGCTCAGTTGTCTATAGTAGTCAGGAAACCTTTGGTGTTTCCTCCTTACCCTCTCCTTGGTGGCACTGAGCAATGCTAATCATTAATAGCTATCCTTCACTTATTACCCACCGTTGGCCAAGATAGTTTACAAACATTAACCTTAACCCTTAATTTATATGCAAAATGGAAGCATCATCCCTGATTTGGAGATAGGAAACTGAAGTTCAGAGGAGTTAAGTGGCTTTCCGAGCTTCCACAGTTAGCCAATGGCAGAGCTGGGATTCAAAACCAGTTCTAACTCCAAAGCTCATATTCAATCTGACATACACACTTCCTGCTATGGAAGCCTGAAGTGGTTGCCTACAACAAACCTACGGTATACTTATATTTGGTACTCACTTCTTTGAATTAACTGTTCCAAACAGCATAAACCTGAAGGCAGCTAGACTGCAAGGTCAGTGTCAGGAAAATAACTGAGTTCCATTGGCATTCAACTGACCACAGGAAGAAAACCAGTAAGTTAGTCAGTGGTCTACAGTCCCTGGAGATCTCCAGTAAGTTTCACAAAGCTGGGTATCCTGTGAAGGGCCCAAGGTTATAAAGCCTGGTAACTGGTTTAGAAATCATGTGTTTGCCTTTTAGCCAGTACTACCCTGAGAATTTTTCAGTCAAAGTTTATCTATCAGCTGCTATCTACATAGTAATGTGCTAGGAGCTATGGGACATTCCAAATAAGCGCTGATCCTACCCCTCTTATTTAAGGAGCTATAGAACTATCAGAATATATACATCCTACCTTGAATGTAATTTCTCAGCCTGAATTCCCTCTCTCACCCAGGAGATAAACCAAGTACAATAGCTTGAATGCCATTCAATCTGAAAACCTTTAGCTACGGGATCTCTTACTACTAATTTGTATTTTTTATTATCTTTCATGTAATACTTATTACTATTCTATGTACAATACCATGGTATAATAAATTCATAGTTTAACATAATTTTCATAAAATTTCAGTTGAAACATGCTTACATCAACATAATTGGCATTGATGTAATCAGTCAGTTTGCCATCCTTTTCAGCAAGTTGTGCAAGCTTAACCCTACTATGATCATCTGTAATTAAAAAAAAGAAAATATTTCACTATAGCATGAACTGCTTTTCAGCATAAAGTTCATTTATATTTACATAATAATTTATCAAATACAATTAAAATCAGTGCAAACATCATTGACTTTAGTCAGCTTTTGGAGGATACAGAGATGACAAAAACAAAGATAAATACAACAAAATCCTCTTTCAAGGCTTCCAATGTGCAAGGTGAGAATGGACATATACACAGAGAGGAATGTTCCGGTGTCAAGAGAGAGGTGCAGAGTCCTAGAGGGACACGAAGACAGAAACTGTATTGGTTTGGGATGAAAATAAACCTTTTCATAGAGGTTGAATCCTGAAGTTGGCATCTTAGATGGGTTTCTAAAGGCGGATACTGGGGCTGTGAACACCGCAGAGCCAGTGAAGGGGAGAGAAGAGTGACGGGGGTGTCGGAAAGCTCAGGAAGGATGGCAGCATGCATGTTCTGAACAGGAGGTTGATGGCAGAAGAAGAAGTAGAGAAGGAAGCAGAAGGGGTCTAGAAAGTTTCCGTGAATGGTTAGAGCAAACAGCTCTTTCAAGGGAAGACCTCAAAGAGGAACTATTGCAAAGGGAGGCAGGGCAACAACTGCCCCAGAACGGAGGACAAGGATCCTGTACTGTCAGTGAAGAGGGGATGAAAACCGTGGTAACTTATACATGGTGCACGGTCATAATTAAAAGTGTTGAAATGAGGCATTTGGGATTAAATTCAGTTCTACAGAGAAACTATATCTGGAGGAACTGCATAATAACGAAAGTGTCACTAGAAGGACACTTGGTGATTTCACTGGGCAGACTATTGTTTTTTCAAGGATGAAGAAATGAATACAGACCAAACTATGACAAGTTAAAGAGACGTTCTGGGATAATAATACTTTGGTGACATCAGCAGCTCGCAAAGATGCAGGAAATGTAGGCAGAAATAGACGTGTGGCCATGGAAAGATGGGTTTGGATGCCAGGCTACTTTTGCATTTTGGTTTTCGGATTTTCAGAAGGGTATTACTGGGTAAGTTTTCTGGGTTGCTTTTCTTCATCTCAAAGTAGGACTGTCATTACCTCTATCTTGCCAGGTTATTTCAGGGATGGAATGAAATGACGAATTCACAGTGCCAGGCACATAGTAGGTGTTCAACAAATGTTAACCTCTATCTGCTTCTTAATTAGCTGGTGGGTATTTTCTATTTAGCTTGTAGAGAGAATGGTCTAGCAACCACTTCACCCTGTCCAAGAAGCAACTGAGTTTTTATGTGCAGCAGGATAGCTGCTTCTGTTGAGAAAGACAAACATGAAGCAGAACTTTCTATCAAAATGGAAAGACTGGTGTAGACCTTGTGGGAAAAAAAGACAGCATCCATGCAAACTACTTAGAACTGTGATCGTAAAAATTCCCATTCCAGAAACTAGAATGGAACCAGAATTTAAATAACCAAGCTGGTAATACCATGTTCACATGAATCTAGGAAGGCCCACTGAATATATAAGAAAGGATATAAGTTGAAGTTTTGGGGAAGAATGAAGATGAATTTCAAGAAATGGAGGGGGCTATAAAGGAAAATAAAAGGGAACAGATGTAAATGAGAGGTGCTGCAATAAGACGGAAGAAACATGCTAATTTCATACCAAAAAAATAGGTAAACTTGTCCTAAAGAAAAGAGCCAGAAAGCTGCTCATGGAGGAGAAAAAGAGAGGTCAGCTAAGGTAGTAAAGGGAGAGAAGAAATAAAAAGAATGAATCCAATTAACCCTTTATCAGACCCCAGGGGAGAATGGCAAGAGAGGAGGGAAAAGGGTAGAAGGAAAAAATAGAGTCTAAAGAAAATCCCATTTCATTAGTAAATTCACATCAAGTAGGGGGATCTCAAGTGAAAATAGGACTGTGGAATATAAATAATGACAGAAAACCATAAGAACAGATTTACAGGCCATGGGGTCTGAAGAAAGGACTGGATTAAAATATGAGTTTAGGGCTTC
This sequence comes from Eschrichtius robustus, assembly GCF_028021215.1. Taxonomy (NCBI): domain Eukaryota; kingdom Metazoa; phylum Chordata; class Mammalia; order Artiodactyla; family Eschrichtiidae; genus Eschrichtius; species Eschrichtius robustus. The sequence goes on along the minus strand of NC_090831.1, from coordinate 101,382,570 downwards.
CCTGGTGGCGCAGTGGTTGAGAATCTGCCTGCTAATGCAGGGGACACGGGTTCGAGCCCTGGTCTGGGAAGATTCCACATGCCGCAGAGCGACTAGGCCCGTGAGCCACAACTACTGAGCCTGCGCATCTGGAGCCTGTGCTCCGCAACAAGAGAGGCCGCGACAGTGAGAGGCCCGCGCACCGCGATGAAGAGTGGGCCCCGCTTGCCGCAGCTAGAGAAAGCCCTCGCACAGAAACGAAGACCCAACACAGCCAATAAATAAATAAATAAATAAAATAAATTAAAAAAAAAAAAAAAAAAAAAGAAACAGATGTCATTAATTGCAGAATGTATTTAAACTGGAGTGGTAATACACTCCGTATTATCTAACGCAAGTAATTGCAGAATGTATTTAAACTGGAGTGGTAATACACTCCGTATTATCTAACGCAAGTCTCATCCCCTGATGCAAAGGTCCTGAAACAGCTACACCGAGGTCTGCTGTCAGAGGACTTCAGGACATTGAACTAAAAGCACCGCAACGACAATGACAACAAGTCAGAGTTGAGTGAAGGATATACTTACAGGCAACAATATTTATGTATCGGTTCTTGTGCTTATTGTCAGGGTGATTGGAGCTGTCTGCTGTGATACCTAAATCAACAGTACAGCTCTGCACCTCCTGTAAAGAAATTGTACGCATAACGTTTTAACACACATCCTTTCTTCAAAGTGCCTTAAAATATACTACAGAAGACAAAACAAACAAAACAATCTATCCAAAAAATTTTTTTTTACATGTTACAACTATTTCTTGGCTAAAAGAAAATGCAGTGAAATAATGCCTTACCTGGTAAAACTCTTTCAGTGTCTAATGAGGGAATGAATGCCAAAAAAGTAAAGAAATCAAATTCCACAGCACACGACAAATGAGAAAAGAAAGTGTTCATATTAGGTTTACAATGGAAAACCATGATCATGCAATAAATACATTTGTCAAATACTAACAAAACAGAATGTTTCAAACAGTTGCATGCAAATCAAAACTTCTAACAGTTTGGAACCTTAACATTATGTAAAAGGAAAAAAATAACACTTTTAAAAGGGGACAGTGGTATAATAGTATGATGAATTTTAAAAATGCTGATGAGAAAAACCACATACTTGATGACACATTTTAACATACTAGTCAGATTTACTAATATTCAAATATAATTGTATTTGATCATGATAGAACTATTGAAAACTGAATTAGTAGTACATTTTTTTTGTTTGTTTATTTTGAGTAATTTTAAAGAGTAAACAGTTTCCTATTAGGTGGTCTGTAGAGCTGTCAAAACATTAGAAATCTCCTGAAATTTTTTTTTATCATATATACTATGTCTTTTGAAACAAAATTTAGATAGTACTACTTTCTACATATTTAATTAGTAGACCTCTTTTTAATTAAAATAAAACTTCAATGGGTAGAGAAAAATTACTTCTGCCATTTCTCTTTTAAAATGAATTAAAATCCTTCCCAGGGATGTCTTCTATCTAAATATATTAGTTTGGAATTTACAATTATTTAGTACATATTAAGATAATAACATGAAAGCTTTATAATTTTTGAGAACGTATATAACTTAAATATAAATCTGATTCATCAGCAAAATGGCTCAGCCTTTCACTAAACAAGCTTTTAAGGCCTCTTCTGGAGCAAGTCATTCTGACTCTAGATTTAAAAACAATTTAATATATGAACCACTGAAAAGGTGTAGCATTATTAGTTATTCAGCTAACTATTAAGTTAATGAAAAGTTTTCTTCAATCAGACTGTGAGTTAAAAAGCAATGGAATTAAGAAAATACTTTTTGAGTAACAATGTGAGGTTATTTTATTAATTTAATCATTATGAACTGCTTAATAATATTCAAAATGATTTTATAGCTGTGAAAACTGTGAATCTGCCTTTGTATATATGCTTATCAGCAACTTTTACAATAAACTGTCTATTTTTCCTTATGGCTTTTAACATCTGGAAGATTAGACACACCCTTAGCATTTTCTCCCTTTTGCAACTATGATTTTGTTTGATGGATGCCTGACAGTTTCTACAAGTCAATACTGCACCACCCAGTAACCTCTATTATGGTAGGAAAAAATAATTTGATGTTTTAAAAATATAATTCTTCATATTATTTCACTTTACTTAGTAGTCACTTCACACTGCTTTCTTATTCAATGTAGCTATGACTTAGACTTCTTTTAAGATTAAATTAGCTGATTCCTACTGTTTTTAATTTAGTGAAAACGTATATTTCATTTCTCTTTCCTTTGGTTTCTTAAAGCTTTCTGATCTCTGGCATTTTGCTTCCGTAAATACGTTCTTGTTGATCTGATTCGTGGGGAGCAGTTTCTGCGTATATTAGGGACGGTGGTATATCCTCTGATCAGGATCAGACCTCAAAGGGCTTCAAAGAGGGAGGTCAACTGAGCACTTGGGGCTGAGGTGAGGAGGCAAAAGCAATGTGATGCTTCCTGAAGGGGAGAGGCTGGGGAAGGGGTGGGGATCCCTCGATTTCTAGAATGGAAAGGACATGAGTGTTAGGTTTGAATCCCAACCCTGCTATTTATTAGTTGCTAATTAACTTCTGTGGAAGTTGATTTCATCAGCAATATGAATAGAAATAAAAACAAATGACTTCCAGAGTTGGGTGAAGGTTGAATGTAGAAGCATCTAGTACAATGATCGGCATATTAGGGAGTGCTCAATAAGAGTAACTTTGTGTTTTGTGGTTAGTATTGTTAACTGTTGGTTTCTGGCACCCTATTTTGAAAAAGCTCCTTAACTGACAGTTCAGTGGGCCATGATAAATTTGCAGTAAATTTCTCTGCCCCTACCATCTAAGAGTGTTTTACAGAATAATACTAGAAAAATTTTCACTGATTGTGAAGTTCAAATGTTTTTTAGAAATGCATATTTTCTTCAGAAGATGGGGTTTTACCTTGTATAATATTTATTATGTCTTGTATAATAAGTGCTTCTGCATTTACACTGTTGTAATCCTTACAATTAAGAGCTTGTATGTACTTTGGCTGAAAATTATGAAATTTACTAGTTTACTATAATTTATATAATTTAGGAAATTAAAAGGAATCAGTGTTACTAATTCAGATTAAAAAAAGAATACTAGCGCTCTGATTTTATGGGAGAGAATTAACAATGTTTTTGTTTTTTCACTATTACAACTTGAATTTTAAAATGGAAAACCAATTTTCTAAATTGTATGATAACCATAACACATATCCTAAACACATAATTGATTATGGAACTAATAATCTTGCTAGAAGTGAAAATGGTTTCAATGTCAAGAAATAGCCTATTGCTGAATTTTAAAAATTTACTATTTTCCATATTATTTAAAATAGACATATTAAAATCATACCTCAAATTCTTCAGTAAACCCACTACTTGCATGTAAGTCTGCAACATGCTTTGGAAAGTGCTTTACTGGAATTGCTCCAACATCATCTAAGTGAATAAAAAAAAATCAGGTTGGAAAGGATAATTCAACAGAAATAAATGTGCCTCTCATTTATAGAGATTTATAAAGAGCCTTCTTCTAAAACAACTTCAAAGTTCACCTATTCCTATAATCCTGACTGAATCTATGTTCAAAGAAACATTCAGCAACAATTACCAATTTTCTCTGTATTTACTTTCAATCATAACCTGCATTTTAGAATTCTGATTTGATCAGGAACCTCTTTTCCTTTCATACTCTAAAGAGAAACTTAATTTTCAATGTTAAGTTATAAATAATACCACAGCCTCACTTCTTATCAATGGAATGCATCTCTTTATGGATAACTTTCTTTAACATGAGTGGGAGTTGCCTGCAAATTCTGGGAAAAAAATGCAGAAATAATATATTTTCAATTTTACCCTGGACTAAACATAATATATAGTGCAATTTCAGTTTTATAAAATTGTACAGTTTAATGCCTCTCCGTTAAATAGTCAGATGTTTACATTTGAAAACATTTTTTTCCTTCTTTCTATAAACAATAGAAAACATTTATATGCAGACTATTCATTAAGGATAATGTCAAAAACCTTTGGGACTTTTAATCTGTAAAATTTCAAGAATTCTAACTTGAAAATATGCTATGTAGACAAAGTCATTGGATCTGTTAACTAATTGTGAAGGGGCCAAATTATTTTACCTGGTTCTGTTTTTTTCTTTTTTTTTCCTGGAAAGACTTTCTTAGATTAAACATATTACTAGTTCACAGTGTGCAATTTCACAATTTCCTTCCTCTGACAAGGAAACATCAAACACATTTCACTAGAACCAGTTATTTACATCAACAGATGTTCAGCATCTAGGCCATTTAATATTTTTAAGCTTCAGTTACCAAGAATTTGTTGATTTAAAAAAAATTAGAATCCATCTGTTCTCTTTTAGATGAGTATACCTGAATACTAAAATTGAATTAGCGAGTTAACCTTAAGAAACACTAGACAAAGGTGTAATTCCACCTTCACACCTACAGAAGGATCTTGCCTAGAAGTAGCTTTTATAATTAGACAAGAAAACAGAAATAATTTGTCACATTTAAATCGTTAGTTCTCCTAGTAAAGCTTCGTCAAAACCACGGATATTATCCTGCACAGCTAACCTCTTTCCACAAGCAAACTGACTACTTCTCATTTGCCATCATGTCTTTTGGTAATTCTTTCACGAATTGGTCTGCAAGTAAAAGGAGGAGATGCCCTTGATCACCATTCTTCTAAAAAGTAGAACAGGGAATTCTGGATTTCCTGGACAACCTGATTTTGGATTATTTTATTTATTGTTAATAATAAACTGTGTTGGACTTTGGATAATGGTATAGTTAATTTGCATACCCACACTGACAGGATATGTAGAAGAGGTATGTCTGAAAGTGAAGGGAACTAAACACAACAGATAACCAAGATCAATTGGTCTCAAAATTCGAAATATGTTAATGAGAAATTGTGCTGTACTAAAAGAAATAGAAAGAATTTTAATATAAACTAGAAAAACAAAACAGTGGTGGTTAAAGACACAGAACTGATAGAGTTGATAAAAGAGGTAAAAGAGCAAAACACTTCTCATTCCTATGCCTGTTGCAAATTACAAGGAAAATGCTTCCCTTCTTTTTGTTTTTTAAATCGTGAGACTTCAGAAGATAACTTCATGTAGAATTTGGGCCTCAAGCAATAACATATGGCATCTCAGACAATTTAAAAAGAGGCTTCTGTACAAAGATGTAGAGTGGAATGTTTCCATTTGCTTTCCCTGGTTTGGTGACTCTCCATGTCCTTGTCTCGTCCTCTGTCCTCCAGTTCTGCTTCCTTAATTCGCACATTTCTAGAAAACTTTTTTTTTTTATTGTTACCACTTTTCATTCTGAAATGTTATAAAATGTTAATTCAGTAAGTGTCTGTGACCTTAGTGACAGTGTGAACTCTAGGGTCAGTAAGGGTCTTAAAATGACCCTGGTTAATTCTTGAATATTGTTAACTAGGTAAGTTCTGCTAAAACAGTTGATGTTTTCCCAGGGATACAACTGACATTTTTACTTAAAGTATTTCCGGCAACCACACATTCTTTGTGCTCATGTTTTTCTTGTACCCTCACCACTTTAAAATTTCTTTTTTTTCCCGTAATGTAGTTAAGAAACCTTTTCACACATACACTCAGATAATCAGAAGGGAACTAAGCTTTATCCTTATTTCTGTGGTTTTTGTCCTGTCCATCCTTACTGCAATGATTTAGTCTGACTTTTGTTGTTTAGGTTTCCATTGAAGGAATGCAAATGACTGAAAGTCAGCATTATTCCTTACTGATATTTTATTGCTATAAATATTTATGTTCTTTAACATATAACATCTGAACAACTATAAATTATTTTGCCACATCACCTGTATGGTTAAGACTGTTCAAAACATTTTTTTAATTAATTACTTAAAAAAAATTAATTAATTTATTTATTGGCTGCGTTGGGTCTTCGTTGCTGTGCACGGGCTTTCTCTAGTTGCGGCGAGTGGGGGCTACTCTTCATTGCGGTGCGCGGGCTTCTCATTGCAGTGGCTTCTCTTGTTGCAGAGCACGGGCTCTAGGCGTGCGGGCTCAGTAGTTGTGGCTCACAGGCTCTAGAGCACAGGCTCAGCAGTTGTGGTGCACAGGCTTAGTTGCTCCGAGGCATGTGGGATCTTCCTGGACCAGGGCTCGAACCCGTGTCCCCTGCATTGGCAGGTGGATTCTTAACCATTGCGCCACCAGGGAAGTCCCAAGAGTGTTCAGAATTAACAAGAACAAGTTATAAACCTGAATGCCTGATACATAATATTTTGGGCAACACAAACATTTACTAATCTACATTACAGCCATTTGCAAAGTACTCCAATAAGGAAAAACCTTCCAACATCATGCTTTTCATTTAACATCTACCAGCTACTCAGGGTCACACTTTAAGCTATTACCTGAAATTGGAAAGATAGGTGTTGGAGGTGTGGATATTACTCGAGGGGATGTACTGTCCTCTAAGTAAAAGTGTGCAGTCTGGAAACATTTCCTGAAAAGAAGAGAAAGCAATTTATACTACTAGCTGGCATGGTCAGCAAGACAACTTCCGAGATGCTTAAAGATTATGACAGAAATCTCCAGAGTTAAAACATAAGTGGAAATCATCTACTTATCACCTACTTTTACAAAACACAGTTATTAGAGAATTTTATAGCCTCCAAATTTATCTCAGCTTTACCTGTACCAGATGAAGAAGAGTGAGCAGATATCAGACATGGTATAAGCAGAGATGACACTTGAACTTGGCAGTTGGTGCCAAGGAGTAGGACACCTCCATGCCCTAGTTACTCTTCCACTGTTGCCGTATACCAGGATGTCCTGCCATCTTGGACAGGACCAGAGTGGACAAGAAAGCCTGTCCAAAGCTATTTTCACTCAATATTTAAGGGACCATGCCGTTCTGAGGATATTCAGCTGCTAGCAAAAGGCAGCAAGCTGTGGCCATGTAGAAATGAAATTCTACTGTGGTAACATTTTGATGAAAAAAGAAGGCAGCTTTATATTATAAGTATGATAATGCAGTAATAACAAAACGAAGTGAGGAAATAGTGAGCATATAACCAAAAACGGGTGATTTTCTCGCCAACAGATGCTAGCCTTGATGAGAGTTTTGAGAATGAATATATTTGGAATCAATGACAACCATGACCTAAAATGTCACCTGAATCTATTTTCATTCAGATAATAAGAGTAACATCTCTCACTACAAACAATTGAGAAGAGCAAAGAACCAACTGCTGCTGTAAACTAATGCAAACTATCCTTAATTTAAAATTTTTTAAAATTAATACTGCTAATGACACTCTTTGATGTGGGTCATTTAATTTATTTGAAGCATTACTCATGAGTGGTTAAGTTTAAATGGAAAGATCTGTTTGAGTGAAAATGCCATCTCATTTTCCATTTAAAAGATCCAAGCAACAGGATATTTATCCTAATGAGCTTTAACATAACATTTGTTCTTACATGACACACTTCAATTTGTGATATTTTTTTCAATAATCATTTTCCTGCATAGAATTCTTCAGTGGCTTCCCACTGGAATTAGAATGATATTCCATTATTTCAGCAAGGGCTGTAAGACCCTCTGCCACCTGGTCCCCTCGCACCCCAGCAGTTTCACCTCCTATAACTCCTTCCTGCACCCACTAGGCTCTAGCCCACCGGTCCTTTCTTTCTCCTTCTAAGAAACCCTACCAGGATCATCTCAGGGCCCTGGTTCTGGATGTCCCCTCTGGCCACTTGCCTCTTTCCCATCATTTATGCATTGGCTAAAATGCCACATCCTCTGACAGTCCTTCTCTGACCACCTGAGCTAAAAGTACCAGCCCTGCCAGCCAAGTCACTATTCTTCCCCCTTTTGTTTGCTTTATGGCACTTATCACTATCTGAAATACTTTATTTATATATTTGTTTATTCATGTTTCATAATTTTAGTTGGTCCTCCCTCACCAGAATGTAAGCCCCCAAAGGGCAAGGTACTTTGTCTTAAGGCATTGTTAGTCCTCAGTGCTAAGAATAATGTCTGGCATGCTGTAGGTGCCCTGAAATATTTGCTCAGTGAATTCACTGCTATAATTATGAATAGTACAAAATTATATAATGTCACAAGCCAAAAAAAAAAAAAAAATTCAAAGGTGACGATATGCATAGCAAAAAACTAGCCCTCTGCTGTGATGGTATAACCTTTAATAATCAAGCTTGTGAGACCATAGATAACTGACAGAACACAGGAATGTCTTCAACAGAGAAGAGGTGATGTAGGAGGAAGAAGAGTGGAGGTAGAATCAACTGCAATGTGGGGTCAAAGGGACCCTGAGCGAGGTTCATATCCTGGAAAGTGGAAAGAGCATGGCAGACTAATGAGAAATGGGAAAGATGAGGTCACAGGTCTCATGATAAAGAAACTGTCCTACTGAAAGTCCACATTTGAGCAGAATTGACACCAGACTGGAGCAGGAACTACAGGGAAAGCGTGGCTTACCTGTGTAACCACAGATGCAGTATTTTCTGACACACTGATACGAAAACACTGGATTTGATACACCTGCTTTTAAGATCACTGAATTAAAACCTCCTTGATTCCTCTAAAATATGGTTACACAAGCCGGTTGAAAGGGTTTCTATTTATTTTTCAATGAATCTTAAAGTTGTAAAACACCTTAAGGGACCTAGTGCAATATCACAGCTGACACAAGAGTCCCTTCCCTAGCATCTCTGACATATTAAAAAGACCCAGTTTGAATACCTTCAGTGACAAGGAGCTTACTTCTTTATGAACCATCTTTAGTTACTAGACATTTCTTGTACTAACTCAAAACTCATTCCCTTGTAAGTATCTCCAAATGGTACCCAAAGAGGAGACCCTCCTGTTCCAATGTTATGCCTCCTACTGTTGATATTTTTTTTGTATTGAGCCCCAAATCTATCTCCCTGTTACTTTGACGTATTGGCTCTCGGTCTGTGCCTTACAGATTTTTAGATTATAGTACCCCAAATCTTTTAATACCTAAACCCTACCTATCTGTGGTCCAAACCTTTTTTGACTTTTCCCCTTGAAGTTTATATCCAATAACACAAACATGTTGTAGATCATTGAACATGTCTTTTCCTGCTCTAACTCAGTATTTCTCCTCCCTGCTTTAAACATGGTTCTCCTTCTGACCAAAATGCCTCAGTCACTAATGTGCCATGCAAACACTTCCTTTTTAAAGACAACTCAGTGGTTTCTTCTTTGTGAAACAGCCTCTCATTTCCTAAGCAGACTCTTGCACTCCAGTTTCTGTTTCTACTGTACCCAACGCAAATCTCCATTCACACTCACCTTAAGACTGCTTTGAAAAGCATGCTTAATTAATCCAAGGATGACCTTCACTTCCTGGACATTATTCTCCATTATTTTATTTTAAATATTTTAATTAATTGCTGGTTATAGTATTTTGCAGTATATTTGTTGTGTGCTTTTATCCTCATTATGTTTTTTTTTTAAAGATGGGGCCATATCTTTTGATTTATGTAGACTCAATTTTTAATACAATGCCAGGAGTACAATAGGTATTAAGTGCTGAATGATTAGATGGATTTCCAGTAGTAAGTAAATTCCACCAACCATAAAGTATTCGGCTGCATCCTAGACTCTCTTGCCTACCTGAGCCTCAAATGAGATTAACCTAAAATTTCAAAACATTTGGGAGGGAGAGGTGGAATACATAGCTAGAGAAAAATGAATGGATAGACGGACGGATGGATGGATAGAGGATGTGTCTGAGAGAATGGGAAGAAGGTAGCATCTCTTAGAATAGGAAAAGGTAAATTAAAACATATTAGTATAGTGGTTTAACATGTTGCTAATATTCATCGTAGTATCTGGGTATATACCAGCTCTATACTTTTGAGCTATGTAATCAAACATTCGTTGGTTTTAGAAAATAAGTGGTCTTGTAATGTTACTTGCATTAATAAGTAACAAAAGAATCTTATAAATCATACCAATAATCTTAAAAGTGGGAAAAATTAAAATTAAAATAGTACAGGATAAATTCTGGATGAAGATCATCCGTACATGGCTTAGGTACACTGTATAGTACAGTCTTACCTAGGAAGTGACATTCCACTTAAAAGGCAGCATGGTACTGGGAGGCCTCCGTTCTGGGTTGGTAGCTACTAGTGACCCACAAATTTAAATTTAAGATCAAGAGAGAATTCATATTGCTTCTCTTCCCACTCTCCCCAGCCAGAACAAGTGTTGTCTATGGAGAGTTCTGTTCTATATAGCTTTTGATGGAGTGCTGTTTTGTTGAATATAGCCTTGGTATTTTTCAGATTCTAACTATTAAAAAAGCTCTCCAAAATTTACCCTTTGTTGTCTTTAAAAAGAACTTTTTGAAAATATTCCTTATGGAAGTAATTTCGCATTTTAAAAGTTACGATTTGGCTCACATAAATTATACCTTAAAACATCTGGAAAATAATTTCAAGGCATATTATTTAATGTATGACAAGACTCAATATCTATGGTCCATCTGTTCTGTATCAGCAGTGAATGTCTTCACGTCCATGTGCTAAGTGTTGATAACTATGTCTCCTGCTAATTATCACTCAGCCATGAGGAAAAAAAGTGATGACTGTTTTAAACTTATAGACATAGGTCCTATCAATCAATGTTAATCTGATTATTTAGTTTACACCTTTTCATCACAGTATTTAGAATTAAAAGCTAGAAATGTGTAATTATGATTCCATTTTTTTTGGATCCTTATACAAATATGAAACAACATTCATCATGCTGTATTCATCACAGAGACCCTAAAGAAAGTCTGACTGCAATCTTAAAGATGATCTTTCTCCCCAAATGGTAAAAAGAGGAAAGTTTCATTCCTAGATGGGAAGTGACTTGCCCAAGGCCATATAGCAAATGTCAGGAAGAACTGGGAAAGGGATCCAGATTTATCACCTCTGATTTGTTCTGTCTTCCTGCTACGACATGCTTCTTCTCAAGGTTTACACAAAACATGAGAGACCGAGTTAGATAAATTAGACAAAAGAGAGGATTTATTATACCACTTTGCGACTATTTTTTCTCCTAAAGAATTAGGTCAGAAAAGTGTTTTAATATATAAACTGGAAAAACGTATAAGGACCATACACCTATTAGGACTCTTGTTGGTACGCCATTCGATTTTTAAACCTTTCTACAGGCTGTAGTTTCCACAAAGGTCGAAAATGTTTCCATGTTGGATAGTGAAATCATACTGCTCACAAATGCAGCTACACTGGAATTTGAATAATTCACACAAACCTTGAAGAATGCACTAACATTGTCATTTTGTAATTCAGCAAATAATACCCCTGGTGTATTCGTGTTACTGATCTAAAAAGTTGTATTTGGAAGTGAATCAACTTCAAATGGTTGTGAGTTGGACAGATATGTGAAATTTGTAAATGGGTAAGTAAGAGTAACAAATCTTATCAGGACATTTGATAGTTAGATATAAAATATATACATAAAACCCTAAGAGTGCTCATATTTTAAACTAACACTCTGTACTCAAGTTACGTAAGACCCTGCCTGGAATGCCCTTCTCCTTTAGCTCCTCTTTCTGAATCCTATTCAGCTCAAGCCTGACATTTTACATTTACCCTGCCCATTCTGGCTTATCAAGATCCCTTTTTCTCTGACCTCTCTTAGCATCAGAGATTTCAGCTGCCATGCATACACTTTTGTGTAATTTTTTATAAATTTTGCATGGAAAATTCTTTCTCCTCAATAAGCATAAATTTCTTGACAGTGGTGATTCTCATTCATTCATTCATTCCTTCTTTTATACTTTCCCATAGTAGTTCGCAGAGTACTAGGCACATGGGAAACAGTCAATAAACATACTAAATATTTTTGAATAAACTGAGAGAATATATTTTGGAATAAAACAAAGAGTGGTGATATGAACTTACAGACAGAGGTTGCTAAAAAAAAAAGAAATTGATTATAAATCTTCTGGACAAAATTCTCTTTTAAAACAAAAGTATAAAGTACTAAGCTATAGCCTTTCTTAGTTTACAGATATGATTCCTTATATCATCATAAAGTCCTTGTTTTCCAACAGACACAGTTATAACAGTTATACTGATTTACATTGTGTCCCTAGTAAATTTATTACTTTGCAGTGTGTTCTGCTTGCTGTAGGATGGGAAGCTTACAGTGGGTACAATTTTCCTTGCCCTTTAAAGGTTTCAACAGATTATTGATAAGAATGAAGCTGTATCTCATCCTCAAGGCAAATTATAATGAATTTAAAAATCCCATCCATCTTAATATAGTCATTTACTTTATTTTCAAATTATATTTAGACTTTAATGCTTAATTTTTATTTTTGTGTATGGGTTACCATTTTTTGTATTAGTATGCAATTGATATGTATCTTGTACAAAATCTGCTGCTATAAAAGTATATTTCACTATATCAAAAACTATGTTTTCTAAAATAATAACTTTTAAAGTTATAACAGCTGGAGCATTTAACTGAGAAGCTTAGATTTATATTAAATGCTATGATAATGTTTGAATGCTAATTAGATTAATATGAAAGTGCAACTGTCAAAATACTGTATTAAATATTAACTGAAGCCAAAGTTCCTCCATTTCGCCTTTAATTGTTTGACAGAAGCATGAAGAACAGTCAAATCTGTTATTATTATGTCTTTGGATTCACAAATTCACCTTACTCATAGTTACCTGGAGAAATTAATGGTAGCTCTCAAGTAAAGGGAATTTTGCATATGCTTTGAAAAGCATTCAGGTAAAACACAGGCAAAATCTGAGCTTTATGAAATGCATATCCAAAATAAACACTCAACTTACCTCCAGTAGATGAGAATACCCACAAGAACCACTAGACAGATAAAAGTCAGGGCTGACACGATCACAAGGGGTATAACTGCCTTCTTCTCGGATTCCAACCCCTCAGCTAGACCAATACGAGACTCATGGCTACTATTACTGGCCTCTGTAGTCGGAGAAAATTGAGAAAGTTGATATTTAAGCTTAAGGAAAAGCGCAACATTTTTCAACCGAATAACTGCAATCTTCATTGCTGTTTGCTTACCTTTAAAATTTCGACTCTATGAGACAACAAATGTCTATGATCATAAGCTAATTTAAGTAACACAAAGCTTAAAAAGTAAGGCAGGCTATCCAGTTGCAAAATAAGTGAGTCATGGGAATGAAATATACAGTGTGGGGAATTCAGTCAATAACTATGTAATATCCTTGTATGGTGACAGATCGTAAGTAGACTTATTGTGGTGATCAGTTTGAAATGTACAGAAATATCAAATCACTATGTTGTGTAACAGGGACTAGCATAGTGTTATAGATCAATTATACTTCAAAAACAAACTAATAAACTCACAAAAAAAGAGAAAAATAAAGTAAGTCAGCCTATCAGAGCTGAAGAACTATAATATCCCAACAAAGACTGGCACCCTGGAAGAGGTGCCATGGCAAGAAGTACAATATTGCCTTGAAAAGCTTATTAAAAGGGAAATGAAAATATTAAAATAAGAAAACTATTCAGTTTTTAAATAAAATGATCAAGAAAAACAGTGCTACTTACTGAATCACCACATATAATCTTGATTTCCCAAAATTAATTGTAATGGAAATATTTTTAATCCCACAGTTAGGTAAATAATTAGGAGCAACTAATAATTTCAGGAAGAGAGACTCTTAGGATAACCCTCCTTACATTAGGATAACCCTTCAATCCAGCAAACTATTTAACATTTAAACGTAGGTTGCTTTTAAGATGTTATTTTGAATGCCCTTCTTACCAACTGTTTTTATCAAAAATAAAAATACTATTGCATGTAAATTGAAGAAATGCACAGGTCTAAGAAATTCTTTTTAAATATGCAAGTGTAAATTATGAAAAAGTCTAAATTCTGTCCTTTGGTTAATTTTAAAAGATGGCAAATAACTATTTTTGTGACCAGTCAGGTACATTATTATTCTAGCATTTTCAAAATCACTGCAACTGAAGCTATCATTCTAAGTTGTTAAAAAAAATCTTCAGAACTGCAGGGTGTCAGTGGCCAGTCACAATTCTTCCCTTTTACTTTGAGGTGTGTGCAGTGCGAAACCAAGATGATTGAACATTAGAACCATTCTACCAGGATGATATGCTGACACTGCTACAAAGTAACAGCCCTTATCCTGTCTACCTGTAGAACTTCTGGAATAACTAAGTTTAAGCTCCTCATCAGAGTCTACATTGCCTCCTATACATTTGGTATGTTTGGTGCTTTTATATCAAGTATCTTACTCTTAGTGATATGAGACAACAACAATCTATTTAACTGAAAATATTATCAATTTAGTTGAAAATATTTGAGAATAAATTTGAGAGTCACGAATTCATAAATATAGCATTGAAATATATCTAACTGGAGAGAACTTAAGAGTTAAAATGACAGCTTCCTTCTGTAAGGAGAGATGATGCAGAAAGGGTCAAGAATTTAATCCACTCATATAGGAAATGCATCTATAAGTGACAACCAAATGTCCCAAGATGTTTGTTTTTATAACTATGGAAGGATTTGCTAGAAAAAAGCAGAATTCAGAGTTGTGACTAGAAATAATAAAGCTGTATAAAAAGTGGGAATATTGTAAGTCAACTGATCCCTGAGCTGTAGTTAACGTTCTTGTGAGAGAAGGCTGAACTTTACCTTTTATTATGTTAATCATATGCTCTGGTCATTACATATTGTAGGGAGACTCATCTAGAAGCCTAAATAACCTGACGGTGAATGTATCGGTATTTTTAAAAGAAATTTAGGAAGGCATCTTGCTTTATACACAACCGTCTTTACATTGTTTCTATTGTAATTATTGTTACCTAAGTAGAAAGTTTGTGGTTAACAAAGGAAATAAGCCACTTAGCAAAGTCCCTGGTACCTAGAAATTACAAATGGAGGTTAGTATTATTGTCTATTTCAGTCATACTTGAAGTGTGTCCCCCAGAATAGTGGCATCGGCATCACCTGGAACTTGTTAGAAATGCACGTTTTCGGCCCCTCTCCAACCATCCCAAATCTACGGAATCAGAAACTCTGCGGGTAAGACCCAGCAATCTGTGTTTTAACAAGTCCTCTGGGTGATTCTGATCCACATTAAAGTTTGAGAACCAATGATGTACATTAACTTACATACAAAGTGAGGTTATATAATTATACTGGTCTTCAATGACCACAAATATTCACTGCAGTATGTATATAGGTGTATGTGTATATATATATATATATATGTATCTAGATACATCCATATCTCATTTATATTGATGTATGTGCATACATATATATGAGATATGTCTGATCAAATATGTGATACATATGTAAGATATATAACACATAAAATATATAACAAATTACCACATATATATCATACACTCTATATACACGCATTATACACACACACATGCACACACACAGAGTCCTGTATATAGACTTCTCTCATAAGTTCTCTGGGATGTCTGATTTTAAAACAAACCTTTTAATTAGGGAGTTAGAATGATAAATCCATGGTAATTACATATAATGAAACTTAGATATTTTATATAAGATCAGATACCACATGAAAGTAGACAATCCACTGGCTGCTTTGTATATACTATAATGAGGAACAACTAGTTATACTGATTTTTATATTCATTAGTTGACACTAAATATCTTTTTGGATATGGCTCCGTAGTGTATATGAGCTACCTAAATGATATGACAAAAATGCGCTAATAGACAATTAGAAAAAAAGAACTAAGATTAATATTTTAAAATTCACTTTGAGAATAAAACAGTAGGATTTTGGTATTACAAATTAAGCATTATACATATTTTATTGTTCTCAATCATGAAAACGTAGTCCCTAAGAGACAGACACCAATGACACATGTTTCCAGTCTCAGTTTTTTATTAACTCCCTATGTGACCTAGATCAAGCAATCTAGTACCTTTGGGACTCAGTTTATGCAATCATAAATTGCAGATACTAATATCTGCCTTATCTATATTACTTTGATAAGCATGTCTTGTAAATTATTCTACATTCTAGAAGTAGGTAATAAAATGATAAGTTTCAGAATTAGTCTATATGCATTTGATAAAGAGGCATATTCAATTATTGGATAAGACAGACTACATATGATTTTTTTACAGATATGTTTTAAAAATAGGCAAGAGTTTCCCCCTAATCCTGTATGATCTTATTTACTTCATTAATTATGTTACTTGCTGCTGTTAGATGTTATATTTGTATTTTCTCCTCATCAGTGGGAGAACATACTCAAATTAAATAAATCTAGTTAGTGCATTGAAGAGAAATTGCTAAGTTTTAGTCAATAATTTAAGGTTTGGCATTTTACAGTACATATAGTTTTTCCATAACAGCATAATCTAGCAAGAACATACAGATGATGTCACTACCTAAAAAGAAAGAAAAATGGATGGATTCCTGATTTTTTTTTCTAAATAAATCTAATAAAAATTAAAAAAACACAAGAACTATATTTGAAGCCAGATAACAATTCATATACATGGCAACACTAATGAAATATGGTGATTCACGAATTCCTTACTCATTTTCACATAACAGAATGTAAGTGTTTAAACTGGAACAAAGTGTTAAACAGGTATCAAGTCAGAATGTAGAAAAACTTCTCTATCAAAGTGTACAAACTTTTAATTGCTGCTGCACCGAAGGAAAAGTAGATAACTAATTCAAAGGACGGAAATAACAAAGAGGAAAACTATACTAGTGAGATTGTTGTCTATGTTCTGGATTTTAAATACCTACTTTTATGCAATAAGAGTGCAAGATTTACTTTAGCTTATCTTTTGACCTACTGTTGAGATTTAAATATTTTCATTGTTGATTTAAAAAATGCCTTAAAATGTAATAAAAGCAAATTATAAAACTCTTATGATCAATGCAATGAAATTATCTAGTATTTCATATTCTTAATGGTTTTGAATTTCCCCTTTTCTCCCCCAGTGGCATCTAAAGCAAACATCTGTATTTTATATGCTGCAAGTAATCTGCTAGAAGAAACATCTGGCTGATAAATTAATTTGCATAAAATACATTAACAAATGAAATGCATTTCTACAGAAAATGTTCTAGTGTTGTACATCTTGTCATACAATACCTATACATACTATGCATATTAATGGCCATTATTTAACTTCTTAGAAAGGTGTATAACAGCAAGTATAAAGTAGAATGTATTTTGTTAGTTCACACTGCCCTCTTTAGGCAACATTAAGGTAATCAAACAAAGACAATTTTTAAAAATTAAAATCTTAAAAAAAAAATCTTACCATTAACTCTCAAAACTTAGCAACAGAACATTTTTTAGAGCCCCCAAGCCGATGTGGATGTGCAATTATCTAATTCCTTTCCACTGGGTGGGTCAGAGAGAGGTGGTACATATATCGTATTATTATGAGTTTATAATTCGTTTTATAATTCAACAGAATTAGTTGACAACTTATTTTAGAATATGAGTAAACATTAAAATTAAAATCATCTAAAACACACTCCAATCTATCATTTAAAAAGCAGTGTACTGAAAATGTATTATGCACACAATAATTGGTCTCACATGTAATAGGTATCTTGCAGAATACGAAAAATTGACAATAGATAAAATCACCTTATCTATTTTGGAGAGTGTTAACTTAAGGATCAAAACACGTTGAGTATGCATTTGAAATAATGAATAAAATCATACTTTAAAAACTGTAAATTGATTTGTGAATATCTTGATTTTAAAAAATGATGGCCATTTTACCAAATTTCTCTTCCCATGATTTTTCTATTTTTTGAGGCAGAAGGCCACCACACCTCAATCTATCCCTTGGATCCATAACTAACCTGCCTCTGAAATGCTGAATACTTCTGAGTGCCTGCTAGTAACAGGCGGTGTTGAGGACTGTGGGGATCCAGGAGTTATTTCTGAGTCACCTGCTTCCAGGACCCCATCACCATCTTTTTCATTAATATCTGGAAAACTGAAATCTGTGGAAGTCTCGTTATCATTAAGGCTATCTGAGGTACCTTGCCCTGATCCACTCTCTTCATCACTTGTAGGAACTGCCCAAGCTTTAGATTCTGGGCTGAAAGGAAGCAGGGCATTACCAGTCTGAATGTCATTTTCCTGTTTTCCATTATTGCGCTTGTGGGGTGGCACATGTGTTGGTGGTGATTTATCAGGACTTCTGTCCATATCAGTCTGACTGTCTGATATTACACCTGTGACTTTATTTCCTTCTTCAGAATTCTCAGACAGTGAGTATGAGACTGGGTTATTCTGATCCACAAGACTGTTTTCCTGGGTGTCTGAATCATTCATTACCTTTTCCTGTGATTCTCTATAGGAGGAGCACGACATACAGTTATTTATGGCTAAGCCATCTCTATCTCTGCCATCATAATCATCATCATCATAATCATCAGTATCACCACCGTCACCACCACCCACTAAATCAGCATCAGATCTGGCACTTTGAGTCAGCTCAGAAGTTGTTCTAGAAGGAAACAGCAACTTGGTTGTGGTTACAGAACGATCTTTGTTGGGAGAAATAACTGAAATGGAAACATACGCGTTTCCTAAAGGGACAGAATGATCAGCAGTTACAACTGTATCAGAAACAACTGTTGGGATACCAGCCAATACCTCATCAGACATAGAACCCTTGGCAGAGGTGAAGACTTCATCAGAGTAAACAAGCTTATTTACAAGCGTATCTGGTGGTGCATCAACTGATAAAACAGGAGTAGCAAATGCATGCCTTCCTTCTGGGGGGGCGGCCTGGTTAAGCTCCAAATTGGCAGTTTGGAATGACTCATCGTTACTGTACAATGAAGGTACCGCTTGCTGGGAACTTTCGCTTTTAAGCAAAACTGGTTCAAAATATTTCTCACTTGCGTAAGAAATGGTTAAACCTTGAAGTGAAGCAGCGTGCATATTAGAAGTAGGTGATACATCAGAGACTGGTACAGATGTAGCGTGCAGTGTGTTTTCCCTTGAAGTGGAATTTGATGCCATGAGATGCAATATTGTAGAACTAATGTGATCAACCTTGGGGGTTTCAACCAATATTGGATCACTAGGCACAGCTGGAAGAGCAGTTTTAAGCAACGTGTCAACATCAGAAGCCTGAAAGGAAGGTTGCAGCAATACTTCAGTATTAAAAGAAGCTGAGGGCTCATGAAATAAGAGCTGAGTTGAAGGAGATAACATTTCACTAGAAGCAGGGTCAGAGGATGCTGGCTCTGAGTTTGCACTAAGCACAGGTTTAAGCGAAGTATCACCAAATGCTTGAGATACAGCGAGTGAAGACTGAACTGGAAAGTTATTTTCTGGAACTTGACTAATCTCATGAGCAAAAACCTTAGTAGCAGTAAAAGCAAGAAGCCCTGGGAGGATGCCCTTTGTGCTAGAAGTGCAAACAGGGGATTCTTGTAAAGACGCATTCAATTTATTTACATTATCATACAGGTCGGGCATGACTGTGCTTTCAGAAGGGTAAATCAGCTCACTGAAAGAAGAAATGTGTGGTTCCGTCTCATTTCCATTTATTATGTCACTTTTAGAA
Organism: Eschrichtius robustus; assembly: GCF_028021215.1. Taxonomy (NCBI): domain Eukaryota; kingdom Metazoa; phylum Chordata; class Mammalia; order Artiodactyla; family Eschrichtiidae; genus Eschrichtius; species Eschrichtius robustus. The sequence continues at coordinate 101,362,845 of NC_090831.1, read as the reverse complement.
AGCAGCTTGTTATTATCCCCAAACATAGATGTAAATTCAGCTACAGAAACAGGTGAAGACACGTTAAGGGCTGTCAGATCATCTGTGTCAGATAAAAGAAATTCACTATCAGAGGAGGCTCCAGACCACTCCCCATCACCAGAGAGGCCATGAGTAGGCTGCAGCAACGGTGCACTTGGGGTTACTAAGGGAGACTCAGGCATCGGTACGTGGTTAGGGCTGCCAAGTAAGGAACCCTGAACAGACTCATGCACAGGTACTGCAGAACTGTAAGAAACACTGAAGAGGTATTGGGAGCCCTCGTCATTAGTTAAGGCATAAGAAGGTTCAGGCCCTGAAGAACGTGCATGCATCATGACATCACTGCTGGACGGTTCAGCTTGAGAAAACATAAGCGTTTTATAAAGCACACCAGGTTCACTACCACCGAATTCCAAGGTCTCTGAGGCAGCATGAGTAGTGGTCTGATGTGACACCACATCAGAATATGGAGCAAGGCTGGGCTCTAATAGCAAATCACCCCCAGCCACTGGCAGAGAAGCATGCAGGGACACCTTATCACTCTCAAGAGCTGAAGTAACTTGTGGAAGGATTTGAGAAGCATGGTGAAACAATTCACTACCGAAGGAAGCAGAGGAAAATGGAAGCAAAGGCGCATCATCATAGGAAGACAGGATGGATTCAAATGACACACCGACACTGGGAAATACAGGCGTAGCATGCAAGGCCGAATCACTACTTGAAGCAGCAGGGGTAGTGTTGAGGATCTGATTGTCAAGCAACAAAGGGGTGACTAGAGGAAAGACTTCACTACTGTAGGAAGGTTGGAGAGGTGTCTCACCATTGTATACTGGTTGAGTTGTCTGCGGGTGTACCAGGTTGACGGTGGGGACCGAATCATGTTGTCCAGAGGATGGAGTAAAAGCATGAGGTGTTACCTCAGTTGGGAAGTAAGCAAAGGTAGAATAATGTGGCATTTCCACATCTGTGACCAAGGGACCCTGTGACGCCAGTGGGCCTGGAGGAGAGGACTCAGTTGTCTTCTGAGATTCGTCAATATCCATCTCGGTGTAATTAGTCTGGAGAAAGCTCCCTCTACCTGATCCAGCATCGGGCAGTGTTGTCACATCTGTAGTACTAGGAAACCACACATTTCCATCAACGGAAGGATCCTTTAGAGATTCTTCCGAACCTGAGGAGGCTGAATCTTCTGAAGCATTTCTCGTAGATTCTGGTATAAGGACATCGTATGTGACTGCCTCTGGGATTTCTGAAGAAAACACATAGCCATGGGATATGCTCTCAGAAACGAATGGCACAGCGGAAGTTGCAGGACTGGAGCCTGAAGAATCATCGGCTTCCGTACTGAGCTTGAAATTGGTCAATAAACTCTCTTCCCCACTGATATCAGTAGATACCTCTTGAGATTCCGTTACAGAAATTGTATTTGAATATTCCACAGTCCCAGACAAGTTCATCTGTGGAAATCTGAGAACAGTTTTAGAGCCATCACTTAAAGAGGCTGAAGTGCCTGCCAGAGTGAGAGATGGTAGCTGGGTCGCAGTCTGTGAAGTCAAAGGAACATCTTTTTCTGGGTCTAATTCAGTGACTGGTTGGGAAGTGGAATCTAAGGGTGTGTTGGGAATATCACCCTTTCCAGAGAATTCGCTTCCTCTTGCTGGGGACTGGTTAGTCTTGGCCTCATTGTATTTCGTCGCTACTTGGTTGTAGTTTGTTGTGGTAGGAATCTGGGGTTCCTTTCTCCTGATTTGGTTTGTGGTACCGTCTCTACCAGGATTCACAACAGTGTCTTCTTCAGTGTTCTTTCCCTCTTCTTCCTCCTTTGAAAAACAAATAAGATTTAATGGGATATAAGGAAATAAGAGAAAAATGAAATCTTAATAATATCTTATACTGCATTATGTTGTGAATCTTCACTTGTGGGATTTTGGGAACTTCTCATAAAGCACCACCCCGTAGAAGCCATGACTCTATCCTATAACCATTATTATCCACCCTTGAGGGAGAGTAACTAAACTTAATGAAAACATCTTATTTATGGCTACTTTATTTTATTTTTATTTTATTTGATTTGATTTGATGAAAGGAAGTAAATTAATAAATACTACAACTTTGAAAAGAAGACACATTGTAGTGGTATTTACTTACTGAGAGTGTTATTTAACACAGTATTTATTTTCTTGTGTTTATATTTCTCTGTTCAGTTCATCTGGCAACAAGCTAAACAGCAATTAGCTTCTTGTATTGTGAAATGGCAATGAAACAACTTACTTCAAAGACAAAAGTAGCTGTATATTCAGAATATTTCATTGTATATATTAAGGATAAATCACAATTTTTAAGCCATCATAAGAGGAAGGTTTAGGACTGGAAGAGGTTTTTCGTTTTGTTTATTATTTTGTTTTAAATACTTTTCCCTGAGAATTTCATCTTAGACGGAGGCAGACATTTTAAAGACAACTTGTCAAAATATGGTTCTAGTACTGGTCATTAAATTTCGTGTTTCCTTTAGAAACACTATTCAGGTGACCCAGTCTTTCATGAACACTTAATCACTATAATGGCCCAGGAGTTATCTGGCTAGAGGTCAACCAAAACCCGTGCTTTCTTTTTTTTTTTAAACTGTGCATTTTATAAAACATCTAATCATATGTTTAGAAAACTAAATTGCCAAACGTATCAAGATATGATATTTTTTGTCCACATGGGACATGATTTTGTAAGTTTGTTAGCACTGCCATCTATTAGACCTCTTAAGGCCATGTGCCTTAAAAAAAGAAAAAAGCTACCGAGTACAAATTAGTCACTGAGAACGTGACCAATATCAGGAGAAAGAATCTGAACCTTTAACCACGTGTGCTCATGAGCTTTTGTCTCATACACACAGAAAGAGGCACTGTATGAAACACAAGCTTTCAAGCTTAATGTCTGCATCATTATCCAGAGCTTAATTATTTAGTTGGTTTTAAGTATTTTTTTTAATTTTAAGGCACATGTGACAACCCTGAGAAGTGAGTCATTAAAAATGGATATTCTCTTAGATTCCCCAGATACATTTCCTCACTAGTGGTATTTCCTGATAAAATTTTGCATTCTGTTTGATGCCTTGTTCACAAGGACAACCAGGAGATTTTACCAAATAATTTCCTGAATAAATATTCCCCTAATCTTCAAGCCCAAAAACTTCATGTAAAAGGAAATAAGAATAGTTTGCCTTGACTCGCTCTTGGTGAAAGATACTCTTCTTTCCTTAGAAGTTCTCACAAACATTTGTTTTATAATCTGATCCAGAGTTTCTCTGAGGATCAATGTTAAACTTAGCAATATGGAGTTTCTGAACTCTTCCTCATTTTTGCAAATCTGGATATTTGCCTAGTTTTCTGGTATCACTCCACACTCTTACCCTTTATCAAGACATTCAAACTTTTTTTCTGCTCTATTCCAATCTCCATTTCCTTCTCTCCTCATTCTCAGCAGATGGCTTTCCTGGTTATAGAGAAAGTAGAAGCCACTAGACAAAAACATACCTCTTCCTAATGTTAAAACATCAAAAACCGGGACCAACAAAATCCACCCCTGCCCCTCTCATCCTGTTGTAACTGAAGAGATGTTCCCCTTCCTTTCTATTTCCTACACTTGTGTTCTAATCCATTCTCTATCATCTTCTCGGGAACTGAATACAACTATTTCCCTCAATTTTGTATTTTAAATTTTTTGCTTTCTTGAATGGATCATTCTCATCAGCTTTAAACTCAGATCTCTATTTAAAAGGAACATAAAGAAAAATCTCTAATTCAACGTCTAGTATTCATTTTACCTCTCCCCTTCTCTTCACAGTAAAGTTCCCAAAACACATGTCATCTATCTTCTCTATATGATCTGACAATTTCTATCAAATCCCACAATAACATTGCTTCTCTTCCTCTTTTCTTAGATTCCCACACAAACCTCCTTTATCATCCTCCTATCACAAGCTATGTAGATGTCTATAAAACTGTTCTTAAAACATAATGCCACTCACCTTTTCTTCTATTCGATCATTTGGAAAAAAAACTATACACACATTAAACACACATATCCCTTTCATTGCTTTCTTTTCTAGCAGATTTTAGACTGTGAGGTTCAGATACCTCTTAGAATCTGATGAAAGTAATGGACCTTTCATTAATCCCACCCAACTAAGTCTTGTACATCTCTATGAGGTCATATTATCTCATGTCAACATTTCAAGAAGAATATATGATTCATGTTCTATGATTACTTTATACATATCTGAAACCACAAATATTTTAATGGACACTGTTTCCTATAACTTCTTATGGAGTTATTGTGAATCTCTCTTTCACTATGGTTTTGATCTGGATCACACCTGTTATCCTTCACAACTTCTATTAAAATTTTTTTATTGTAAAGCCTTGATTGTGCTGGAGATACTTTGTCTTTCAAAGTCATGCATTCCTATTGGAAGAGAATTTGAGGAACATCTCCCAAACTATTCATTTCCATATTCAAGCTTAGAACCACCATCGATACATTCCAGATGTTTGCCAACCTCTATCATTCATTCCTGCATGACTCGATGAAAGTGAATAGTGTTATGAACTGTGTTTGTGTCCCCCCTAAATTCACATGTTGAAACCCTACACCCCAAAAGTGATGGTCTTAGGAGGTGGGGCCTTTGGGAGGTCATTAGTATTAGATGAGGTCATAAGGTGGAACCCTCATGAATGGGATTAGTGCCCTTATATTAAGAGTCATGAAAGATTGCTTCTTCTGCTCTGCTCTCCACCATGTGAAGACACAACAAGAAGTCTGTAGTCAACAATCCAGAAGGGGCTCTCATCAGAACCCGGCAGTGCTGGTGCCCTGATCTCAGACTCCCAGGTTCCAGAACTGTGAGAAATAAATGTTTGCTGTTTACAAGCCACTTAGTTCATGGTATTTTGTTATAGCAGCCCAAACTGACTAAGACACAAACCAATGATTGTAAAGATAATTTCTTTTTCTTGCCTTTGACTTGATTCTGGTAATCATTTCTAGGTATATTTATATCCACATGCATGTGCACACGTGTGTGCATGCAAACACACACAGACACACAGAGGTATCCTTAGCTGAGTTCTGTGAACTCTTGATGAAATGCGGACTGGTCATTTTGGTAAAATAGTCCTTTGTAAGAGAGAACTGCCATAAGATAAATAAATTATTGAGGTAATTATATCTGTGAAAACACAACTTAATTGCTATTTATTACGAGACAGTAGAATTAGTTTTCACAAGTTACCAGCTCATACATACATATGCACTTATGGACAAATTCATACTATCATTAACAATAGAACCTGGCTTTAACATCTAGTCTCAGTTATAATGAATAGCACATTTGGGCTTAGGATGAAATATTGAATATAAGCACAAACAGTCATTTTCTCTCTATTTCAAAAATTAAGACAATGTTAAAGTTTATAAATATCCTTAGATGCCCATTTACTTAAAGAACCTTGTGTTAACAACAGACATTTATAATATAAGTAGTCCAAACAAAAATAATCAAATTAAATGGGCAAAAGAATATATACAATTTATACTTTGACTCATATTTATTATCAATCTGTCAATCATTGGTTAAGTTAGTTAAAAATAAGCTGTACCAATATTAAGGATTGCTTAAATATTATTTTAGTCTTTTAGAAACATTTGAACATGAAAAAATTCCAATTTGTGGCTATAGTTCACAGCTGTCATTATTTTTAAAGTTCACTGTTTTTCTAATTATCAACAAACCTTTTCTATCTCCTTTTAAAAATTATACCAATTAAAGTCTTCCAACTTCTTCATAAAAAAATCATGTATATTAATTACATGTCTATCTACAAAGCTCAGCAACTAATCCCACAAACAATGAATAATGCAACATGAACTTTTTATTAATGCAACGTCTGAAACCTAACCGGTAATTCAAACCAGACTTTTTAACTTTAAAGCACTTGAATAAAAAGTAGCTATGATACCTTAATTATTTCTTCAGTTCCAATTAATTCAGGAAAGAGGTCAAGTTCTACAAAATTGAAAACAAAATTATTAACATTTTTATTCAACTATTTCAGCCTTATGGGTCAACCGTTGGATGGAAAGAGGGAAAAGGGGAAAAAAAGACTGTTAGTTTGGAAAATACAGAATTGCCCAAAATAAAAATTTTGAATTTCAGTTTTCAAGACTACTGAATGTTACATAACACAACACTACATAAACGTACAGGAAACTGCACTCAAAACCTTCATCTCTATCCTCCAACTCCAACTCCCTTCCCTATTCTCACCCTAACTGCGATTGAAGCTAAGAAGGGAGAAGGGGACAGTGAGGCTGATATTACTGGGTGTAAAGAAACCCAAGTAATTTTTCATCAGTGTATGTAGACTTTCATTCTTAGCTGATAAAAGCTTTCATTCTTGCTGATAAAAGCATAGTTGGGAAAATGCTAGGGGAGAATTGACGGATTTGTTTTCTTATTCAACTACTTATTCCTCAAGGTCCACTTCTGACTGAAGATCAAGTAGGTCTTTTTATTCTTCAGATTTGGGCTCATTCGTATTTGTACACAGGGTACTGCACCAGGTAAAAGGAAGAATGTTTTCCAGCAGGTCCAGCCTGGATTGGCAGCAGGAAGGACTGACCGGGGTTAGCCCCACACCTTCTTCCCAGGGATACTCAACTAATGCCATCTATGCGAGGAATATAATGACCAGGATCATTTAAGTCTGATTTTCCCAATTGGCTAGAATCAGCATATTTCTAGTCCTTGGCTATCTCAATCCTAAAACAAGACCCGTCAGTAAATGTTAGGAAAGATAAGGAGCTGGTTCCCTCTCTCCAACAAGGAATGTAGCCCCACTGCCAAATTACTGAGGAGCTCGAGGACCACTTTTCCTCACTCTTCATCCAAGCTGCATCAGGAAGATGGGAGACAGGGTAACTGGGAGGGCTTGAGCATTATTACAAAGATGCCCTTCTTATGCCTATTATTTTAGAGAATCTCATTCCATCTCCAAAGTTTATGCTCTTCACTATCCTAAAGCTGCTTATATTCTATTTTTTATGCCTCTATAGATCCTCAAAGGAAATGCATAGTCTATAGAATTTTCAAAGGCATAACTGAACGAACATTAAATATTTATCAAATCCAGGCCTGTTTTACAATATAGACTTTCTTGAGTTTATTTTTATGATAAAATTTCTAGGTATTAAGAAATGTAAAACTATAAAATATAGTTATGTGCCTGAATTCTATGTAGACGAGAACTCAAGTAAAACATAGAAGTAAGCAAGCCCAGGCCCCATGAAGATTTAGATAAAATAAATACTCTTGACTATTTATTTTAAAGTTACTTACCCTGAATAATTTTCGATGCTATAAAAATGAAAATATTCATGGGAAACAATCATAGTCTTAAATCTTAACTCTCAATTATTATTTTTTTCTTGTTAAAAGAAGGAATTTGAAAACTTTCATTTGGATCATGAGTGTTCTCCTTTTTCTATTTTTGTCTCTGTGAAACCCTTTCCCACCCTGTTTTTCATGCTCTTTATTCTTTATATTTTTAAATTAAAGCGATTTCAATAGTCTGAAACTGTGTCTCTATAACCTCCAAGGAAACCAAGATATGTGAATTTTAAAATCGGTTGCAACTAAACTGTGAGAGAGAAATAAAAACAACCTTTAATATGATTTTCTAAAAACTACAATTAGAGAAGTTCATGCATGTAAAAATCTCCCATTTCAGCATGTGAACAATACATAATTTTATTGAAAATGTTTTTATATGGAGTCACTCCTTTTCATGTACTTTTAAAATACTTTAACATTAATAAGGGCAAATCATAATCAAATGCTCGTTAAGTGATATGTATATTATACAGTAGATTTTTCTCTGTTAAGAGGCTACCGAAAAACATCTCAGCGAGAGTCCATTCTCTTCAACGTTCTTACAGAAGTGTTTTTAAAAACTGGTCTAACTTCACCTAACTTTATACTTTTAATGAGCAAAGGTAATTCTCTTATTTATTGTCAGGGTTGGGGTGGGGTGTATATAATTATTACATTGAGGACTGATTTTCTTTTCTTTCAGTACTCTCTGTGTGTATTGCATTTGATTAATTTTTATCGTTTGACCAGAGCACAACTTAACTGTATAGATTATGTTTCGTATTAAGTTAAAATACATAATTCTACTCAATCATATCCTCTAACGAGTATCAGGATCAGTGAGTTCTACTCTAACTGGCTTTGCTGTTTACCGCAATAAGAAGTAAGAAGTTTCCTTTGGGCCCCTTCAGGCCCTAGGGGCAGAACCTATGGGTCCAAGCAGCCCTTCGATCCTTCTTTATTTCATGGCACACTCATGGGTGAATACCCCAAGTATGGGTGCCTTCGTGTTGGTACGTAAAAACCCACTTTGAAGGATCTTCATTTTGGTTTCCTACTAGACTCAGATCATTTGAACTGACCGAAATTCTGGGGTTGCCCAGGAACACGTTAATAGCCCTGCCCAAAATAATCTAGAAGTCTTTTGCTGAGCCTCTTCAGAACAATTTTGAAATAAGATAATTTTGAAAGGTTGTTTCTATCTCCCTGGAGAATCCAAGCCATACTCCTGGGTCTGAGAGCTCATAGCACTCAAGGTCTAGCGCTGCTGATTGGCACAAGGTCTCAGAATGGGTACACTTTGGCCTGCTGTTTTCTTGCAAATAATAACTAATGTTTTAGTGGCCACTGGTCTGACTCAGGCACTGACTCAGGCACATATATTAAACAGTTCAAAAATTATATTGGTTTACAGAATCTTTTCACCTCATCAAAAGAGACTCCATGAAGGATACAAAAAGTCCAGTAGTGAAGATTGTCAATATATTTTTTTGACTGAACACTTAAAATTCACATTTACGTGATAATAGAACAAAACCTATTGGTTCGTTCTGGTTTTGTTTTGAGGCACATGCAATGTTAGATCTTCTAAAAGAGCATGTTAGTCACACATTAACATGCCATAACACAAAAAAGCAACACTGATGTAGGTTGGCAAGCAAGGCTTATTTAATTGTTTGAAGGTTTTAAGCCAAGTTTCATAGTGCAAAAAGGCAAAAGCAATGTAAACTGCAATCTCTTTAAAGTGTGATTTCAAAATATCATTATATAATAACTCCTGTAGTGTAGTATGGTACAGGCTGAATAAGGACAATGTATAGTGATTTAACAAAGACAATTGTTATACAAATGAAAAGCACACAAAACAGGAAAATGTGTTGATCTAATTCACCATGCATTTAAATTTAACACATACAATTATCAAGGCCCTAAAACATGTACTTAAATAATGTCCTCTATAACTATATCATAATTAGATCTACATTATAGAAACGAGCATAATTATTTTAGTTACAACCAAAAAAAAAAGAAAAATTTCTAAAAAAGTTTTTAAAAAGAATATCCATTTTGTTTAACCTTAAAAAGATTTCCTCGACAAATTTAAATTGTTTCTGAACATGAGTTTATGCATTTATCTTAAAATAGAGATTTATAATAAATTTAATGGACACTAACTTATGGTGATACTGTTGTACATAACAACAAATGTAATTAAAATGCACAAGTGATAAATTAATCAAATTAGCCAAAGTTAAATGCACAATTTGGAAGATTGAGTTTTCCTTCACAGATATTGATTAGAATATTTAAAATCTGTGACTGAAGGAATGAGGGCAATTATAAGTGATCTCCTTCATTCCTTTTAAACAAAAGTAACAAACAGTACAGTATTTAGGAAACAGCTTATCCAAAATAATAGAATAATTCAATAGCGTACATTACAATGTTACTAAGGTAATGAAACAACATGATTAACAGGATGAAATGGTACTAATAAAAACCATGAAATAAGTAGCAAACTCAAAAGCCACTTGCACCTATATTAGCCACATAAAACATAAAATTTACAAATCTTGTAGGTACTATCACACTAAACCACAGGACAGTACTGCTGTCAAGACTTTTACTGTGATATATTTACCATAGAAACAATCTTTAAGGTAATGTAATTTCAATAATGAACTGAAAATATATGGGCTGAAATGCCATTGTAGTCTTCACAATCAGAAAGAATGAGTTCTAAGAAAGTACTAATATTTTCTTTATAAAAATAGGAAGAGCCCAAACTTTGGGTAAATTGGTTTTTGACAAAGGACTTTTTGGTAGAAATAACTAAAGAATAAACTAAGTTTTTAACCCTTGGCTTTTAAGAGTAATATCATAGTAAAATATCAAATCAAATACCATCTTTTACCAAAACATGTACAAAATGCTCTAAGGGACTGGGATATCCATGGAGATTAAATGATGTGTCCAAGCTAGCACCTCATTAGTTCAATGGTGTCCCGATCCTTTGAACAAATAGAAATTAAGTTATAATACGTATTATTTTGTACAAATGGTGTAAGTGCTACAAATGATGCAAGTACGTTATACTTTGTGCCAGTATAGACTCAGTCTAAAAGGATCACTCAGAAATCACTTCTGTAGAAAATAGACATTTGATCTGTTTTTCCATATGCAATAAGCTTCTCTCTCAAAAATAAAAAACAAAAAAATTCAGAAAGTCTAAACTTTTAGCATAGTGGCTAGAGTAAGAAAGTGTACAACATAAATAGCTAAAATTATTTTTTGTAAACTCCTGGGAAATTGTTTTATGTTCAGAAATTAGAGTGGTATAATCAAACCAAGATAGTAAAGTTAAGTGAATGTATTCAATATAATTCATATCCTAAAATACACAATAGTATTAGAGGAGATTCTTATATACCACATTTAAACAATTCACATATGATGTTGGCCAACATGGTCAATGGCGCACTGCTACAGATGTCATTTTGGGCGTGGATCAATATGGGGAACTTTGGTGAAGGATGACATTCAATGGAGGAGCATGATATGGTACAGTGAAACCACGGTCAGTTAATTTGATACTCACCTTTCAATAAGACTTAGAGCTCACATTCCATTAAAAAAAACCCCGATTTTGAAAAATAATGCTAAATAAAAGCAATAGGAAAGATGGTTATACCCAGGACATGAGGCAGATCATAAGAAATATTATTAAATAATGATTTTGCCATCATGAAAGTAGTAATATTCATTAGCCATCAATGCTCTAACTTGGGAAATATCTTGGCAAGTTTTGTAGCCTGTGGTTTGGAAGGATCCATAATCTAACATCGAATGCTCTGACATATATTCTTTAACTTAAAAGTTCAACTAATGAGAACAACTATGATGAGGTAATCAATGAATGAGCTTGTAATAGATTAAAGCCCTGCTATGGCATATAGACCACAAAGGCAAATCAACAGACATCAGTTTTCCTTCCATATGTAAAAGTGAAATATGCTACAATTAATATCACTTGTAACCATCGCCATTAAAAACTTGTGAAAATTTCAGTGAGTAGCCTCATGATAGGGATGACCAAAGAATATTTATATTTATGTATGTATGTATGTTTGCATATATTTATGAACATGCATGTGCATGATGTGTATGTGTATATATATATATGCGTACACATATATGTACATATATAATTCCATTCTATCACTTTAAAAATGCTTATACTAACAAAAGGAAGGCTTTAATTTAGTTATGTAAATTTGGAAATTGTCAAATTATGACGGTCAGCACTTCATTCAATTATTGCATATGCCCTTGAGATCAAAGATTTTCCTGTAATACTTAGAGAAGATGCATGCAAATGAAATACAATTAGAAACAACTTTTTTGTTTGCTTTTAGGGAATAATACTGGCAAATCTAAGAGGAAAGCTCCCCCTCCCCCACCAAATTATAAAAAGTGGATTAAAATATCTAAGATAAACTTTTGAGATGCTTTGTATAGATATTTCAAAGTACCTCACATGATCCTTGAATCACGTATATACTTACTACAAAATGCTTTGGGGGCTGAAAGAGGAAATAAACACAAATGAAACAAACTCTTTATTTTCCAAAATCAAAGTCTTTATACTTACTTAGCTATTTTCATTTGGTGGCCAGTACAGACATTACCATAGGTTTTGCTGTTCTTATTTTACAAATAGAAAACTTCAGTATTAAAAATAAATTTACTTATTGTGCTGCACCATATCTGCTGAATGAAAAATGAGTTCCATGCTTTACAAAATTACCTGATGATCCAGACTAAAAAGGAAATCATTTTGCCTTTTGGCCAAAAGAATATAAAGTCAGAGAGAAAGCACCAATGCATTCAGAAATTAAACTAGCCTCGTTTATTTAGATAAGGCATATCAGGGGGTCACTTACCAGGGTCATCGGAAGGCATGTCCACAATCAGCTGGTCGCTGTATTTTCCATATAAGCCATTAGTGCATATGGCTACTATTTGAAGAACATAACTCATATTGGGTAGTAAATTATTAAGAATAGCACCCTAGAAGAAAGGTGGCAGTAATTATACAAATGTATTATTCTCATAGGAGTACTAACATACTAGACATCGGTCCTTAGAAAAGATTTTCTCATTTGTCAACAGAAAAATTTATATTTTATTAACCTGAGAAAAAATTCTACGCAATGCTGTTAAGTTGAACTTGTGATATTTGTGAATTAGGGAGATACTGGAAAACTACACTATTTTTTTCTTTTTACAAATCAGATCTAGTATTAGAAAATTTCATATTTTAAATATTTATTTAAAATTTCTATGTAAATAGAATTATTATCTTCTTCACATCATTATGAAGTGAAAAATAGTATATTCTCATAAATTCCACAACTTTCTCAATTCATAGTGTCTTTGTTCTAGACATCTGAATTAAAAAGTTGTTACAAATCTCATTATTTTGTTTATATGATATTCAACACCAGCTTTTGTTTAAATGCAGGTTCCTAGGGCTTGAGTGACACCCCAGTGAGTGTCTGTATTCAGAGTTCAATGTCTTGGACCTATACTGGGGGCTTTCTTGAGGGGTTTTCTCAGCTATACCCCAATGCCTCCCTACCAGGGCAAAGTTTAATACTGAGATGTTCAGGTCACAGAAGGAATCTGTACTTTATTTTCTTTAATTCTTGTGCATGGGTGGGGAGCAAGAGGACGTGGATCCTTTCCTAAGGATTACCTGCCTCATGTCCCAGAAGTTCTATCTCAATTGACTTCACATCTGTTACTTGGAAATTTGATGCAAAGAAAAGGACTTTCAAGACGCCTACTCTATTCCCTACTCTATTTCCCTTGTGCTGCTTCAGTATGATGGGGAAACAACATACGACGGTATCGGAGCACTGACATTCCAGGCCCAATTCTTTCCCCAACGGTGAGAGCATAAAGTATTTAACTGTTCTTTGAGTCCTTTTCTTTGTAAAGAGAGGCTGCACTAGATGATCTCCAGTTCTAAGTCTTCCATAAGTGTCTACTCCACAATGTTGCTGTTGGCAAAGTTGTGGTCTCCATGTAATTCAAAACATTAGTAAGAACCTAGTGTCAACCACTGTAAGTTCTGACATAGTTAAAATAGCTTCTGTGCCCCCTTCACCCCACTAGAGAGCTTCATACAAAGTCTAAAGTCACGAAAGGCAACAATATACAATCATTTTAAGTTCTTACCCTAAAAATTAAACTACAATACACGAAACAACTGATTTTATAGTTACCAAGTCTTGATAGCCATCTGTCAAAAACTCATGCTTGGTTTGGTCTTCTCCCTCTAACTGCTGGTACAGAACTGCGAACTTCTCAATCATGGTATCATAAACTACTCGAGGTCTCTCCCACGTAACAAGAAGGCTGGTATAATTCTCTGGGTCAGCTTGAACATTTTCTGGTTCTGAACTACAAACTTCAGAGAAAAAAAAAAGTACAGTTATTGATACACCTGTCACCCTCTAGGATTTCAACAAGTGAAACATATTCTATGAACATTTTTGTTGTATTTTAATAAAGGGTAAAAAGTTACACTTTCCCACTGTGGCACTTTTGTTCATGCCATTTCCTGTATCTGGGATACTTCTTCCTTCCTTCTGTGAATGAAAAATATTGCCTGCTGTATTAGTAAACAAAGGATGTTGCAGCCATCAAGCCATCACATTACAGCTGCCCCAACAGTGCACCCTGAGGACACTCAGGATGACAATGTACAGGAAACTGACCCGATAGCTGAGGTGCATATCAAAGGAATGATTTCAGTGAGCCCAGACTCGTGCATCTTCCGATACATAGAAAAATGCTAAATTCCTTAACTTGAGATAGCTGGTTTTCTTTAATTAATGGTAGGTAATCTTTTGATGTTCTGACTACCTGGTCCTTGTTGCAAAAACTCCTATATATCCTGGCTCCCCCTTTGCCTCTTCGGAGCAGTCCCTCAGAGTGATCTGAGAGTCCTGTCTCCTGGGCTTGAAGTGCTCAGAATGTCTGCCGAATAAAACATAACGCTCAACTTTTAGGTTGTGCATTTTTTTTTCAGTCAACACCTCCTATCTCTATCTGTTGACGTCTGATCTTCCCACTCGGGAAATGTCTTGATCAAGCGCAACCTTCTCTGTTATGCACGCTTTGATCTCTGTTGAAGTGATCTCTGTCATTTTCAATTGTCTGTTTTGTTTTACCACTATTATTTCATTGCATGATTGCCTGTTCTATTATATATATTTTTTCCGAATGGGTCTTAACTTCTTTAGTAGATTATAAACATAAGAACCAGAGCTTCATATTTCTGTATTGCCCAGAACACTGTCTTGAATATATCTGGCATACTGATTCATTTTCAAAAATAAAGGAACAAAGGATATCTTCAAGTTTATGGTGTCTTTATTACACTTGTTGGGTACCTGACAAATATGCTTAGCTCAGGATGAGGAGAATTTCAATGATAAAAGATGGTCTATTATCAGACGTTTTATTGTTTGAAAATCCTTAAAATAATTAAAAATTCCCTATCACAGAAAACCAGAGAAGAACAACTAAAACTATTATTTCAATATTTTTCAGACCTGCTGACAAAAATCCCACTTTGGCATCATAAATAGGTTAAGCAATTAATTTCAGGGAATTAGAGGATTTGTTTGTCTCAGCTGAAAAAATATATTGAAACTCATTCAGGGACTTCTTAAAATGAATTGAAGCCCATGCTGGGAATCATGCCAAAAATGTAGTCCCATCAGAAAGAATACTCTGATACTTTCTGAAATACATTCATAATGTGATAATTTGGACTAACTGTGAGGATAAAAGTTACAAAATTCATGATACTGTGCTAATAAAGCAAAGTAATGAATATAATCTCTTCATAGGCCAGAGAGATTTGCAAAAGAGAGGGAGAGAAAGGTCTCTAAGGCCAAAGATTATGCTCGCAGAGCATATTATGCTCACATACTATGCTCACAGAATCCAGGCTTTGCTTTAAAGGGATACCAGAAGTTACACACCACTAGACGAGACCACGCGGTTTACTTAAGTCAACCAATCATCACTGCTACCAAAACTATTTCCAGGACCCAAAGAAAACATGCAAGCAGCAGAATATGACCAAAAAGCCTTTTTGTCTCTATCCGTCTGTAGTTTTTCTCGTGAACACGGGAGGGCACCCAAAACTAACAATTGACCTTATAAATTGAAACAAATTTTATTACAGTACTTAATAATAGATATTTTGGCATATGTATGCTATGCTAGCAATGGTATATGAATGATTCAGAGAAACATAAATATATATAAACATAAACATAAATATATATACACATATACTCTTTAAATCAATATATGAATAACTTTATATGAGTTAGAGACAGAAGTTTTCACTGTTAAAACTGCATACTATTTTTTGTTTATCGAGGATGTAGGGTGGGGTGTTCCTTTGGGAATAAGAGGACAATTCCTCCGTTATCAAAAAACGCGAATTCAGAATAAGAAAATGTATTCTAATTCAGGTCTAGACTCCATCATCGTTACTCTATCTAGTGACAATTCTACTAGTGTCCGCCAGATGGCAGAAGACCACCAAATCATCTCAGAAGTGAGCTGCTAACATACACTATACAGGTGGAGGAACAGGATTGCCTCAGCCTAGATTCTGATGAATCCCAAGTCTGTTTTTAAAAGACGGAAAGTGATTCTGGACAATATCATTTGCAGATTTTGTTCAAAAATCACTCCCACTTTGTATAGAGTGAGAATGGTTTAAAGTGAACTATCTCTTCCTCAAAGATGAAACTATCTTAAAATGCATCACAGTTTTATGCATGTACACAAAACATAAAACTCTGAGAAACTGAGAAAAACATAAAATTATTAGCTGCAAAATACCCAAAGGACTACTTCCTAAATAGTGCAAGCAATTTTGGTCAGACGTCTATGTTTATCTTGCCTTAATAGCAGAAATCAGTGGGTACTTCAAATAGTAGAAATCAGTGGGTACTTCATCAGCATTAATATAAAGTAGGACTCTGAAAAGAAATTCACATTCCTTGCCACCAGGCTTTTATTCCTTTGCTTTCTTCTTTATATTTCTGTAAAAGCTTATTAGTAATTTGTTTGTTTAAATTTACATTGTAATTAGAAATTTATTTTTAAAACACTCCTTTTGCTTATCAATAATCATAGCTTAGTAATATGTTATAAAGCTGCCACTGAATCTTATCTTTAGATGCTGAAATACAGAATTTTATGGAAAAAAAGATATATACTTTAGAATGTATTCAAGAGAAGGACCAGTACTTCTGTATATAGTCTATGACCATGCCAAAGGATTGCCCTTCTATAAGGTAGGACGGGATCTTTTAAATAACAATCTAGTTAATTTTATATACACTACTTGGTGTTCAGACATAAAGCTGCGTAATGACTATGGAATAAGTTGTTAATTGGCACTAAATTTTCTAAGTTTTCATTATATTTTGTATTGAAAATAGTTTATCTCATTAGAAGGACATACACTCCATAAAGCGCATTATCTGGATTGAAAATCAAGAAGTGTCTTCCAGATCAACATATATTCAGACACCAAATACAAGCTACCAATAAATGTAATAAAATAGTAACAAAAATATAATTTCCTTGATTATGGCGAGTTCAGAACTACAATATGTTGAGGTCCCATTTCCTTCCTTAGGAATGAATCGCATGCGTTGGTTCCTTTCTACAAGCTACATGTGATCTGGATCACAGTGACTGATCCTTTAAGGAACACTGGCCAAGAAGGAGAATCGGGTTTCTGCAAGCTTGTGGCTCTGAGCCAGGCTGTGACAAATCTGGAGTCCACGTCGAGTCACATAGAATACAAGTAAGCGCTTCAGTTCACATGCAAGGGATCCTCACATATAAAGAATGAGAATGTGGTCTCCATTTTAAGGGATTGGTAAGTGCTCTTACTTAAAAACTTATTTTTTTAAAATTTTATTTTATTTATTTTTAAATTTTATTTATTTATTATTTATTTATTTATGGCTGTGTTGGGTCTTCGTTTCTGTGCGAGGGCTTTCTCTAGTTGCGGCAAGCGGGGGCCACTCTTCATCGCGGTGCGCGGGCCCCTCACTATCGTGGCCTCTCTTGTTGCGGAGCACAGGCTCCAGACGCGCAGGCTCAGTAGTTGTGGCTCACGGGCCTAGTTGCTCCGCGGCATGTAGGATCTTCCCAGACCAGGGCTCGAACCCATGTCCCCTGCATTGGCAGGCAGATTCTCGACCACTGCGCCACCAGGGAAGCCCCAAAAACTTATTTTTAACATTCACTTCTCATCTACTTGGTTCCAGGTACTCTTGTACATACAAATAAAGATGGTGCCATCCTTGCCTATAGGAAACTCATTCCTCTAATCCTTAAATTTAGTAAGGTATTAAATGTAATGGGTGCTTTTAGTTTCCAAATCCTAGGCTCCATTTACAGAGGAATGCAAAATAAACTTAAAAATTCTGCCATTTAGACCAAATTAGGTTGTGCTTTTCAAAAGTACACGTTTTTATCACTAAAAGTTGTAAAAGCTTCACAAATTTAGCTCACACGAAGTCCTTTACCTTCTCATCACTTAAATGAATGGATATGGAGAGTGAATACCTCCTACATAGGAATGCCAATGCCTTGCAGAGCAAGTTGCAAAAGATTAACAGGCAAAGCGCTGAGTGTCATGAGGAAAAAGGAAAAAAAGTGGGAAAAGAAAAGGAAATAAAGGAAGGAAAAGCACAAAGGAGGAGAACATGACAACTCTTTTCCCTATGACATGTCTCGTGATCACGAAAGTCAGTGCCGATGGTCGAGGGGAGGAGATAGGAGTTTCCTTCTGCCTTTGCTGTTCTATATGCCCACCCTGGGAGAAGGGACACATGCCCTAAGGGAGAAGGCCCAGTCTCACCTCCACGGATTATGAGTAAAAATGTAGATGGAAGTGAAAAGACAGCGTGGTGATTCTTGGGGAGTGGCAGAGAAAATGTCACTATGTTTTTACCCAGTATTTCCCATTGTTTGAGGTTTGGTACAGTTTAACACAGCCCATGGCAAAAGTACTTCCGTGAATGCACACTGATAAATCCACCACATCCTTGCTTGAGGTTTATGAGCCTCATTTTAAAAAGTATTGAGACAGGTAGTTTGATGACTACCACGTGAGGAACTTGAAGACTGACAGACTCAGAAGACAATCAATATTAAGGTTGTGATTTCCCCTCACGGAGTAGCAGATCTTAATAAAACGAATGTAAAGATTGCCGCAAGTGTTAAAAATAACTAGAAATGATCTATCACTGCTTTGCACTTCTCAATGATTATATGCCATTCCCTTTAGATAAATAACCAAAAGAAATTTTTCGAATTCTACCTAATTCAGTCAATCTTCTCTAGGAACACACAGCAACTTCGTCAACAGTTCAATTTGTAACATATAATCTTCCAAGAAGTAAATAATCTCCATGTCACTTTTCTGCAGATAGTTAGAGCACAGAGTTAATGTACATGTGACCTTAATGAATGCTATTTACAACTACTGACCTTCAAGAAGGTAGGTCTACTGATGCATAATGCATCATGACATTTTTCAGGAAATTACAGAAAACTTCTCATAGCTCAAATACAACATTAAGCTATGAAGGCACTCTTTTCATGCTACCCTGCCTTGAAAAGCATTTTATATTGTATGGTTTTTTTAAAAAAAAGTTTGCATTAAATAATATTACAATACTAGCAAATGAGATTTAAAGTGCATTTATAATTCTACTTAACAAACAAAAGCCTTAAACATGGAAAACTTGAATAGCACGCCATGCTTGTGAGAGCTTGCCCTCTTCTATATATACAAATATATAAATGCATACACACACATATATACATGAGTGTATACATACACACAAACACATACACTACAGTAATAGGAGCTATGGGTCTGGAGCATATTATGTTCAAGGGAATGGACTGCTTTGCAAACTTTAGTTTATTGAAACCTCACAACAACCCTACAAGGTGGCCATTTTGAACTCACATTTTATAGGTGAAGAAACTGAGCTCAGAGAAATTAAATAACTTGACAATTTTTATATAACGAATAAGTATTTGCACTGCGGTTTGAAACCAGAGGTCGACTGGGCTTTGAAAGCCCCAGCTCTTTCCTACTGTGCTTCAGGAGGGCCCTGCTTCTAGGTGGAGAGCCTTGCTAGTGGGATAAGGGGGCAGCAGGGAGGTATCTGTTGCCTGGAAGGCAGGGGACAAAGCTGGACTTCACCTCCTCTGCACGCACGTGATGCTTGTATGGTTACTGACACATATTTCTCATTAACTAAGAGACAGCTTTTACTAACTCCTTCAAGATCAGATGGTTCCATTAAATTTTGTGATTCTTAGAAGAGCCACCGCCCATTCCATGAAGCCAAAAATAAATGCCTTTTAATAAATGGCAACGCTACGTAAAAATGCAAAAACAGAGGACTGAAGTTCTGGTAAAATATGGATTCACTCACAAACATTGAGTGCGTTTTCCTATGAATGCAAAAATGAATAAGGCTTGATTTCTACCCTCAAGAAGTTTGCATGGATATGCAGACGTCTCATGGTTTTTGAAATTACTTGTAATGTATTGATATTTTGCAAAATATGTTTTTCTACAATGCATTTACCAAGAGCAGAATTCTGACACTTTTCATGCCACCTCTTACTTTTCTCTTGGTCAAAATGAGGATGTTCGATATTTATAATAGCAAAATATATAAATATAATCTGAATGTCCCAAACTGAGAAACTGATTTAATAAGTTGCTATGACTATACAATGGAAGAGTACATAAAATTAAGAATGTGATTAATGATATATTTACATCATTAAGTAAAGCAAAATCAATAAACAGATAAGTGTGGTACAGCCTGACTTTTGTGAGATATAATAATATAGTTTTAATTTAAGAGATAGACCTAGAAGGATATTCCTCAAAATCCTCATAGCAGTTATCTCTGGGTAATGACAGTATAAGGCATTTTTATTGTCTTCTGTGTGCTTATCTATATTTTCTCCTTTTTTACAATGCTCATGTAATAAAAACATTTTCAGATTAAATTTAATAAAGATTAAATCCTGAAAATACATGCAATCCTCAATTCTTATTTTCAAATTCAGTTCGAGAAAGTAGAAGGGCGATAGTGTATCCATTAAGGGAAAAAAAAAATCACAGGAATATGCACATGGAAAATACGTGCTTGGTGAATGCAAATACTCATAATGGAAAAAGCAAGAATTCAATTGTTCTAGTTTTTGAAAAGAGCCAATACTATTTTTAAAAAAGTTTCATGTCATTAAAGTCATCAGTTTTTATTATAAAATTATGTAAGCATAAATTATGTTCCCTTATAAAGCATAGTGGAGAGAGCTTCGAAAGTCTTTAGAATTAGGAAGACCTGGGTTCAAATACTGACTCCAGCCTTTTACAGTTCCATGAACTTGGGTGAGCCACTTAATATCAGCTTCCCAAACTATAAAATGAGGAAAATACGGCCAACGCTTGGTTGAATACACTGGTCTATTACTGTTTTTGTTATTATTATTTTTAGCCTTCATCACTTAACTGTGAAAAACAACAATGATCTACATTAAAACGGAACTACATAAGGGTTTACACGTTAAACGATGCAAGAGGCACCCACTGAGCACAACCTGCCATATTTTTATTATATATGCAAATGGATTTTTTCAGTCATTTGGTGACTATTTGATGAATGAGAGCTTTACTTTAGCCCAGCAAAGGAGGTAAAGTGATAAAAGACTTAGTTACTTCCTTCTTGGAGCTCAGATGGTGGTGGGGGACAGATAAGTAAACAGACAATATCATACAATGGCAACTGCTAGGAAGTGTGGTTGCCCAGCGTATAGGAGCTCCTGGGCACATTGCACACCTCCAGACGAGCATCATTCATCTTGTACCCTATGGGCACGGCACCTTCACGAGGGCACAGTCCTGTGCCCCCGGGCCAGAGCCAGGCTTGGTAGGGGTGGAGGTAGAGTCAGAGTTGGCTCCCCAGTGGAGGCAATGGTCTACCTGAGTCTTGAAGAACACAGAGGAGACCAGCAGGGAAGAACACGCGACCTGGGAGAGTGTGGTCTGCCGTCTTCAGGGACCTCACAGAGGTCAGGATGAGGGAAGGAAGCTGGCCAGGGAGGGGTAAGCACTAAGGCCAGTAAGTGCTGAATAGGACCTACCATGTAATGACAAACTGTTTGGATTTTATTCTAAAAGCAATGGGAGCCACTGAAGGGTTTTAATAAAATATAATTAATAAAAGTACATGACCAAAAAATCGTATTTATTTACTTTGTGATTTGGTCATTTGCATTTCGGTAAAGGAAATGGGTAAATCTGTTTCTTTTTTCTAATCAACTGTGTATTATTTACCAGACAGGAAGTATTAGTATTTACTATTTTTGGTAGAAACATAATTAAATTTCCTCACTTTGGGGCAATTTAATTTGAAACAATGTCACATTAAATGCAGCTATTCATCACTGTTGTCTTGTGCTCTGTTGTTATTGTTGCTGTTAAAGGATAAACAATTCCCACAAATATCACATTGAAACAATAAAAGCATGCTGTTTTAATGCCCAACCTTCAAAAGCAGACGATTATTGAATTAATATTATACACGGCCAAAAATTCATTGCAGGACGGGGATCAAAGAAGACCATGTACTTGGAAAGGTATTCAGTCCCCAAAGCAAAGGCCACTTCAACTCTTTCTTTCATGAACCAGTGCACCCTCAGCGTGAACTGAAAAGAACAAGTCCGTAGATGCAACTGATTGTGTCCTCTGGACACTTTCAAAGGCTTCTGACTGCTGTGTCAGCTTCAAAAGACTCAAGAGACTTTCCCTCCTCTCCATCGCCTGGGCTTGACAAGGACAAACTTCTTTTCGTTCAAAGAAAGAAACTGGGGGAAAGACTCCCTTTTTATTCATTAATAATTCAGTGCCTTTGGTTTCAATCCTTACTAGGTACTAGGCTTCTCTGGGAGCTGCCAACACAAGGATGAGTACTTATTTAAAACCCAAATCACACATCAAGACTCAGGTCAAATGCGGTTCTCCCACGGAGATTCCCTAGTCATTGCAACCAGAAGTGATCTCCCCAAGCTCTGAACACCTCACGCCTTATTCATCCCTCTCTTATAGCTGTTAGCTCAGGCAAATGACACAAAGAATGTGGAGGTGTGTATGTGACTTTGCCACCTATTACTATGTATTTTAGAAAAATTACTTTCCTTACTGAATCTCAGTGTCTCTTGTCTGCAAAACGGGGTTATTCAGGTTGGAAAGAACAGATATTTTTAATTGCCATTTTATAAAAACGGCAACTGAGATTCAGAGAAGTTAAAGTGCTTACCTAAAGCTACAAGGCTATAAGCAAAATATTTCCAAAAATCAAAGGCTTGTATATTTCCCACTATACCACAATTACCTCCTACAAAATTATATTTCAATACACACCTGCCTCATGAATCTCTTCCTTTCCAGTATATGAGGAAAACACCTGCCTGGAGAACTTGTACTGTTGTTCTCGAAAATTATTTTGTAAGTAGTCCATCAGCATGACATAACCAGACTGCTGCATTGTAAGAACTTCACAAAAAACAGCCAGCTGGAAAGAAGATAATTTAACATATAATAACACATAATTTAACTGTGTATCTGCTTCAAAGGCATATCGGCAAATGCTTTAAAACAGATATTCTATAGTAAAGCTTAGAAAACAATTCTTTCAAAATTGCTTCAAATTACTTCATTTGTTTGAATTTCCAAGATTACCTGGCTTTCAGAGATGCTAACTGTATCTTTAAAAACAACCCAATCAACGGTGTCTGTGCAGGGAGGAGATGTCAGGGAGCCATTGTAAGTGTAATACTTGTCAGTTGAGTTTGGCAGAAGGTTCAGCAATGTGAACGGATCCAACACAGCCTGTTTCCCTACAAAGGAATCACACACATCTCAGCTGAAATCCCAACAGTGGAACTTAGCTGCTCAAAGCCCCTATGAAACAAAGACATATGCTTTGGTATGTATTTAATCAGAACTGAAATTTTAAGAACATTTTAGATTTATTTCAAAAATGGTGATAAAACTGGCATACTCTAAATTTTCTTGCATATATCCCTACATAGTGCTAGGTGCTTTATCATTACATGGGCAAGATGCTGGAGAGATTATTTTTACATATGAAAGATATTCAGAAATCATATGGCCATCTGAATAGATACAGTAAAACCATTTGATAGGATTTAATACCAATTTGTGGAAAAGAAAAACAAAACCTTATTCTGATGAAGATTATCTTCAAAACTCTATAATAAACATCATATTTAAAAATGACTTATTGAAAGTTTTTCCCTTAGTGATAAAGAATGAGACAAGGAATCCTTCTACAATACCACCATTTTTATCTAACATTGAACTGGAGGACTGGGACCATTTATTTACTTTATTTATTTACAATAATGTAAGAAAAAGAAAAAAAGAGTCATGAAGATTGGGCAGGAAAAAATGATGTCATCATAATTTTCAAATAACCTAATTGAGCATGTGAGATATTGAAAATAATTTATAAACTATTAGAACTAATAAGTGTGTTTAGCAAAGTCACTGCATGCAACACCAATATATAAAACTTAATTGTACTTCTATTTACTGGTAACAAACAATAGAAAATGAAATTTCAAACAATATAACATGATAGCAACAAATATCAAATACAAGTAAATCTAACAAGTGATGTGTAAAACATCTACACTGAAAATTTAAAAACTTTGAGAGAATTAGATAAAACCTTAAAATGGTGGGAAATATCACGTTAATGGGACGATTCAGTATTGTGAAGATGTTAATTTTCCCCAAGTTGTTTTATGGAGTCAATGACATCTTAATCAAAATTCCAGATGGGTTGGTGTTGGGGTGTGTGTGTGTGTGTTTGTGTGTGTATTAATTGACATTCTATTTTTAAAATTTAAATGGAACCGCAAAAAAAGTTAAGACAATCTTGAGCAATAACAGAGGTAGGGATACCAAGTAGGAAGACCTACTATATAAGGCCATAGAAATCATGATAGAGAGATATTTATGCAAAGATGGAGAACTATGGAAGAAAATAGAGAGTCCAGACACACACATATATGGTTACTTGATTTACGACAGAAAAATTACTATGTAATGAATGATTAACCTTTTCAATACGCACTGCTGTGTCAATTGGATATCCTTATGGAAAAACATGAATCTTTATTCCCTACTTCACACCATGAGCACAAATCAGTTCTAAATAGAGTGTGGATCTAGATGTGAACAGACTAATAAGGCTTTTAGAGGAAAACATAGAAAATTATCTCCATAACCTTAGGGTAGGTTGAGATTGCTTAAATAGCATGCAAAAAGCGTTATTCACAAAGGGAAAAATGATGTACATGATACTCAAGATCTATTTATCAATAGTCACCATTAAGAGAGTAAAAAGGCAGTACAAAGAGTAGAAAATATATTTCAGATTTTATATATATAATAAAAATATTGATTTATTCCTGCTATATGTACAAAGATATATAACTTGTATCGAGAATACAGAATTCCTACAAAAAATTGGTAGACCTTTCCTAAGTGTTCCATCTAGCCTTAGAACCTTGAAACAACCCAGCTAAATCTGTCTCCTTGAAGAGTCCCATTTTTGATCTTGCATCTTTCCAACAGCACTTACCAATGGCACTGCCTTGGCCATTTTGTTCTTTGTGTACCAGTCCTCACTCATATGGGCAGCAATCTGCTTACCAGTGAGATCTGTGTTTAACTTACTTTAACTTATCTGTATTTAACTACCCAGTCCAGTACATGTCCTCTGCTCTGTCTTGTAGATTTAGGTCATTAAGAAATAGTCCCTGACGCCAATTTAATCTAGCCTAAGTGAGATGGTACAGTACAGAGTAGCAGTATATGAATTATCTGGGGAGCACTAAAAAAAAAAAATCAATGTCCCAGACCCCACCCTAAGCTGTTTTAGTTTAAATCTCTAGTAGTGGGACCTGAGCATCTATATTTATTTTTAGGCTATAATTTTAGGTGCGTCTACATTTTTAAAAAAACCGTCCCCAGGTGATTCAAACATGCAGCCAGAGTTGAAAACCTTAAGTAGAGTAAAGCCTTTGCAAGATTTTAGTCTTCTTGAACCCCATATTCCTCATTACGAAATGAAATAACTGGACCGGATGATTTTTTTTTTTAACATCTTTACTGGAGTATAATTGCTTTACAATGTTGTGTTAGTTTCTGCTGTATAACAAAGTGCATCAGCTATACATATACATATATCCCCATATCCCCTCCCTCTTGTGTCTCCCTCCCACCCTACCTATCCCACCCCTCTAGGTGGTCACAAAGCACGGAGCTGATCTCCCTGTGCTATGCGGCTGCTTCCCACTAGCTATCTATTTTACATTTTGGACCAGATGATCTTAATAGTGCATTACAGCTCTAAATGAAATGAAGATTGGACATATCCAGAAAGCCTCAAGGAAAAAAATTATTTCCATTTAAAAGTTAGTTATTGAATGTTACTTTTTTCTGCAATACAGAAACTTCTTCAGGAAGAAAGAAGCCTGCTAATAAAGTTATAGATAACTGCTTCCTGTCTGCATTTAAGACTAAATCTTAGAAGTAAAAACCTATTGACAGAATTGATAGTGTCATGTAGATACAACCTAAATCGTTTTAATCCATTAGAAAATTCAAGTTACATTAGGTTTAATGGGTTAATTGGTAACTTCTAAAAGTATGTCTTCCTCTTCTCCAATGTCAAGACAAGATTATTTAGAATTCAGACTCAGATTCAAGTTCTCAGAAACTAAGGAAACTATTTTGAATACGTGAATATTTTTCTATTTTCAGATTTATGTTTCTGATATCTAGAAAATCTGTGATTAAATAACCTCTTTTTTAATCACCAATGGACTACAATTCTTCCTTTTTCTGATGAAAAAACTTATCTTACAAATGTTCCGTGGAAATGTGGACCTACAGAATACTAACTAAGTAAGGAGCCAGAAATTGACTCCCTGCTAAATTAGGTGGGAAATTAAACAACACCAGGAGACCTAGAAGCCAGAAAAGGAAAAACAGAAGATATGAATAGGGATGGTGAAATAGATAATTTTCGTGAAATTGGAGAAGAAATTAAAGGGGAAATAATTAAGAGCAAGGGAAAGAATCAGAAGAAAGTTTTCAATTCCTCCTTCCCTCATCCCAGTATAGAATCCATTCTTCCTTCCTCTGCACTACAATACCACTTATCTAGTCTCTGTTATGGACACGTTAACTATTTCGTACCTTATTTTTTTTGTTACTTGCGTACATGTCCTAAGTTTCTTTCTGCTATCACAAGACTTTACAATTACAGTAGTATTTTCCAATTGCACCATCATCTTATGAGAAAAGTGGACTAAAGTGGGTTTTTTGTGGCTTGCAGAAACATGCACCTCATCTGAATAACCTCACTATTGCTAACATAAGAGAGAATCACACCTGAGCCAACACTGCTCTATTTGTGATCAGTCATTCACTCAGTGATCCTCTTCCTTTGAACATGAATTAATGGTTAACAAACCAATCAGATCCTCCTTCGTGGGAGGCTGATAGTAGGAGGTGGAAAGATGAGGAGGGTGAGAGACAAGGAGATAAAGACAAAGACCATGGTCAGGCCCAATGCAAGGAAAGAACCATTAAGTACTTAAAACCAACTCTTATCACTTAGGACAATGAGACTTAGGATGGGGCCACATCAACATTGTCATATATACACCAGAATATTACTCAGCCATAAAAAGAAACGAAATTGAGTTATTTGTAATGAGGTGGATGGAGTTAGAGTCTGTCATACAGAGTGAAGTAAGTCAGAAAGAGAAAAACAAATACAGTATGCTATCACATATATATGGAATCTAAGGAAAAAAAAAAAAAAAGGTCATGAAGAACCTAGTGGCAACACGGGAATAAAGACACAGACCTACTAGAGAATGGACTTGAGGATATGGGGAGGGGGAGGGGTAAGCTGGGACAAAGTTAGAGAGTGGCATGGACATATATACATTACCAAACGTAAAATAGATAGCTAGTGGGAAGCAACCGCATAGCACAGGGAGATCAGCTCGGTGCTTTGTGACCACCTGGAGGGGTGGGATGGGGAGGGTGGGAGGGAGGGAGATGCAAGAGGGAAGAGATATGGGAACATATGTATATGTATAACTGATTCACTTTGTTATAAAGCAGAAACTAACACACCATTGTAAAGCAATTATACTTCAATAAAGATGTTAAAAAAAAAAAAGAGCTTTACAGCAAAAAAAAAAAAAAGGATTTTTCAATATACAAATTCCTGGCCTGCATTTGTGATTAGGAAAGCACCACAAATCATTCTGATGAGAGCTCCCATTTGAGAATCACTGATGATTTACCTGGGGTGTGTCTCCTTCTTGCAACTTGAAGGATTTCGACTAACAGTTTTTCCTTTTGTGGGCTCTGCCTGGGGAATATTAATGCCTTATCTCTGATTGCTGCAACCGCACCCCCTCTCTCACCACTCCACGTGAGAGCAAGGTCTAACATAGAGTAGGTGTGATGGAAGGAAGGAAAAGAAAAAAAGGTAAGAAAGAGGGAAGGAAAGAGAAATGGGTTTGTCTCTTAGAGAGAAATATAGGAAATGAGCGACCAGCCCACACTGTAACAAGGCAAACTTTATAATCTGAATGATGGTTGAACAGTGTTGATTTTTTGTGTCACTCACATTATATGGAGAATATGTGGCAGGATTTTAGCTGCATATTCTCCATATAATGTGAGTTTAGCTGCAGTTCCTGAGTCACTGTCTAAAGACGAGCACTGCCTTCAAGTTCCCAGCAGCAATGGCTGGCAGCCAATGTTGGGAAGCCTACCGTTTATGGGGCACCAGGGGATTTTTCTAGACTCTGAAATAGGACTAAATTTAATCCAAGAACTCTCAAACATTTAACTTTGGAAGGACTTAACTTATTTAGTTTGGACAGATCATATCTCACAACCATTCAAATCAAATTGACAGGTGTTTCATATGTGCTCTGAAACATGTAACTAATATAAATCTCTACAATATATTAGAACAAACTTTTTGGACAGACAGGTTCTAAATCCTGGCTCTACCACTTACCAACTGTATGGGCTTAGGTGTCCTTGCTGAGTACATGGAAATATTAAGTATCTAGTAGACGGGCTGATAGGCATGGAGGATTTTTTTTTTTTTGGTAAAAGAGGAGAGAAGAAGTTGGTGCTTGGGTAGAGAGAGAGAGAAGATAGATAGAGGGCAGACTAGTATGTGTTTCCAGCCAGCCCAGGAGACCATTTGTTCTGCTTCTGAACTAAGAGTCAGGACAGAGGCAGAATGCTGTTAGGGAACCCATATCCCCAGGGAGGGTACTAGGTGACAGCAGGCTCTGATGAAGCATCCCGCTCAATGGCTTATAGACAGTAGATATTAAAAAGAAACTTTAGTCCAAGAACATGAGCAAATTGGTTCTTAAGATCATACTACACCTTCCTAGAGACCCCCAGAAACAACTGACGAGGCCTCAAGAGATTGGCCAAAGTGCCACAGTTGCACAATCAGGACTAACAACCAGTGTTAGTATCACTTTTGTGGTCGCCACAGGCTGGTGCAAGGCCTGGGAACATTCAGGTTCATATTTTACATCATTTTAAGTTTAGGAATTCAAACTAGCTGCCTTCTTGCAGTCTGCATAGACTCCACTTTCTGACTAAATGAGGGAAAAATTAAGTGTGGCTTGTGGCATTCAATGTTGAATTCTGCAATCTAGGTGGATGGAGGGAGATAACTAACAGCTTTATGCCATTTGATTGCACCTTTCAAAAAAAAAAAAAAAAAAAGAAAGCTGCACTGCAGGAGCTCACATATGCCTGACTTCTGAAAAGTTTGGTCAATTCAAGTTCTCACAGATAATTGACAAAGATGAATCAACCCTAGGCCAGATTTCTGCTTTCAAGAAAAGGATCTATGTGAGTTGTGTTTCTGATTTCAAATTTTGCAGCTTCCCAGAGAGGAATAATCCTCCTTTATTGATAACTCAGGACAACATTAATACTCTGCTTAATAAAAATAAAACAACAATAACAACAGGTTTGCTGTCTCTTGCCAATGTTGTCAAAAGCATTTGCTGTGACAAATTACATGATCCGTGAGATAGCAGGCAGAACAATATAAAAGTATAGTGAACCTTGTTCTATGTAAGCATTCACCTTCCCAAAATCTTATCTCATCATATTGGTAAAGCAAAGGACTTATCAAGGAAACCACCAGGGAATACATTTGAACTTGAGTAACAATTCCCTTTTCACTTTAAAAAATAAAATTTTTATAAAATTAACTGGTTTCAGATTATAGAGTCTTTTACAGATGTACAATGCAGAGACAGAATAAAAATACGTTTAAATGCATAATGTGATTAGATTATTTTCAATAAAAGAATTAGAAAACTTCCAACTTCCTACTTACATTAACGTTTTATGATTTTATGTGACAAAAATTTCTGATAAATTGTTCTTTAGTGAGAAACGTATAAATTGTCAAGTGTAAGATGTGAGAGATTGCTCCTCTTTACAAATGTCTGCCCTTCTTCCTTGGAACAAGTGATTTTTATAACATTGTAAAAATTCATATGCATCCAAAGTAAATCTGGAAGAAAGACATTTCTCCAAACAGCTTACCGAAACGACTAACACTCTCAACTCCATCAATAATTGCTTTGTAATCCAAATTTTCTTCTATTCCAACCTGTGAAAGAAGAATGATGTTCTAAAAATTGCATAAAATATTTGACTAATTATTCAATAAAATGTAAAGATTAGTAAATTCTATTTTAAGTATTCAAAAGTAATGTCCTAAATGCACACTTTTTTTTTCACAGCAAGTTAAGAATAAACCAAACAAAAACCAGATAATTTTCCATTAAGAAAAGGACATTTAAAAATGTTACGATTCACAGTTACTGCTGTATCATGCTGATGCTTTGCAAATAAGCAAATCTTGTAGTGTACGAGTGCACAGATTTGCTCCAGCTGGAAGTGACATATCCAATTGACAAATACAAGAGTCCCCTTTTAAACACACCAGCCAAGAGGTTGTTCTCTTTGAAAATGATCACCAGTTATCATTCCACTTATGAGCCCTTCGATTTGTTAAAAGTTGTGTTTTGATATTCCCCATGATTGAAAAGTTAGTGCTAAATCTCTGTATAATGATTACCTCAAATAAAATGGATAAAGCTCTTAACTTCCCTTTTCCTTTAACGGCTTCCTCAAAACTTGAAAATCGGTCCGCATCAAAGCAGTAGATTTGCATCTATAAATGTAACAAAGATGGCTTTATTACATACAAAGACTTCACAAAAAAGTCAGCAAAAAGACAATAAAATAATTTATCAGTTCATTAAATTCTATTTAAAAAATTCTATAAACTATATAATTCTATATTTTGTGAATTTTCAAAATATTTTATCAATTATATGTATACACAACTATCACTTATCCTTCAATGAAGAAAGAAATACAAAGTTGGACAGATCTAGCTCTGAAATTACCACTTTGTGATTACCAGGGGACACTGAATAATTTACTAGAGCAATTATCAAATGTAATAAATTATCAAATGTTATTTTCACTATTTTGATGGAATTCTTTCAAATATGGTTTCATTCTTTCCTGAATGGACATGCCTCTCTTGATGGTCTGAGCTACCAGTTTTGGACATTATTGTATTGTGCTCTACTAATAGTGAAACTCTCAAGAACTCTCTGCTTCTACCTTAAAAATACCAAAGGAGTCATAAATTCCGTATTTTAAGTCTCTCCCCGCTGGTGCGAGGCTATCCCTTGTTCTTTTCTACTTCAGTCCACACATCTATCTATAACAGCCTCCACTCTCACTTATAAGCTGGTGCTCCTAGTGTCGTGGGCTTGGAAATTTGATAACTCAGGTAGTTTAGACATATAATTAAGGGAAGAGCAGAAAGTCTGAAAAGATTAATGTGTGGTTAGGGCTATGGATCAGAGAAATAGCAGGTGTGAAGCAGAGGAAGGCAGTGGCTCCTGCCTTGGGTGGTCACCAAAACCTTTTCAGAGAGAGGATTTCAAGTTGACCCCTGAAGCATGAGTGGCTTTAAAGCTGACAGATGAAAAAGCAGAAGAGATGAATGTGTGTTCAGGTCAGAGGGACCGGCTAGGAAAAGGCCTACAGGCAAGAAAGTATGAGAAGTGTGGGAAATGGAAAGTAGTTTGTTAGAAGTTCAGTTGAGCACACGTGAGAGGAGAAGAGAGATATGAGGCTGGAGAAGTAGGCAGGGGACACACAGGCAGTCCCAGCAGTTTGGGCTGGAGGGCAATAGAAGTCCTTGATGGGAAGGGGGCAGGGCTGGGGAGAAGGGGGGAGAGAGAAGGGATTAAGACTGGAGAGAAACTAGCTGCAGGGACTTAGATACTCAAGTAAGAGACAAAGGTGGTTTGAACCTTTTTCTGACCTCCCACATCATTTAGGGGCAGAACTAAGGAGCCGATTATAGGATGTGAGAGGCCAGAAAGAAAGAGCAGGTCAAGCACACCCCCCAGTTTCCCTGCTTGCACAATTACGTGAAGAGTGTTTTGAAAAACAAACAAGACGGAATTCCCTGGCGGTCCAATGGTTAGGATTCCGGGCTTTCACTGCCATGGGCCCAGGTTCAATCCCTGGTCAGGGAACCAAGATCCCGCTAAGCCACGTGGCACGGCCAAAAAATAAAAATAAATAAAATAAATAAATAAAATAAAAACCATGAATGTTTAAAAAAAAAAAAATAAAAAGCAAACAACAAACAAATGACATCTCTGAGAGGCAACTTGAGGGGCTTTTAAATAAGAAAAATACATGAGGTTTGGTACACAGATTCTATATAATTTATTTTGCTGAATCACAGCTTTTGTTATTGTTAGAGTTTTCCTTGATTTTCACCTTTGTTCTAAGTAGTACTGTGAGAGAGCTAAACTCTCAGAATTGAGAATGTTATGTGTTTAATGAGTTAACTTTCGTATTTTTAACAAACCAAATTTGATAAATATGCTTTTCTTTAAGGATATTTAAAAAATTATGTCATAAACTTGAATGTGCTTATCCACATTAAAATATTTTTAATCCTTTATGAAATAACTAATTTATCTTATTTTTATTCTCAATAACTATTTTGGATTATAAAAGTAATACAGATTTATTACAGGTAATATTGAAAATATGGCAACTTTAAAGGAGAAAAGAAAAGGCACCTATAATCCCATCACCCAGAGAAAATCACTACTAATGTTTTCTTGGTTTCCTTCAATTATTTTTACAATAGCAATAATTCAATCTTTCATTTAATCCTCATAATAACTTTACAGAGATGTGCTACTACTATTATGTCAATTTCACAGACCAGAAACAGAAGCTTAGGGAAATTAAATAATTTTAACAATGTCATGTCATATAGCTACTAACTAGATGGTGAAGCCAGTATTCAAGCCTCGTCCGTTTGACTCAGACTGTACTCTCAGCCACTAATTAGTTTCATGTTTTACAAAATTTGGAATAATAATACTGTGTATACGGGTTCAAGCCCTGGTCGGGGAAGATCCCACATGCCACGGAGCTACTAAGCCCGTGCGCCACAATTACTGAGCCTGCGCTCTAGAGCCCGCGAGCCACAACTACTGAAGCCCTCGCGCCTATAGCCCATGCTCCACAGTAAGAGAAGCCACCGCCGTGAGAAGCCTGCACACCACAACTAAGAGTAGCCCCCGCTCGCCGCAACTAGAGAAAGCCCGCGCGCAGCAAGACCCAATGCAGCCAAAAATAAATAAATAATTAATTAATTCAAAAAAAAATACTGTGTATACTATTTTACATTCCACTTTTTAAAAGCACTTATGATGAACTTTTTTTGTGTAAATCGTTGAAAAACATGATTTTTACAAGATCTATAATAATCTATCATAATGTATTTAATCATTTCCTTTTGTTTCAATTTTTATTATTGTAAATAAGTCTTTGCACATAAATTTTTGAGTATGTCCTTAATTATTCTTCAGACTAAATTGCTACAAATTGAAATGTGAATATTGAGAATAAAACATTTAAAGTTCTTGATAAAAACAAGTGAACTGCTTCCCAGAAAGTCTACCAATTTATACTTTCTCCAGACATGTATGAAAGTGTTTACATATTTCACTGCACACACACTATTTATTATAATTATATTTATTTTGCCAGTTTTAAATCTGAAAATTTTCTCATTTTAATTTGAAGCTTTTTGATTCTCCAGTATGTTGATAAAATTTTCCCCTTTTATTCCTACTGGGCTATGGAAAGAATTTCATTCATTCACTCATCAGTATTTATTGATCATCTATAATGTGACACTCTGCATTACCAGGACGTGGAAAATCAAATATGGGTCTTATTGAGTTTAGGCTAGTGAGGAAGGCAGATATTAACCAAGTAAACAAAATATAGCTGTATAAATTATAAAGTTGATTACAAATGAATCAAATTGTATGCTAAATAAAATCCCAATGATTTAGAAAGTGAAACAGTAACTAGTGGAACTATTGACTTACCTCCAGTGGAAATTTTTGTCCTTCTAAACTATGTTCTGATCCATCAGATGACATATTGCATCTTCCCCAGTGAAAAGTTATCTTGCTTGCTTTGAACACCGTTTCTGAAACTCCTCCACTGAGACGGTAGTCATTAGTGAGATTAATTTCCACTTAAAAAAAACAATAAAATTGCATCTAAGTTTCTGAGAATCAAAATTGCAAATTTAACTAAATTTTCATCTATTAAAGTACATTAATAAAATCATTTATTTGATAAATTTTAAAAAAAAGTTACCATTTTGGAAGCTGAACTTTGTAACTCTGCATAGTATACTTAACGTATCCTATTGCCACAAACGTAAAATAAACCTAAGACCTTAACTGCTATACAGCACTAAAAGCAGGAGACAGGCAGTCCACCTGCCCTGTCTGTTTGGTGTTCCACGATTTGTTTGTTTGGTGTCCAAAGCCCTGCTCCCCTAACGCATCAGATGGTAGCGAGGGGACAGTTAAAGGGAGAAGGAACAGAGGAGTGGAAAGAGGAAGTCTTTTCCTGGGGGTACCCCCAACCTTCTCAAGGTCAGCCTGTTTCTACTCTTTAACAGGCTGCTGCTTTTGTCCCATCTCCTTATGCCTCCAAGAGTCACTCCAGGCTTCATCAAGCTTCAGAACTTCTGTCCTAGACTGTGGCAAGGAAGGCAGGAGACCCATTCCTATTGAAGGGGTTTAAGCCATCTCATGTTTGAACCCTCGGTTGCAAGTCTCAGAATCTTAAACTCTCCTGTTTCAGTTCCGTAGCAGATACTATCTGACTGTACTTTAGGAGTCATCTGGAGATTAATGATTCTCTAGAGACCCTAATGCAAGATTTCAATGTCTCTCTATCAGATTTAAATAGTCTTTGTTCTATCATGCAGAAACCACTGCTGGCATTAGGAACAGAATCCAACACATTGGCCAGTATAAAGTCTGCCAAATAAAACATAATTCTTAACTTTTAGGCTGTGCTTTTTTTTCCAGTGGACACCAACCAGCTAGAGATATAAACTTTCATGAATAATAACAATAGCAACAAACACAATAACAATAATGGTCAACATTTATCACTTACGACATGCCATGCATTACACTACTTTACATGTATTAAATATCTGATCCTCAAACAACCCTAGGAAGAAGATACCATTACAATCCTTATTTAACAGATAAGGAAATTGAGTCACAGAGAGGTGAAGTAACTTGCTCAAGGTTCCACACTGTGCTTTAAATGGCCAGTAGTGAACCTAAAAAGTGTGGCTCTAAAGATCAAGTGCTTTACCACATTCTCCTAAGAAAAATAAAGCAGAGATTACATGCTTCACTGCTTTGTAACATCCTTTAAAACTGGTAATTAAAATGTCAAGATTTGGGACAATATACTATTATGTATTAAATTAATAATATATTATAACATGTAATAATTTTTCAAATTATTCATTCAGCAAATACTTACTGAGTGCTTATTATTTATCAGGCACTGATGTTGAAAATTCCTACCCTCACGGGACTTAAATTACCACATTCAAATAATTACATTACCAAAATATGGAAAATAGAGAAAAATACCACAAATGATAAAACCACCCCAACATAGCTACTATTATAGTGAATATTTTTTCTAATCTTTTTCCTATATTTGTTTTTACATAACTTCCTGATGTACATACGATTTCATTTAACATATAAGATCAGAATAACAATACTGTTCACTTTTATAAACTAGTTTGTCTATCTGTTGTTTACTGGAATTTTTTATGGTATTATATTTTGCATACTAAGAAAAAAAACTTAGAGAGTGCTTCCTAAGGATGGTACATAATTTTAAACTTTCTAATAGAAGGGCTAGTAATTTCTTAAAATTCAGTTAGAGTAGATTGCTTTTTTCACATCCAAATATTGAATATAGCACAAGGCTGAGCAGACAAGGTCAAATAAAATGCCCAAGAAAAAGAAATCCTGATTGACTAAGTGATTAACCAGTGACAGAGTTATTAAATTACAATAGCTATATATTATGTTATCTTTATCAGCTCTTCCAGTGGAGGCATCTTTATTGTTATATTACTGGAGAACATGATATTATGACTTTGGTCATTTAACTTTTTGTACACATTTTCAGAAGGTCTAAACTTCCAATTTTCTATTTGACTTCTTCTACTTATAGTTTCTATCCAGTTCAGAATACATCATTGAAAGGAAAATAAAAGGAAAATAACCTAAACATACTCTAGGTCTGATAAACATACTAACGTCAGAAACAAAATGCAAATATTTTACCTGTTTTCCCAGTGTTATGAATGAATGTGTTTTCCAAAGATGTTTTATCCCAACCCTGAAATTTAAGTTTCTTAAGATTCACATTTACTTGTGTAAGATCTTCATCAATATTGATAGGAGATTGTTTGGGGCTATTACATGTTGGATATTTCTTGCCCCAATTTTTTTGATTCAATGCTCCTAGGGGGAAAAAAATGTAAGAAGTTAGTTTTTAAATTACTATGCAAAAGCTAAATTTTATATTTATAAAGTAGTTAATATGTTACATAAAAATAGACACAATAGTAGGGAAAATTGGGACATCTTTAAACCAATTCTTAAAATAATTACAGTTGGCCCTCTGTATTCACAGGCTTCACTTCTGCAGATTCAACCAATCTCAGAGCAAAAACATTTGGGAAAAATAATTCCAGAACGTTCCATAAAGGAAACTTGAATTTGCCAAGCGCTGGCAACTATTTACGTAGCATTTACGTTGTATATACAACTATTTACATAGCATTTACATTGCATATACAACTATCTACATAGCATTTACATTGTATATACAACTATTTACATAGCATTTACATTGTATTAGGTATTATAAATAATCTAGAGATAATTTGAAGAATATGGGAGGATGTTTGTAGGTTATATGCAAATACTACACCATTTTATATAAAGGACTTGAGCATCACAGATTTTGGTATCCGAGGGAATCCTGGAACCAATCCTTCTCCAATACTGAGAAACAACTGTATGCCTAGATTTAGATTCTGGGTTTTAATATGATACATTATAAGAAGATGCTTATAGAACAAGTGCAGGGTTCAACAATGGCCTTGTTTAGCCATCACGCTCTTCCAAATCAACAGAAAACCTACTTGTCCTATCAGATGGTTAGTCTTAGCTCAGGGTTCCAGATTGAAGCATGTCCAGATGAGAGGAGTTAAGTTCTGACTTCCTTAGTACTCTCCACGGCGATGGGGTGGGGGGAGGCCCCTTTAGACTTTCTCTTATCCCTGCGTTGAACGATTTGGTTCAATTTCCATCTGCTCAGGGCTTATTTATAAAAATGTAATCACCAGGCTCTCCTTGAAATATCTCCTTCATTCCCCTCTCCCCCCTCCCCCTTTTTTTTCCTGGTTATAAAACCTAACTGATTTTATGGTTTAACAATAGAAAAAATAAAACAGGGCTTTCTCTAAAGATTTTTGCTTACAGTGAAGTGAATTTTCATCTGTTCCACAGAATGAATAGTCCTCTAAACCCAAATTGCCCTATGTTGCCTTTATTTCACCACTACCTGAAACCACAAACCATCTCTCATAACTTATTTCACTGGACATTAACTTAGCTAAGCACCCAAGCAGTGCTAACAATGGGTATGTTTTATTTAATGTTCATCAATTAAAATATATGCAATGTTGTGGGTCCAAGTCTCAACCTTTTCTCTGGCTAAACTCTAGCATTTCTGCCGCCATTCCATGAAAGAGCAGGTAGCCACACCGTTTTCAGCTCCTATCCTTTCAAATGCTTTTCTTTCAGAACATGAGTATGGGTAAGGCCAAGATTTCACATGGTTGATGTTCAGAGAAATTATAAGAAAACATACACTCTGTACAACTCTAGTCTATGCCATCTTCTTTTTGTGATAAGGGAATCAGTGAGGATCGACTTACATGCAAGCTCTCATGATGTGATAGAGCTAATTTTGCATAATTGAACCCAGGAAAGAAATAATAATTAGTCGCACCATGAAACTGCCTATATAGCCAGGGAAAATTTGGTAATTCATCTCCTAGTGAGGCATCCACCAGAATCAATAATAGGTGCTGAAAACTTATTTTATTTTAAAATCTAGCTCTCTTTTTAGAGAGCGCTTGAATACAATATGCTTGAAATATGCAGAGTGATGCACATTTTTGCTTCTGGGAACAGCTTTAACAATTTGAGTAATAATACGTTAATTTCACTGTAAAGAACACTGGCGTGGGGACAAGAAAACACTGCTTGTTTTACTAGTGTCAGTGCAAGAGAAGCAGAGAAAGAAATTGCAGTACGAATCAATAAAGCTCTTTTTATTGCTTACATTTTTTCAAACAGTACAATAAATTCTGAGCACACTTAGGAAGAGTCTCATAGTTGTGGTGCATAGAAACACAAAGTTTTAAGTCTCTAGAGCACTGAATATGATTTATAACCTGTTTTGTCCACAGCATTTAGTGCTCATCTCTACTTGGATTCTAACTTAGCGTATCCACAACTGAACACTGGATTTCAGCCCTACAAGTGCCTCCTATGATCACTGCCATCCCCTAAACACAGAAGTCATCTTGGTGCCTCTGTTTCCTCCTCAGCAAGTCCTTTTGCGTCTACCTTCAAAATATGTCCTTAATCAGATCATTTCTCATCTCCACTGTTAGCACCCTTAGCCCAAGCCACCGTCATCGCTGGCCTGTAAGTCTTGCTGTTCCACATGCAGCAACACCATCACCTAGGAGATTGTCAGGAGAGTCAGGCCTCCACTGTAGCCTTACCAAGTCAGAATCTACAATTTAACCCAATCCCCAGGAGATTCACACACATGTTAAATTTTGAGAAGCAACGGCTTAGACATCTCCAGCGCCTTCTAATTAGTCTCCAGCTTCTTCTCTTGCCCCTTTCACAATTTTGTTCCCCACTTACCTGGTAGGCAGGATTCCGAGATGACCCCCCAAATTCCCACACCCAGTTGTACACACCCTGTACAATCTCCTCCACTTGAGGGTGGGCAGGACCTCTGAATATGATGGGATAGTCATTTCCTTGATTAGGTGACACTGGACAACAAAGGTGATGGGGGTGATTATGTCATGTTATAGAAGGCTCTGTCTCAGCAAATTGGAAAAAGAGAGAGAGAGATTCAAAGTGTGAGAGATTCTCCTGCTGCCTTTGAAGAAGTAAGCTGCCAGGCTGTGCGAGGGGTGCACGGCTAGGAACTGAGAGCGGCCCCTAGCATCTGAGAGGGCTTCCCCAGCCCCACCCCGGCAGGCTGACGGCCAGCAAAATCAAAGAATAAACCAATCACAAAGAGGCAAATACTGTATGATTCCATTTAGATGAGTTAGCTGAAGTAGTCAAATGCATAGGGAGAGAGATAGCAGAATGGTGGTTGCCGGGAGATGAGGGGAGGAGGGAAAGG
The DNA here is from genome assembly GCF_028021215.1 of Eschrichtius robustus. Classification (NCBI taxonomy): domain Eukaryota; kingdom Metazoa; phylum Chordata; class Mammalia; order Artiodactyla; family Eschrichtiidae; genus Eschrichtius; species Eschrichtius robustus. The sequence continues at coordinate 101,323,153 of NC_090831.1, read as the reverse complement.
GGAGTTGGTTCATGGGTATAGGATTTCTGATTTGCAAGATGAGAAATTTCTGGAGATCTGTTTCACAACGATGTGAGTATACTTAACCCTACTGAACTGTACACGTAAAAAGGGTTAAGATGAAAAATTTTATGTGATGAGTTTTTTTTTTTTTATCACAATAGAAAAAATGGTTAAGGTGCTAAAAACAAACAAACAAACAAACAAAAAACTGGGGACCTGGACCTCAATCTTGGAACCACAAGGAAGTGAATTCTGCCAACAACCTGCACAAGCTTGGAACGGGACCCTGGGCTGCAAATGAGAACACAGCCCAGCTGGCACCTTGATGTTAGATGTGTGAGACCCTGAGCAGAGAGCCTGGCTAAGTAGGCCCTCCTCTCTGACTCATGACCCATGTCTAATGTGAGATAAGAAATATGGGTTGTTTTAAGCCACTAAATCTGTAGAAATTTGTTGTGTGCCATAAGAAAACGAATGCAATCTGTAGTTAAAGTCATCTTTTAAAGCACCTATCAGATTGCATGCAACCCCTTGGCTCAGGTCCTTCCAATACCGTTTCATCTTAGAATAAAATATAGACTATTTCCCAGGGCTGACAGATCCTATATGATGTCACCACTCACATCCACTCTGATCTCACTTCCTACCACTCTGTGGTGATCACTCTATTCTAGCCACACTGGCTTCTTTTCTGTTCCTTAAGCATGCAAAGCCTTGAAGCTTACCACTTCCACTTGCTGCTACTCTTTCTGGAATCTTCTGCCCCAACTGTCTGCAAGGCTTGCTCCAATCAGGTCTCTGCTCAAATGCATCTCATTGGAGAGAGGCTTTCTCTGAACAATCTGTATAAAATACACGTCCCTCCCTCAGTCATTCTCAATCACCTCTCCTTACTTTATTTTTCTCCTCCTAAGATACTACTTATGTTTATTTGTTTATTGTTTCCACACTCTAGTGTCTAGAAAAAAAGCCTGGCACATAGTAGGTATTCAATAAACATTTGTTGAATGACTGAAACAGACAAAAAATGATGATGTCTTTCATTTTATGAGTCTGAGCTCACAGGGGTCTAACATAGGATGAAAACAAGAAAAAAGAAAGAAGGAAAACTGACCGCCTAAAGAAACATTTCTAAACTCAACTGCAGATCACATCTGACTGTTTGTTATATGGCAATTTTGTTGAGTAGTCCCCACTAAACTTCTGCTGAAGGATATAAAGAAAGATCTCGTGTCCAAATTGTATGTTGTCTGACCTTGTACAACACAATGATCCTGAGTCACTGGATCTCTGAAGCGTATGAGTGTAGACTCAGTTTAAAATACCTACTAGATCATGATGTCAAGTACGGTATAGGTTCAGGAAGCCTCCTTAATTTCTGTGATTAACAGGCAACATAGAAGAACCAGAATAGGCAAAAGGAAATTTTTTAGTGAAAAGGCTGTAAAACAGAAAAAGTCCAGAAAAATAAGACCTTGATGTTCTTTTTGCAGTGAACTCTAAAAACAGGATGCTTCAAACCATCATAAGTAGAGAAAGTAAGTTAATAAAGTGTTAAGATTGCACACAAGGACGAAACATAAATCAAAGAAGCATTAAATATACTTTAGCTGTTTTTAATAATGAACCATTAGGTTAACCTTACGCTTAAACATTATTTTTAAAATTCTCAAATTAATGTTTTTAATTTTGCAGTTGGAGACCTCAGTCCATGTCGTAATAAAAACCAGGATGACATACCCAAGAGTGCAGGTGTACAGAATTCATTAGAACTATATTGTATCACTTGAGTGTTATTAACAAATGTTGAGAAGGAAGAAATTAGGATATGCATTGTAGTTGCAGCAGAAGATTATCAGGGTAATTTACCCATCAGGAGGACTGCAGAGTACTAAACATCAGCTCTAGAGAATTAAAATAAATTATTCATTCACGTATTCATCCATTCTTTAATCCATTTATTGACTCACCTGAACTAGTACCACTCCTATAAATTTCCTGTGCTCACCTGTATTGGAGCACTTCACAGACTGTATGCTGTTTGTCAGCTTAGCTATCGCATCTGTATCTTATTGCCAAACTCTGAGTCTGGCACATAGTAGAAACAAATTAAATGCTTGGAAAATAGGCTTTGAACACCAAGTGAATGTATTCAATATTTACATCCTGTGCACTCTTGATTCCAAGCAGAATGGAAAGTGATTGTAGGCTCTGTAGGAGATGTGCATGAGTTCAAGTTTGTTTGCTTGCTTGTTTATTCTTGCATCCCAGAAGGTTGGGGGCACGTTCAAGAAAAAGTAGACAAATGCCTAAAGGAGTAGATGGGAAGAAAGAAGGTAAACGTGGATATCAAAGCACACAATGCAGGCCTTGAGGGATGGGTAGAATCTTGACAGGCAGAGGGGAACTGAGAGCATGTCTGGTTGAGCGATGAGCCTGAGCAAACTCATAGCAGCAGAGAAGTGCGGGCAATGCTCAGAGAGAAGCAAGCAGTCCAGCTCGGCCCTGTGAGCAGAGAGTGAATGCCGAGGATTTCTACAGAGGGAGATGAAAAGGCAGACCGTGATCAGACATACCTGGGGAGGCCAGTGGGAGGCACTGAGGCTTTGGAAGGCTAAGGAGCTTACTGCTGCCTTATCAGAGAGGTTGAGCTGGCAGGAATGCAGGATGAGCAGGGAGAGGGAGGTTGCATAATTAGTGGACATTTCCCTTGGCATCTTCTATTTGTCTTCATCTGATTTGTACATAATCCCTGTGCAATGGACTGAATGTTTATGTCCCTCCAAAATTCGTATGTTAGAATCCTAATCCCCAATGTGATGCCATTTGGTGGTGGGGCCTTTAGGAGGTGATTAGGTCATAAGGGCTCTGACTAACACAAAGGATTAATGCCTTTATGAAAGAGATGCCAGAGAGATCCCTCGCCCCTTCTGAAATGTCAGGTTACAGTGAAAAAATAATGGTCTAGGAAGCAGCCCTCACTAGATACAAAATCTGCTGGTGCCTTGATCTTGGACTTCCAGTCTTCAGAACTGTGAGAAATAAACTTCCGTTGTTTATAAGCCACTAGTCTATGGTATTTTGTTATAGCAGCCTGAATGGCTAAGGTACCTTGTATTTATTTGAACTCCAATATGTCTGTTTCTTATTTGTATCGTAATTCCGGAACCTTTCTTAGAACCTGGCACTTAAGCATTAAATAAACATTTCCTAAATGAATAAATACTTCAATAAAATATCTACAGTTACCTACACTTCAATATCTTTGTACTACACACCTTCTAAATAGGAACACATTCTAAAAAACATTCTGTGTAGGGAAGTATTTATTACTCCACCAGTCTCTAACATAAAGATATCAACTGAGGAAAACTAAAGTTTAAAATAAAGAAGGCATGAGTAAAAAAAAATACCAATGAAGATTTTTAATATTTGAAGAAAAAAGTGAGAAAATGATGAAAATGAAAGTCAAAGAAAAAATCATTCTTCCTCTCTCTTCTTTGCATGATTCCTGTTGAGTCTTACCTTCCAATATCAGAAAAATGGATAAAATAATTATAATACAGTGTAAGGTATTCAGCAGACATCCACTGAAAATTCATTTAAATATGATCTTTTTTTTTTTTTTTTTTTTTTTTTAATTTATTTTTGGCTGTGTTGGGTCTTCGTTTCTGTGCGAGGGCTTCCTCTAGCTGCAGCAAGCGGGGGCCATTCCTCATCGCGGTGCGTGGGCCTCTCACTATCGCGGCCCCTCTAGTTGCGGAGCACAGGCTCCAGACGCGCAGGCTCAGTAGTTGTGGCTCACGGGCCCAGTTGCTCCGCGGCAGGTGGGATCTTCCCAGACCAGGGCTCGAACCCGTGTCCCCTGCATTGGCAGGCAGACTCCCAACCACTGCGCCACCAGGGAAGCCCTAAATATGATTTTAACGTCCCACTAACACACCACTGTAAAGCAATTATACTCCAATAAAGATGTTAAAAAAAAATCCCAATATTTATTTTTCAAGGTTATCATAAGTTACTGATATTTAACAAGCTTTGAATAACAGTAGACTTAGAACTGATTCTTTAAAGGCCAAGATATCGTTAAGAAAAATACATACTGCTTTTAATCTTAATGAATTTCTTGTCTAGTCCAGGTTTTGATGTAAGAAAATGTTTGTGTCTCTACACATTTACATATAAAAATATTATTATTATTAAGAGGCAAAAATAAATGTAATACTGGAATGTAGACTGTAGTAATGATTGTGGCATTAATTGCAAGTAATTGCTTTGAATAAACTCCACTCAAGATTCCATATACCATAAATCAAAGCTTTATAAATTACTCTGGACTTGTTTTATATGTGCTAACAAATATACCAAAAGCCAAAATTTATGTCACTGAAATAGCATAAAGCTATCAGCAGTGAAATGTCTTGGATTCAAATTTCAGTTTATTCAAATACAAAAATGAAACAAATCAGTGTTATTTTCAATAAAAGTATAGCATATAACTTAGTACTCCAGCAAACTGTATATATATACTTAAGTATACACTTTTCAGATAAGGCAACCAGCTGCTTGAGAAAGGGAGCTTCCTCAAAGATTAGAAAATAAACCCCTGAAGTACTGAATAACAGTCATTGAGTGATTTTATGTCACACCAGTAAGTGTCATCACATAATTTGAAAGCAAAGGAAGACAGATGTCTGAGGTAACTTTCTAGGTTGAGAACAAGAATGAGGATGTATTTTTACACGCACAAATCAGTGTGCCTGCTTATGGTTTTGGTTGAACAGAGGTTTTAGGAGCTAGAGAGAGCAAAGCAGTTGGCGAATATAGATAATGGCTGCTATTAAAACTGCGCTGAAAGTAGATCAAATGCAAACAATTTCAGCACGGGAAGCTGTTTAGTCAAGACTGCATTTTCCTTTATTATCTGTCCTAATGGGACACTCACATCAGGGCAGCAGAAAGTCTTTGCAAGCCTGGCAGATATATATATCCAATTGACAGAGGGTTACAAATGTCAGGGAAGGTAGTTATCAACTGATTCAGGAAAATACAAGCACAGAACTTCCTTAAGCACTATGATATTGAAAAACATTATTAATTGAAGTTCAGTATAAATAGAGAGAAAGAGCGATCAGAAACTTACTTCAAAGTTCCTGTTTAAAATTTTATGACTTGGGGCTTCCCTGGTGGCGCAGTAGTTGGGAGTCCACCTGCCAGTGCAGGGGCGTGGGTTCGAGCCCTGGTCCAGGAAGATCCCACATGCTGCGGAGCAACTGGGCCCGTGCGCCACAACTACTGAGCCTGCGCTCTAGAGCCCGCGAGCCACAACTGCTGAAGCCGGCTCGCCTGGAGCCTGTGCTCCACAGCAAGGGGGGCCGCCGCGGTGAGAGGCCCACGCCACAGCAGGGAGTGGCCCCCACTCGCTGCAGCTGGAGAGGGCCTGCGTGCAGCGGCGAAGACCCAACGCAGCCAAAAAAAATAAATTAATTAAATAAATTAAAAAAAAAAAACGTTTAAAAAAAATTTATGACTTTTTCAAGTTGGAAAAATCCGAGGTAAACAAATAAAAACCTTAGAAAAACAATAACAATAAAAATTACTGCTCTACAATGCAATAAACAACTTAAGTTTTTACAGACCACGGGGAAAACAAAAATAAAAACACAAGATGAAGAAGATCTAAGGACACCGACATAGTAAAAAACTATTACTCTGAAGATAAGTAATTACAACCTGATAATATGCGGTGGGTACAAATGAAATCAATGAGCAGAACAAGTAGACTGGTACTCCTAATGGTTCACAATTAACCAGTGCTTTAATCAGAAAATGAAAGGAATCCTATAGAGAAGTATAGAAGAATTGAATCAAGGCAGGGAATTTGGGGGGTACAAACTAACACAATAGAATTGAAGACTAAAAGTAGGACGTCACTTCAAAGGATTTAGGACTGTTCAAATGATTTTTATTTGAAAGTGAGAAAGGGATATAGGCAAAGGATGACTCCCAAGATCCTGACTGGAGTATACCTGGGAGTATCATGGTACCTGTTATGTTGATAGAGAGAATGGATAGAAAGAAAGACTTTGCATCTGGCTGTGAGCCTACAGACTGAGATTTCCATGGAGGTTCAACTTGCAGTGCAACAGAGAACAGTGACAGTGGTGGTGACAGTGACACCACCATCATATCTGCACTCAAAGCTTATAGCCCACATACTTATTATCAGTATGAGGCATAACAGAGGCTCTGTTTCCTATCTTTGCTGGGAGGACCAGGGATTCAGAGTTGAAGACTGAGACACAGATATAACTGAGATCTTTCTATAGGTAATAGGACTTCTGATAATTTTCCTACAGTGTTGTTTATTGTTTCGGTTAAAGAACGCGCTGCCTATAAGACCAAAGTTTCTGGTTTAATTCCTAAATAGAACTATCAGTTCCTCCTTTCTTGGTACACTTATCACAAAATACTGTAAAATCAGATCACCTAGATGCATTCTACTGGCCACATGCAAGGACTAGCAAGGAAGCTGTGAGTGAGTATCACAAATCCATTGCTGCAGCTAAGAATACTAACTTTTATATTATCTTCAGATCCCATCAAAACTTAATTCCATTAAATACAGCTTTTACCTGTTCATTTATTCATTCCTTCATCAAATATTTATGGAGTGCCTAGTGTGAAACAGAATAAAAGTCTAGTACAAAAGGACCTAGAGACTGTCATACAGAGTGAAGTAAGTCAGAAAGAGAAAAACAAATACCGTATGCTAACACATATATATGGAATCTAAAAAAAAAAAAGAGAGAGAGAAAAAAGGTTCTGAAGAACCTAGGGGCAAGACGGGAATAAAGATGCATACCTACTAGAGAATGGACTTGAGGATACGGGGAGGGGGATGGGTAAGCTGGAACAAAGTGAAAGAGTGGCATGGACATATATACACTACCAAACGTAAAATAGATAGCTAGTGGGAAGCAGCCGCATAGCACAGGGAGATCAGCTTGGGGCTTTGTGACCACCTAGAGGGGTGGGATAGGGAGGGTGGGAGGGAGGGAGATGCAAGAGGGAAGAAATATGGGGACATATGTATATGTATAACTGATTCACTTTGTTATAAAGCAGAAACTAACACACCATTGTAAAGCAATTATACTCCAATAAAGATGTTAAAAAAAAAAAAAAGATTCAAAGACAAAAAAAAACAGCATCCCTCATCAAGGAACTCAGGCTCTACTGAGGACCCCAAGACATAGCAACTGTTAATTATAATACAGTCTATTAAGGATAAAAGCAGAGATATGCATGGAATATTTCAGGGACATAAAAGAGTTGTATCTAACCCAGATGGGGCAAGAGATAAAGAAGGCTTCCTGAATGACAAGATGCCTGAGATAAGTCTGCAGTGATGGGCAAGTATTACCAAATTAAAGGTGGGGAAGATATCTAGGGCTGAAAGTACCCAAGAAGAGAGAAAGGCATGAGCACAGAAGAGAGAAAGAATGGTTATCTGAGAAGAACAGCCGGAAGTTTTATGTGCTGATACGTAAAAGGCAAGGCAGAGAGGAGAGAGGAATGGGTAGGGGTGAGCGGACGCTGAGGCTCTGAATGCCACGACAAAGGGTTTGAACTTTTCTAGGAGGCTATTGAAGGGATTTAAGTTGCAGGTGGCAGAGTCATATTTAAGTTTCATGCAGGTAACTACGGTTACTGAGTTGAGGAGGACAAAACTGATTTTAGGTCAGTTAAAAGTTTGAGCAACAGTTTAGCTGAAGAATAGTAAGGATCGAAACTAGGGGAGAGAGAAGCAGGGAGAAAGAGGGAGAGAGGGATTTGAGAAAAAGGAAAAAACTCAGGGCCAGGGAGTTGATTAGCGGTAGGAGTTAGCAAGAAGGGGTAGTGAACGGTTGCTTTAATGACTCTGGCTTGGGTGGCTGAGGATGGCAGTGCTAGCAGTCAAGAGGCAAGAGTTTCTATTCCCCCAGGGGACTGCTTGCCAAGTCATTCTCTCCCATGTTATCCGCCATGGCCACTGTGCAACCAGGCATTAGTTTCAGGGGAGGGAGAGCCACAGTTTTCTATGGTCTACACTACAGACTTGATAATCCCGGGGAATAGCATGAAGATGGCCTAACTGAACTCTTCTGTGGGTCAGAGCTCTGCCATGGATGTCACTAAAGTGACACCATTGATTCCAGGCCCTCACAGAGCATGGTGGCTGGTTTCAGGGAACTAAAATCACATAAAAATTTTAGACTGGGCTTCCCTGGTGGCGCAGTGGTTGGGAATCCGCCTGCCAATGCAGGGGACATGGGTTCGAGCCCTGGTCCGGGAAGATCCCACATGCCGCGGAGCACCTAGGCCCGTGAGCCACAACTACTGAGCCCACATGCCACAACTGCTGAGCCCGCACGCCTAGAGCTGGTGCTCTACAACAAGAGAAGCCACCGCAATGAGAAGCCCGTGCACCGCAACGAAGAGTAGCCCCCGCTCGCCGCAACTAGAGAAAGCCCGCGCAAAGCAACGAAGACCCAACTCAGCCAAAAAAAAAAAAAAATTTTAGACTGATGATTCCATACATGAGAAATTTATCTTCACCTTACTCCCTTTGTTTGCAAAGTGCCAATAAAACATTGGTCTCACCAAAAGCAACATAAAGAATAATTTAATGGTAGCAGATGCCTTAAACATGTATATTGCTGAATAATAATAAACATTATGTGACATCAGTGATCATTCTGATTGCTCTTTATAACAAAATACAACCAGAAATGTTTCTTAAAATAATAGAAAGGGTTAGAATTGAAAAAAAATCCCCCAAAGAATTGAAGGTCAGTTTGCCTTTTGCATAAATCTACCTTTGCTCAGTCTTCCTGTTATATCACGGTCCTTCCAAACAAGGTAAATGTTCTATAGACAGACACGCATATGGCTACTACTTGAGGGAAATAATGATAACGAAAATCTATTTTTTCACGAACAATTTGAAATAAACTGTCCGATGAAAACTAACAGAACCTGTGAAATATAAAAGAAATAGATGATGAAACATTATTACCCAAATTTAAAGCCTAAAATGAGAAAATAAAAAGTGTTTAAGTGATAATGAAGACAAATTTCTACTTAAAGATAGTAAATTTAATGCTTGGTTTAAAAAATCTTAAAGTTGACTCATGAATTATAATAAATTGTTTTAATGTTGCAATAAACAGCTTGTGAGAACAACATAGTCTACTGCTGCGTCTCTAGCCTTTCTGCTTTCTGAATCTCCACTTATTTTTTAATTAGTCTCAAGTCAGGAAACTCTTGAACACAGACAAGTCTGAACACTGGTTTTTTCATTTTTTTTCTAGTTTATTTTTTAGTGATGTTTAAATGTAAGAGTTTTTGAACATGAGTAATTCCAGTATGTGACAATTTATAAATCAGATAAAATGAGGTGGTAATCAATTTACACTACAAAGAGATTTAGTGCAATAGTCCATTAAACTAGCAAGTGCCTCTACTCTTTATGAATATACATAAAAGGCTAAAGGCTTTAAGCTAAAATGGCTAGAGGCTTTAAACTCAAATGTTACAAGCCTCTGCCAAAGGACTATCAATCCCAAATAAAGAAAAAATATTAAAATTGTCATGCAAGTCAATTATATTTGATTTTTAATAAATCAATTCTTCAAGGCTTTATCATGTATGCAAAATAAGGATACATTTGCATGGATTCAAAGGTATCTTAACTTGTGTCTACCTTGTGTCCAGATCAGTGAAAGTTTCTGTAACAGTCTTTTCAGTAACTATAGATATAAGTAGGTTCTCTTCTTGGACGAGCAGGTTCCCTGCCCCTGCATGATTAAACAAAGATGGTGTGACAGGAAGCTGGCGCAAAGGAAGCGAAGCAGGCAGAGAAGGGAGACCCCTTGAGTAGTTACAGAAAGCTTGGAGAGAGCTTAGGGCTTCCACAGGTGGCAGAACTTGAGGGGATGAAGCAGCAAGGCTGGCTTTTAAGCCAACATAGCTGGATCTTTGAAAAGTTGGCAGGCTCCAGCTGACATCTGTTTTAGACATCTTCAACTAATTAATACTGAAGAATGCCAAAATTAAGAACAAGGTAAAAGTCAACAATGCATGTGCAGAACAGCAAATTCCTCTGTTTGCTCTGGTTTAGTTAATGTGGTATCCATGCCTTTGCATACACCATTAACAAATAATAAACACCACATTTCTAAAAGGTGTTCAAGACAGTCAAATTAGGAAAACGCTTCAAATAAGTCACTCATTTTCACTGCCCCTAAACAAAGTTTAAAAAATTATGCTAATAATACCAAAAGGTAATGCAAACAAAGTTTTTTTTTTTTTTTCTTCATTGGTAGATAGCTGAGGTTGTAATCATCTCAACTCCAAGAAGTCAGTGTTATCTTTTGTTTAAGAAATCTATCCCAAATGTTGGGAGTTTCAAAGAAGCTGACCCTAGACCATATCTCTGTAAAGATCGACATATTGGCTTAGCACAAAATATTTATTTTCAACGAATTCACTGTGATTCTGTTTGGTAGATCTCTAGAACAACAAATGGAGAAAATGTTCCAAATCTAAGATGTAATTCCATCATAACTCATTATGGTTTTCATTGAATCGCTTGGATTTTATAATCTTCTAAGTCACAAATATATTTTATGAATTAGTCTTCTGATTTCATGTTCAAAGAGCACATGTCAATGACCTGGATGGGTAACTGGAAAGTGAACGCTGGCCACAAACATGTTATGTTTCTAAATCCAACTTCGACTTTCTGATCTATTCTCTGGACGTGTAGGGGTCTACTACTGGTTGTCTCTGTTATTCTTTTTTTTTTTTTTTGGCAACACTTCTAGATCTGAAAACACAAATATAAGTTTTTCTTCAGTGAGTCTAGGGTCCAGAAGGAGAAGACATATGGATAAACAAATCAGTGCAATGAGAATTAAAGGTAATTTAATAAAGACATGTTTACATGGTCAATTCCCTGGGGTGATATGATTTGGTTTTGAAATGTAGAAAGCTGAGTACCTGTTCACTAAGACAGGATTACTCCTGCTTTCTAGCCTAAGCCAGATTACTAGTTCCCTTGAAACTAGAGAAGAAAATGGGGTTTTGGTATTTAATTGCAACCCTGCTGTCTGGGATCTTACTTTGCTTCTTCACCTATATCTGGTATCGGGGTTCTATGCTGTGCTCTGCCAAGTCTGACTCTCCTGGCTTCTGACTATAGCTTATCCACCATAGAATCTTAGGAATGGGAAAACCCACCCTGGTTCAATTATCCAATCATTGCTTGAATCCTCTATACAACACGCTTAATAATAGGTTTTTCTGCCTAGGCTTAAATATCTCTGACGTTAGAGTCTATTTATCTCTCCCAGCATAGCTTATTCCATTTGGATTGTTTTCAATGTTAGAAAGTCATTTCCTCTTTCAAAATAAGTTCCTTTCCAAAAGTAATTTCTCTCCAAATTTTATCTACTTGGGGTCATGTGAAATGTGTAGTTATTTTTCCTCAGGATGTCCCTCTAAATATATTAACACTGATACTGTAGTCTCCTGAGCCTTACCTTTTTCATGATAGGGTCACACTTGCTTCATATATATCAAGACTCTTTACCAACCAGAGGGTCTTCTTCCAGAGTCTCTACTTTGTCTACATTCTTTGTAAAGCCTGGCATCTATAGCAGGGCACAACATTCTTTAAGCAATGAAATATGGAAATACAGATGAGTTTTCTAAGCTATAAAAGATAACTAAAACTT